>NW_022196261.1:1200000-1693018 GCF_008641045.1 Pistacia vera
ATCCACTCTCATCAATTTCTCATCCGGAAATGTTTCTCTGATTGGAATTTCCTCTTCATTTCCCTATATTGGTCTCTCAATCCTTGACAAGTGATCTACCACCACATTTTCCGACCCCTTCTTATCTCTAATTTCTAACTCAAACTCCTGAAGCAATAGGATCCATCTTATCAACCGAGGTTTCGCTTCTTGCTTTGCCAATAAGTGCTTGAGTGCTGAATGGTCCGTATAGACGATCACCCTTGCACCTAACAAATATGAATGAAATTTGTCAAAAGTAAAAACCACAGCCAACAATTCTTTTTCAGTGGTGGTGTAATTCAATTGTGCATCAGTGAGTGTTTTGCTAGCATACTGAATTACATGCAAAAATATGAATTTCCAATGTCCTAACACTACTCCTAGAGCAAAATCACTAGCATCGCACATCAATTCAAATGGTAGTCCCCAATCGGGAACTGCAATAATAGGTGCAGATACTAATAATTTTTTTAGAGTTAGAAAGGCATGCATGCATTCATCATTAAAATCAAAAGCAACATCTTTAATTAACAAATTGCAAAGGGGTTTAGAAATCTTAGAAAAGTCCTTGATGAATCGTCTGTAAAACCCCGCATGCCCCAAGAAACTTCGAATTGCTTTAACATTTATGGTGGTGGCAGCTTCTCAATCACTTCTATCTTTGCTCGATCTACTTCTATTTCGTCTTTTGAAATTCTATGACCAAGCACTATTCTCTCCTGGACCATGAAGTGGCACTTCTCCCAATTGAGCACCAAGTTCGTCTCCTTACATTGCTGCAAAACAAGAGAAAGATTAGATAAGCAGTTGTCAAAAGATGAACCAAAAACTGAGAAGTCATCCATGAAGACTTCTATAAACCGTTCCACCATATCTCTAAAGATCGACATCATGCATTTCTGAAATGTGGCTGGTGCATTGCATAACCCAAAGGGCATCCTTCGGTAAGCAAAGGTGCCATATGGACAAGTAAAGGTTGTCTTCTCTTGATCCTCAAGAGCGATGGCAATATGATTATATCCTGAATACCCATCCAGAAAACAGTAATAGGCATGCCCTGCCAACCTCTCCAACATTTGATCAATGAAAAGAAGTGGAAAATGATCCTTCCTTGTAGCCTCATTCAATTTCCGGTAATCAATGCACACTCTCTAGCCCGTGACCATCCTAGTTGGTATCAATTCATTACTTTCATTCTTTATCACCATGATACCTCTCTTCTTCGGAACCACTTGTACCGGGCTGACCCATGGACTATCGGAAATAAGATAAATTATTCCTGCATCTAGGAGCTTCACTACCTCCTTTCTCACCACTTCCTTCATTGACGGATTCAATCTTCGCTGTGGTTGCACCCTAGGCTTGATATCATCCTCCATGAGTATCTTATGCATGCAGAATGATGGTGAGATGCCTCTAATATCCGAAATAGTCTATCAATTACTAGTCTATGTTCCCTCAACACCCTTATCAATCCCTCTTCTTCCAATTTGCTTAAACTTGAACTAATAATTACTGGGAAAGTCTTTGATTCCCCAAGATACACGTATTTGAGGTGGGAAGGTAAAGGTTTCAACTCAAGTTTTGGAGGTTCTTCATTTTTTTCCTTTTCCTTCTTTTTTTCCAAATCAAAATCCTCAAATTCTCGATCTTGGCTCTGATCAATCGGTTGAAGTGCTTCCAACAATCTAGCACATTCATTACTCGCCGACTCATCTACCTCTACTGTTTTTGATTTGGCAATACAGGCCTCTAGAGGTAATTGTGGGGTGTTCTCTTCAATAGATTCTGCTACTAGTTTATCCACCACATCAACACTAAAACATGAATCTGATTCGGATGGAAACTTCATAGCCTCAAAGACATTGAAAGTTACTGTTTCATCTTGAACTCTTAATAGTAACTTCCTTTCTTGCACATCTATAAGTGCTCTTCCCGTGGCAAAAAATGGTTGGCCCAAAATAAGTAGAATTTCCTTATCCTCTTCCATGTCCAAAACAACAAAATCTGCTGGAAAGATTATCTTATCCACTTTCACCAACACATCTTCCACTATCCCTCTCGGATGTTTTATGGACCTATCTACAAGTTGCAACGACATGGTCGTTGGCTTCCCTTCACCAATCCCCAATCTCCTGAAAACAGAAAAGGACATTAAATTAATACTAGCACCTAAATCACATTAAACACGATCAAAAGTAATATCTCCTATAATGCAAGGAATAGTAAAACTCCCTGGATCTTTGAGTTTTGGAGGGTAGCTTCTTTTGGAGAATGGCGCTGCACTCCTCCGTCAGTATCACTGTTTCCTCATCCTCTAACTTCCTTTTGTTTGATAAAATTTCCTTAAGAAATTTTGCGTAGCTTGGCATCTATTGCAATGCATCTGCAAAAGGAATGTTAATATGCAATTTTTTAAATATCTCAATGAATTTGGAAAACTGCTTATCCTGATTCTTTTTCTTCAGTCTTTGAGGAAACGGCATAGGTGGAGTGAGGTGTGCCAATTCTGGTGGTATCTCAGGAAATGGCAATTTCTCTTTCCTTCTCTTTTGCCTCTTTTCCTGTTTTTGTTCTTCTTCCCTAGAAGTAGATGGTTTCTTTTCAGAAACTATCTCTTCATCTACTTCCTCATCAAATTCTTCCCTTCTTTTTGGTGACTCTTCTTCTTTCCTTGCTTGCCCCAATTCTTCCAAAACTGTCCCACTCCTCAGAATTATTGCATTTGCTTGCTCACGTGGGTTCGTCACTGTGTTGCTTGGTAGAGCACCCTGTGGTCTCTCATTTAGCTTTTTAGCTAATTGCCCTATCTGTACCTTAAGATTCTGAATGGACGCCCCCTGATTTCTGAAATTAGTTCTCGTCTCATTCATAAAACCCGTGGTCTCTTGCATAAACTTCCCAAACATGTCCTCTAATTTTGTCACTCTTGGATCTCCCGGTTGATTGTTCACCCCTGTTTGGTTATTTGGCAATGCCTTTTGATTCCATTGATTGTTTTGCTGATTCTGTTGGTTTTGATTGCCCCAAGATAGGTTCGGGTGATTCCTCCAACCAGGATTATATGTGTTGGAGTACAGATTGTTTGGTTGCCTTTGATTTCCAGCCAAGTAGTTAACCTGCTCCGATGATGACGATGCTGAGGCAAAAGTGTTCCCTACTTGACATTCACTGCTCATGTGATTACCTGCACAAAAATCACAAGTTAGTTGAGGAGCTTGAATGGAATTTACCTGCATACTTCCCAACTGTTTTTGAAGTGCTGTTAGTTGGGCTGAAATGGCTGTATATGCATCAACTTCATGAAGACCCATAGATTTCTTTGGTTGCACCCTCTCATTAGGTCTTTGATAGTTGTTGCTTGCCAGAACCTCAAGCAACTCGTGAGCTTCTTCCGGAGTCTTATTCTGTAATGCTCCTCCCAAAACTGCATCCACCATAGTTTGCACATTCACCGTTAATCCATTATAAAATGTTTGGACTTGCATCCAAACTGGCAACCCATGATGTGGACACCTTCTCAGTAACTCTTTGTATCTCTCCCAAGCCTCATACAATGATTTTGACTCTTCTTGAATGAATGATGTGATGTCATTTCTCAACTTTGCTGACTTTGCTGGAGGAAAGAATTTGGTCAGGAATTTCTGTGCTAAATCAGTCTATTTGGTGATTGTTCCAGTTGGTAGTGCCAGTAACCATCCTTTAGCTTTATCCTTCAATGAAAATGGGAATAGTCTCAATCTGATTGCATCATCTAACACTCCGTTAGACTTGAACGTATCACAAATCTCCAAAAAGTTGGCAATGTGTAGATTCGAATCTTCCTTCAAATCATCCCTGAACTGAACCGATTGTTGGATCATCTGGATGATTGTCGGCTTTATCTCGAAGTTGTTGGCTTGTACCGCTGGTTTAGTAATACTTGACCCACTGCCTTCAACTGTGGGAACTGAGAATTCCCTCAGTGTTCTATTCTCTGCAGTCTCTACAACTATTACTTCTGGTTCAATTGTAGCTTCTCTTTCTCTGTTCAGTCTTCGAGTGGTTCTTTCAATCTCAGGATCAACAGGAACCACCGGTTGACGTCTTGCTCTTTGCATAAACTACACAAAAAAGTAGAAAGAGCAAAATCGCACCAAACAAAGAATAAAAATAACGAAAATTAAACAAATAACAATTAAGTAAAAATAACACTCCAATCTAGCTAACACAAGAAAATTTTAATGTTAACTCAAAACTCAATCCTCGGCAACGGCGCCAAAAAATTTATGTGTGGTTTCATAAACATGCAATATGTAGCAAGTATACTAGTCACACAAGTAATAGAGTGATGAGTGAGTATTGTTCCCATGAGGATTGGTTGCTAAACACTAAGTTTTTCTACTATTTTCAAGTTGGAGCTATGGAATTGTTTGGATTTATGGGAGAATTTTAAACTAAACTAAATCAAAATTTCTAAATATTCAAAACTAAATTATGAAAGCAAGATTTAAAACACGGATAAAATCAATTCAAGCAAACAGGTAGGGTTTTGACTTCATTCGGACTCTTTGGGTTAAACCTAAGGATTATACTAATTCCATATTCACATGCATTGATTGTAAATCAAACTCTCTAAAGTATAAAATATACCTTCTCAGGCTATATTTCCTTACTCTTCCCTATTAACCTTCCGCACCCAACAAAATGAAGACTAATAGTAAAAAGTTCATTAAGCACAAAGAATCCTAGATTGATTTAATTGATTCTTAAATCTATCTCTAGGATTTAATACTACAAAAGTGATTACCCAAGAAGCTTAACATGAATTATTTCTCAATCTCATCATGTTCATCACATAAAAATAATAATTTTAGAATAATCACACAATCAAAGCAAAATCATATGAAAATAATCAATCAATTACTTAACCCATTAGAATCTGAACTACATCAAAACCTTAACCCAAAATGGGTTAGTTCATAGCTAAATCAACAACACAAACAAAAGAAACGAAAAACCCAATGTTCAACATAATGAAAATAAGAGAAAAGACAAGAAATCTCCCAAAGATGACGAATCCACTGGTTTCAATCTCGAATCTTCACTCTTTCCAATCAAAGTTCGCCCAAATTAAACCTAAGAGAATGAAAATAGCTGCTTTCTCTCTCTAAAAACGAACCCTAAAAAATGACTAAGTTTTTCTTTCATACCTAGCCCAAAAACCTAGGAAAATGCCCAAAAAATGAAACTGTACGTTTTTGGAATTTGCAGACTTCGCCACGGCGAAAAAGGATTCTCGCCGCGGCCAAGAAGTGAAATAATCCCTCATGCGCAACTCTCTTCACCGCGGCGAACCTTCATGTGGAATTCTGAATTTATAGAATTGCCCTCCGCTTGCTTCTTTGCTTGAATCTTTGATCTTCGTCACTCTCCTCATGGAAACAAGCTTCATAGTGCATCCACTCTGCTTCAGAACTTTTCCAACTTCTGAGATCCGAGCACTTCTGAGTCCAAAAACTCCAATTCGCTCCTTATTTGCATAAAATGTCCATTTTAGCCTGAAACACAAAATGTAAAGAATTAAGTAGCAATTCAGGTCAAAATGAACTAAGAAGTATCTAAAATCTGACTAAAAATTCTAATAAAAACAGTATAATCCATGGATTATCACTTTTGCAGCGTTGGTGTCATCGATGCTAACATCAAACATTGAATGCCATCAACACCATCAAGGAACTTTTGATGAGTATCCTTTACTTCCTGAGTGGCATCAGGATTAGGCTTAGCCATTTATGGCTTATCAAAGATATACAATTTCTTTTCAGACTTGAGTATAATCCGAAGATTAGGATACCAGTCCAAGAAATTGGATCCATCCAACCTGTTTTCTATCTCGATTATCTGTTGCTTGCAGGTTCATAATGCTCATTTTTTAAGTGAATCTACAATTTAGAAAAGTAAAGTAAATATAATTTTTATTATTTCTTAATATGGTCTTTTATTAAAAAACACTCCCACTATTTTCCTCAAGCCACTAGCCCTCACTATTAACTCGGGAAAGCCCGTTGGCTTTCCTAGTAGACTGAGATCCCATCTGGCCCATTTCAAGACTTCGTTGTGGCGAACAAGCCAAAATGGGTTGATTAGGTAGGCCAACAAACTTAATCCACACCAGTTGATAGCTCCCACTACCAACCTCAAATGTGAAGTAAGCCAACAAGCCAATCACACAATCCAACGGCCTAGCCATCGTCCTTAAGTGTGATTCCCAGTATTAGTAGAGTGGACACTACATGTCGCCACGTACACTCAACATGTGTACTTCTCTACTATGCCTATAACATGTTTATCAACCTTCGTTGTGGCGAACAAGCAAAACTGTCATTTTAAGTTGGCCCATCATCATTAAGGAAGACTCTAATGAATTTAACCTCCCAGTGGTAGAAGTGTACCCTTCGCTGTGGCGAACAATGTTCTGACGAACAGTGGTTTGATTAAAACCATGGTGATGGAAGACATATGTGACTTAATATATCAAATTTGAGGGTTTTTATTTAATGTCTCACCAAATTATTATCTTTGTTAGAATGACATTGTTTGACATGTTATTGAACATTCAACCTTAACATGCATTCTAAACAAAAAATTAAACGTGCCGGTACATGGCCCACTAAAACCGATTTCCTCGAGCCTAAAGGAATCGGTGGGTCAACCTAGGGTTTAAAAATAAATCTTGGATCTTTAAGTTATTCCTCTTCATAGCTCCTTTGTTTCTTCTTCACAATCATTACAAATAATTTTATAATAAAAAACCTATTCTAATTTACATCAATAAAATAGAAACCTCGCATTACATACGAGGGGATTGAGATGAGGAGAAGAAATACATGGAGATTTAAAAGAGAGAGGCAGGACATGCATGTCCTATTTGTTTATAAAAAATTACAAACAAACCCAATAAACAATAAACAATAGGTTTAAGGCTCTTGTACCGAGCACCATGCAATTATCAAACAAGAACATTGCATACATTAAAAAACAATCAATTTTTGAATTGGGTGGGTTGAATTATCAAGTTACCACCTTAAACGTGTAGAATGAATATTGCCTTTAAAGGTTTAAAAAACTACAATTTAGCCCTTATGCGAAAAACGGAAAGCAAAAACGGAATAGTAGGTTTCTTGCCGCGGCGAAGAAATTCTTTGCCTCGACGAAGTTCATGCACACATGGTCGTTGCGGTGAAGTTTTATTTTGCCGCGGTGACTGTAAACTTCCAGAAAACACAAATCGTTCCAGAGAGTTTTATGCTGCGGTGAAGTTTTATTTCACCGCGGCTAGATCTACCTTTTTGGAATTTTGCCACTACCAGATTCACTTTTTGCATCTTGCCGCAGCGAAATAACGAAGTGTTATTTCGCAGCGGCTAACGTCGTAAAACAGTGAATCAAGCACAGTAATGTCTTTTGCAATTTTTCACATAAGGACACGGATCCAAATCAAATCGAATGCTTAAACATTCAACTAGGACACCAACCAACCAATACACATTCAATTAACACATTATTTAATCAATTGATTAATTAAGACATTTAACATACATAATTTTTCTAGATTTAAAAACACTTCAAATCATGCAATAACATGTTATCAAACAAATATATATGTTATCAAACATCAATTAAACAATATAATCTAATACCCGAGACTCTGATACCACTGCTTGTGATTGATCTACCATACGCAACGGAAAAACAAAAATTCAATCGGTAAATCAATTACCTTTCTTTGTCAAGATCCGAGTATAGATTATACCGTTTACATGTTTATAAACAAAAATATGTATAAAGTAAATCCATTCAAGGATTAGAATACTTACGTATGTTTGGAGGCTCCTTCAAATATCTCTAATTTCGAACAGAAACACTGTTCACGGTTACTGCTCACCGTCTACTGTTCATGTGATTTTTCGCCAATCGATTCAAAGTAGGATCGCACTTATAGAAGTCCACAAGAAGATAATCTGTAGAACCCTTGATTATTTTGCTAGAACAATCAAGGGCTTTAAGAATCAAGAAAGAAGAACAAGAAAAGTTTTCTTCTTGAGAGAGAGAGAGAGAGAGAGGGGTGGCTAGGGTTTTAATTGAATGAATAATTCTCATTATGTTTTAATTTTAAGTTGCACTTATATAGTGCAACAATTAAAACCCTATTCCACTTAGGAATAGCCATGGGCTCCAACCCTAGTTTACCCTTGCAACCAAACACACCCTTTATGGTATTTTAATTAATTAAATATTATTATAATTAAAATCAATTAATATATAATAATATAATAATATTTAATTAATAATAATATTTAATTAATAATAATAATTCATTTAAATATATACAGAGATATATTTAAATACAATCTCACTAATTTAATTTTAATATTAAAATTAAATATAGGCAACAACCTCAGCAAATTTAATTGTACTGCGAGATTACCAAAATACCCTTTCATCCTAAAGACAAAAATACCATTCTCACAAATTGATTATTAAATTATCTTCTAAGTGTGTGACCCGTAGGTTCCTCATCATATCGGCAGTGTGTAGTATCGCGATTAACACCAATTAATCGTCTCACTACACACAGACCAAGATTGGCCCCTAGCAAGGCATCATGGCCACCCGATAGATTCGGATTCAGCGAAACCGCAGTCTGTCAACGGTTTGTTATCTTGCAATTAAATCCTTTCATCAACTATTATCTCATCGAGACTGAGGTACAGAAATAGTGTCAACCTCATATATCCTCGACATGTTTGTATTCAGTTACTAGACCAATGACAGGAATATTAAATTGGATTGAGCATCAACTCAATCCAAATGTGGCAACAGATTTAGTGTCATTACCATTTAATGAATTACCAAGTGAGATAACTTCTCCCGTACCTAAGAGTGATGAATCCTTTGTTAATCCACCATAGTCTCGATACACTTCTCAACGTAGCCAATCACTATCGTATTGATAGTTCTGAATAAAACTAAGTTGGGCTAGTGTCAAACTACACCAATTGGTGCACAAGGCACTCTAGTGATCTCTAGTCTAAGGATCACATGCACCACCATCCATTAGAGGATTTATTCCATAGAAATTAGGGTTACCATCCATATGGAATCCTCTGGTGGGTTTGTCTAGTGAAATTGCCTCTAGCAAGCACCCATGCATTGCACTAGGTTGTTGGGAAACAACATTGACAAGTGAGATCAATCACTGCCTTTCGACAAGGTCGTTCAACACTATGATAGCCTTACCGTATTATCTGTGTCCTTGGTAAGAGTAATACTGGGGCTACGAACGTTTCTAGAATGGCAACTATATGTGATCATAGGGTTCTCACTATCAAGATTTGAAACACTTGATACCTTCGTCACGGTTCTACCATCCTAAGGACATGTATCAATACATATAATATGATTTACGTGATATAGTAGAATATGCCTTTTATTGATAAATAAACATTTATGACATAGTCAATTTTACAATAATTGATTGGCTTTAGGGCACCTACTCTAACAAAAATGATACTTCACATCCACGTGCTTTGTCCTTTCATGATATACAGGGTTTTTACTTAGATGAATGGCACTTTGACTGTCAGAATACACAGTCACAATTCCATCCATCAAACTTGCTTTTTTCAAGATCCCTTACCACCATATTGCCTTCTTAAATGCATCAGTCACTGCCATATACTCAGCTTCTGTTATGGATAGTACAACCAATGGTTGTAGTTGTGATTTCTAACTAATGCAGTTTCCTCCTAAGGTGAAGCAGTAGGCCGTAGTGGATTTCCTTGAGTCTCGATCACCTACAAAATCAAAGTCTACATACCCAATAAGATCAAGTGTAGAGTTTCTTTTGCAAAAGTCTAATCCAACATGCATTGTGCTGTTAATGTATCTAAGTAGCCATTTTAATGCAACCCAATGTTCTATTCCTAGATTTGACATAAACCTACTCAGTAATGATATTGCAAATGAAAGATCAGGTCTAGTGTTTATTGTAACAACTTCTTTCTACTATCAAAATCATTAAATATATTAATGAAAAGACAAGTATACTTATCAAAATAGTTCGGCCCAAAAATTTTTCTTTACTTAATATATACATTCTTTACAAAGTACAATATCATTTGTACAAGAAGACTCTCAAAACAGTGGACAGTGCAGCCAAGTCTCCCCGCTTGCCGACGTCCATCCGACCAAGTCCTCACCTATGACCTGTAAAAACATAGAAAACAACAGGGTGAGCACAAAGATGCTCAGTAAGTAAATCTTTTATTCCATAGTCCCTGTGTATTACTCTTCAATTCTTTTCTTACTCTACTTCTAGCTCTCACTATTCTTTTCTTTCTTTCTATTCTCATCACCCATGGAGAATCTCATAATAACATGCATGGATGGGATGCATATGCACTAATCATAACAATGCATTTCTCTCGTTTCTTTTCTTTCTATTCTCATCACCCATGGAGAATCTCATAATAACATGCATGGATGGGATGCATATGCACTAATCATAACAATGCATTTCTCTCTTTTCTTTTCTTTCTATTCTTTTCTCATGTTTTCTTATTCTTTCTCATTCTTCGTCGATCTGCCTTGGTTGATGCATGGATTCGGAACCCTTAGTCATGTGAGTGTACTCTATCTCGTGTATAGCCCTCACCCACATGTATTTTCACGGCTATACGAATTCTTTTTCTCATTCTCATTCCGCTCTCTCATGGCGGATACCACTCTCTCATGGCGGTTACATGTGGTTAATTTCTACACTCACGGGCTCCCCATCACACAACCTATTCTCTTTTCTCTTCTTTAGCACTTCTCTAGTGCTAAATCTTTCTTTCTCTTATTCTAAGAGAATTAGTTCTTTTCTTTATCTCTATTCTCAGAGTGTTTCTTTCTCATTTCTCATATTTCTTTCTTAGGTGATTATTCAAATAAACATATGCATATGGATGGCTCCTGCCTAGAATCTTTCTTATATGCATTCATGAAATGCAAATATGCTATGTTGCATAAAGTAAGGTTCTCTACTTCTACTCATGCTTCTTTTAGGCATTTCATCAAACAATATGTGTGCATACATAAACTCTACTCTTACTATAATTCTACTTCTTTCTTAACCATCCAAAATTGGAGTTCAACTCCTTTAATTCATCACACATCCTGCAAAGAAAATACACTTCAAATATTCCTCTCAAAATTCTTTCAATTCTATCCATACTTCTACCAACTTTTATCAACACAATCCACCATTTTCATGGTGGAATTCTCTTCATAAAACAACAATAAACTCATTCATAAATCCATCAATACATGACAAACATAAAAATTCAATCAATTAAATCATATAGAAATCTCTACACATCATTCAATCATGCAAATCACACTTAGGTGGATTTACTTACCTTAAACTCAAGTAGAATCCACTTAAGCTCTCCACTCTTGATGGCTTGATACTTTCTCTTAAACCTTAAACACAAACTCAATAAGGATCCTACTCTTACACCAATAAAATTCACATCTAGAGTAAGGATTCTTACCTTTAAGTGCTTAGGATCAACTTGTATCAACTTCTAGTCAAAACCCCTCCAAAAATCCTTGAAAAGTTGAATGAAAATTTGAGAGAATTGAAGGATGAAAGAGGCGGTGGAAAGAAAGAAATGAGAAGGTTTTCTAAAACTAAACCTTTAATATCTCATATTTTCTCCCCTCTTTCCCATCTTACCCTTACTCTTTCGTAGGAATTCCATCTTTGTCCTTTAATTCTTTGCAAATGCACCCCCAAATAAACTATTCTCCATGCAATTTCCTTGCATTTCAATCCCCACTTTTTCTGCTAATTAGGGGTAAAATGGTCATTGTGCCCCAAAGGAAGAATTCTCTAAAAACTCAAGGAAATTTTCAGCCGAGTCTTTGCCGCGGCGAAGCTATTTCTTCGCCTTGGCGAAAACTTACAGCAGCTACACCGTGGGTTGTAGCACCTCTTCGCCGCGACGAAGCTTCGTCTTCGCCCCGGCGAAGACTATAACATCAAGATTTCGCCAAGTCTTTACAATTTTCAGGGCAACCACTCAACCAAACCAAACAATTAACAACATACAAACTCAAATGAGGGTAAATCAATAAACATTCAAGCCATTCATCAAGTCTTAACTACGTACCTCAAGTGGGGCGTTACACTTATCATGGAGTACATGACAGATCCTATGGCACTTGAGTAGGGGATAATTTCCATTTTTAACCTTTCAGCATCAGTTTTGGGGCACTGTAATTCACTTAATGTAAAGTGACCTGCTAAGGGTATGTTAACAGGTTTAGATTCAGTCATTTCAAACCTAGAAGTCGGTCTTTGTAGGTATGGTAGTTGGTGAAGTTTTAGCCTATTTAATTTTCTTTTTCTATCAATTATCATCCCTAAAATCCTTTTTGCAGACCCTAAATCTTTCATATCAAACTCAACAATTAGTTTTGCTTTTAGTTCAGCTATGTGTGACTTAGATTTGCATATAAATAGCATGTCATCTACGTACAACAATAGGTATATGGGCATGTTATTTATGCAAGCAAAATAGAAACAATTATCATATTCACTTATAGTAAACCTAACTCCTACTATGAATGAGTCAAGTCTCTTGTACCACTGCCTAGGGGATTGTTTAAGGCCATAAAGGGACTTATGCAATAGGCAAACATGTTCAGGTAGGTTCCTATCCTTAAAGCCAATAGGTTGACACATATATGTATTTTCTTCCAATTCACCATGCAAAAATGCTGTTTTAACATCCAATTCATCCAATGCTAAATCATAATGAGCCACAATTGATAGCATTAGCCTAATAGTCTTAAACTTAACTTCAGATGAGAAGATTTCAGTAAAGTCAATACCTGCCCTTTGTGTGAAGCCCTTAGCCACAAGTCTGGCTTTGAATCTTGGCGGGTCTGAGCTTGTTATGCCTTCCTTTAATTTGTAAAGCCATTTACAGTATACCAGTTTCTGGTCAGTTGATTTTAGAACTAGAGACTAGGTTTTGTTCAGCTTTAAGGACTTCATTTCCTCCTTCATGGCTTCCAACCATTTGTCTCTGTCTTTGGAGCTGATGGCTTCTTGATAGGTTTCAGGTTTAGACCTTTGTATCTCTACATCAACAACCAAGGCTGTGTAGATTAGGTCAGCATAGTTGAACCTGTTAGGGGGCCTTATCTCCCTCCTAACTCTAGCTCTTGCTAGTTGGTATTCTGCCAGGTTTTCATTATGGGCTTCATCAATGTTTTCAGGCTGTTCCCCTTCTTCATCTTGGTCCTCATTGTTGGACAGTGAAGGATTTTGTGGTTCAGAAGCTTCTAGTTGTTCAGGGTGCTCTGTCAAGCTTGTTGGCTCCACCTCAAACTGATATCTCTTAGTTTGATCAAGCATTTCAAGATCACTTCTTGACTTACCTGCATTGTCATTTGAAAGCTTACAAGGAAACATGATCTCATTAAAGACTACATCTCGACTGATTATTACCCTAACCCTTGGGGCATCCCTTTCCCACAACCTATAGCCTTTTGTCCCTTCTTTATACCCTAAAAAGACACATTTAAGGGACCTAGGCTCTAACTTACCATCTCGAGTGTGTGCATAAGCTGCACACCTAAACACCTTTAGGTGATTGAGGTTTGGTCTCCTTCCTGCCCATCTCTCTTCTGGATATTTAAAGCCTATCGAACTTGAGGGACTCTTATTGATTAGGTAAGCTGCAGTGGTTAGGGCTTCTCCTTAGAAAGTTTTGGACAAACCAGCAGTAAATAAGAGGCATCTAACCCTTTCTAGAAGTGTTTTGTTCATCCTTTTTGCAACCTCATTTTGGTTGTGGGGTTCCCTTGACAGTCCTATGCCTTAATACCCCCTGATTGCTATAGTAAGTATCAAACTCTAGGTTACTGAACTCCAACCTATTATTAGTCCTAAGGGCCTTGACTTTTCTGTCTAATTGGGTTTCTACCAAGATTTTCCAGCCTTTGAACTTAGTCAAGGCTTCATCCTTAGTCTTGAGAAGGTATACTCATACCTTTCTACTGTAATCGTCTATAATGGAGAGGAAGTATGTGTTCCCTCCATATGACTTGACCCTTTCAGGACCCCAAAGGTCAACATGCACATAGTCCAAACACTTTGTAGCAAGATGAGTTCCTTTGTGGAAACTCATCCTGTGTTGTTTCCCAAGAACACATGTTTCACAAAAACTTAAATCAGAAACAGAATCATTACCAAAATAACCCTGCTGTTTCAATGCATTGATGCTATTTTGGCCTATGTGGCCTAATCTCAAATGCCATTTCTCTGCGACAGATACATTAGTGGACAGTAGAGCAGTATTAAACACATTAGGATAGTATTGACCACATAAGATATAAAGGCCATTCTTTTTAACACCCTTTATCAATACATTTCCATTTTTGTACACTTCCAGGCAGCCATTTTGTGCTTTATAGGAACAACCAGATTCATCTAATGTTCCAAGTGAAATCAGGTTATGTTTAAGCTTAGGTATGTATCTAACTCTAGTGAGCAGAACCACCTTACCATTATTTAGCCTAATGGTTATGTCACTTATGCCTTGAACCTCACATGAATGGCTATTGCCCATGAATACAATTTCTTGTTCACCAATTTTAAGTCTTTGGAACCAATTTCTGTTTGGACTCATATGAAAGGTACAACCTGAGTCTAGCACCCACTAATTACTTCTAGCCGTGTTGGAAATAGTAAGTGCTTTAGAGATCTCAATGTTACTGCTAATGCTAGCTAGGTTGGTTTCAGTACTAGCCTATTTGTTCTTCTTAATCCATTTGTAACAATTCTTCTTAAGGTGCCCTATTTTGTTACAAAAAAAAAAAAAAAAATACACTTCCTAGATTCTCCCTTAGGTTTCTCATTCCCCTTACCTGTCTTTTTGGTTTTAGAGCCTAAGTTTCTCTGAGAGTTCTTTCCAGTTTCTTTACCAAACTGTCCAGTATCAAACCTACCTTTGACAAACAGATTACAACCAGTTCTTTTTTGAATTTTCATTTCTAGTTCCCTAGATTTTAGCCCGGAAACTATCAAATCCACACTAGGTTCTGTGCCACTATATTGTAAGGCATTCTTTACAACTAGGTACTCATCTGGCAGGGAGTTTAACAGAATCATGGCAAGACTAGAGTCTCATAGTTCTTGGTTAGTACATTTTAGGGTTAGGGTCATCTTTAGAAATTCTTCCAAGTTTTCATCTAAAGATTTAGCTCTGTCCATTTTATATGAAAACAATGTACCTTTTAAGAAAGCTAAATTAGGTGCAGACTTAAGAGCATATAAGGATTCGAGTCTACCCTAGAGAGCGATTAGAGATCCCAAGCCATCCACCTTCCGCAGCACGGTGTCAGACAAGTTCATGATGATCAAATTATACGCTTTCTCGTCTACCTCTGCCTTCTTCTTTAGCTTTTCTTTAGGCCATTTGGTGTCATCCTTCTCCAGAGCCATTCCCATCTTATTGTGGGATAAGAGGGCCTTCATCTTCTTTTTTTAGGTGTTGAAATCAATCTTCCCATCATATTGGGAGATTTCCATGCGCGTGATACTCATGATTTGGGTTCAGAAGCAAACCCTAAGGAATCAAGATTATGATTATGGACTCGATTCACTGAGATTTTTGGAAATTCTTGTTGTATTTGGAACCCTAGGATTCTTGGAACTACTTAATTGAAAAGGCCCCAATTTTTTTCCAAAACCCAAGAAAATTTCCCAAATCAAGAAAACCCTAGAATTTAAAATTCGAGGAACCCTAGACTCAGCCCTGATACCACTGTTGTAAACCTGAGTCTATCTTATCCTAATCGAGATCCAACACAGTCAAACACATATCAAATATAGAAAAGAAACAACACACAATCTTTTTATCGTGGTTCACTTGTTCAAGATTGAACAAGCTACGTCCACGTTGAGCTCCAGAATATGCAGGCTCGCTGCACTATTATTATTGTCACCAAAGATTACAACACACCACTCAATCTTCCCTTCAAGCCCTTACTAACAAGAATCACACAAACTTCACTTCTATGCCCATAAATCTATAACTCTAATGAGAACTCTAATCCTGATTCTCTACACCATAAAGAAACACAACTTTGATAGGTGGATTAACCACTGATTTACATAAGAGCAAAGTACTATACGAAGAACCCTAACAGAGCAGTTTTGATTCAGTGATTTCGACCAAGAGAGACCGTCGAGAATGAGGGAGGACTTTAGCTTTTATATGGTTGACCAGCAATAACTCTTCAGCCATTAGAATGCTTGGAGATCAATGGCTAGAAATGGAAGATGTATTAAAGCTAAAAAGACAGCGTAAAAGTCTTCACTCATTAACATTTTCCAAATTCATTGTATACTATATCAGATTAAAGCCATGTCTGTCTAGTTTTCAAAGATTCAAACCACTCATCAATTGGATTTTTATTGAGCAAGTTATGGCCCATTTATTACTAACTGTTCAAGGGAAATTGAAATGTGTGTGATGATAAAATGAATGGTTCAGAAACAAGTCTACAATTATCCAAATTCAGCTTATAATATATGAACTTAAAGCTCTATCTATCTAGTTTTTAAATATTCAAACCTCTCATCACTTAGATTTTTATTGAGCAAGTTATGACCTATTTACTACTGACTGTTCAGTGGGAACCAAGAAATAGGGTAAACCAAAATGTATGTGATGATAAAATGAATGGTTTGGAAAAGGGTCTACAATTATTCAAGTTTAGTGTATAATATATCAAATCAAAGTCCCATCTGTCTAGTTTCCAAATATTCAAACTATTCCTCAATTGGATTTTCATTGAGCAAGTTATGGTCAATTTACTATTGACTATTCAGTGGAAATTGAGAAATTGGGGAAACTAAAATGTGTGTGATGATAAAATGAATGGTTCGGCAATGGGTCTATAGTTATCCAAATTCTATATCAAATTAAAGCCTTGTCTGTCTAGTTTCCAAAGATTCAAACCGTTTGTCAATTGGATTTTATTGACTATTTAGTGGAAACTGAGAAATGGGAGAAACTGAAATGTGTGTGATGATACAATGAATGGTTCGGTAGGGGGTCTACAGTTATCCAAATTCAGCATATAATATATCCAATAGATTCCTGTTTGTCTGAATTTCAAAGATTCAAACCATTCATCAATTAGATTTTTATTGAGCAAGCTATGGTCAACTTACTACTGACTGTTCAGTTGAAAAAGAGAAACGAGCGAAACTAAAATGTGTGTAATGATAAAATGAATGGTTCGGCTATAGGTCTATAGTTATCCAAATTTAGTGTATAATGTATCAAATTAAAGCCCTATCTGTCTAGTTTCTAAATATTTAAACCGTTTGTCAATTGGATGTTTATTGAGAAAGTTATAGCTAATTTACTACTGACTGTTCAGTGGAAATCGAGAAACGGGGAAAACAAAAATGTGTGTGATGATAAAATGAATGGTTCAGCAATGGGTCTACAGTTATCCAAATTCAGTGTATAATATATCAAATTAAATCCCTGTCTCTCTAGTTTTCAAAAATTCAAACTGCTTGTCGATTGGATCTTTATTGAGCAAGTTATGGTTAATTTACTACTAACTGCTTAGTGGAAAATGAGAAATGGGGGAAACTAAAATGTATGTGATGAAAAAATGAATGGTTCAGTAGTGGGTCTACAATTATCCAAATTTAGCGTTTAATATATCAAATTAAAGCTATGTCTACCTAGTTTGCAAAGATGCAAACCGTTCCTCAATTGGATTTTTATTGAGCAAGTTATGGTCAATTTACTACTGACTATTCAGTGGAAACCGAGAAATGGCGAAAACCAAATTGTGTATGATGATAAAATGAATGATTTGGCAATAGGTCTATAGTTATCCAAATTCAGCGTATAATCGATAAAATTAAAGCCCTGCCTCTCTAGTTCCCAAAGATTCAACCATTCGTCAATTGGATTTTTATTGAGAATGAATGGCTTGGCAATAGGTCTACCATTATCCAAATTCAGCGTATAATCAATAAAATTAAAGCCCAGCCTCTCTAGTTCCCAAAGATTCAACCGTTCGTCAATTGGATTTTTATTGAGCAAGTGATGGTCAATTTACTGCTGACTGTTCAGTGGAAACCGAGAAACGGGAAAAACCAAAATATGTGTGATGATAAAATGAATGGTTTGGCTATGGGTCTCTAGTTATCCAAATTTAGCATATAATATATCAAATTAACGCCCTGTCTGTCTATTTCCAAATATTCAAACCGTTCGTTAATTGGATGTTTATTGAGCAAGTTATGACCAATTTACTACTAACTGCTCAATGAAAACTAAGAAACAAGGGAAATCGAAATGTGTGTGATGATAAAATAAATGGTTCGGCTGTGGGTTTACAGTTATCCAAATTCAACATAAAATATCAAATTAAGGCCTTGTCTGCTTAGTTACCAAATATTCAAACCGTTCATCAATTGGATTTTTATTGAGCAAGTTTACTACTGATTGTTCAGTGGAAACCAAGAAACGAGGGAAACCGAAATGTGTGTTATGATAAAATGAATGGTTTGGCAATAGGTCTACTTATCCAAATTTATCATATAATATATCAAATTAAAGTCTTTTCTGTCTAGTTTCCAAAGATTCAAACTATTTGTCAATTAGATTTTTATTGAACAAGTTATGACCAATTTACTACTGATTGTTTAGTGGAAACCGAGGAACAGGGGAAATAGAAATATGTGTGATGATAAAATGCATGGTTCGGAAATGGATCCGCAGTTATCCAAATTTAGCATATAATATACCAAATTAAAGACGTTTTTTTCTAGTTTCCAAATATTGAAACTGTTTGTCAATTGGATTTTGATTGAGCAAGTTATGACCAATTTACTATTGAATGTTTTGTGAAAACAGAGAAACGGGGGAAACCGAAATGTGTGTGATGATAAATTGAATTGTTCGGCAATATGTCTACAGTTATCCAAATTTAGCATATAATATATCAAATTAAAGCCCTGGCTATCTAGGTTCCAAATATTCAAACCGTTTGTCAATTGGATTTGTATTGAGCAAGCTATAGCCAATTTACTACTAACTGTTCAGTGGAAACCAAGAAAAGAGAGAAACCGAAATGTGTGTGATGATAAAATGAATGGTTCGGCAATAGGTCTACAGTTATTCAAATTTAGCATATAATATATTAACTTAAGGCCCTATCTGTCTAGTTTCCAAATATTTAAACCGCTCATCAATTGGAGTTTCATTAAGCAAGTTATGACCAATTTACTACGGATGGTTCAATGGTAACTGAGAAACGGGGGAAACCAAAATGTCTGTGATGGTTAAATGAATGGTTTGGTAGTGGGTCTATAGTTATCCAAATTTAGCGTATAATATATCAAATTAAATCCCTGTTTGTCTAGTTTCCAAATATTTAAACCGCTCATTAATTGGATATTTATTGAGCAAGTTATGACCAATGTACTACTGACTATTCAGTGGAAATAGAGAATCAAGGAAACCGAAATGTGTGTAATGATAAAATGAATAGTTTGGAAGTGAGTCTAGAATTATCCAAATTCAACATATAATATATCAAATTAAATCCCTGTCTGTCTAGTTTCCAAAGATTCAAACCGCTCATCAATTGGATTTTTATTGAGCAAGTCATGGCTAATTTATTATTGACTATTCAGTGAAAACCGAGAAACAGGGGAAATCGAAATATGTGTGATGATAAAATGAATGATTTAGAAGTGGGTCTACAATTATGCAAATTCAGTGTATAGTATATCGAATTAAAGCCCTGTCTGTCTAGTTTCCAAAGATTTAAATCACTCATTAATTGGATTTTTATTGAGCAAGTTATGACCAATTTACTACTGACTATCACAATTTTATAATATAATGAATACTGGTTTGGCATCTAGTCTCTTGTAATTCTATAGTACAATCTTCCTTTGATATGTTTATTGATCGAATTTTGTTTGGCAACTTGCTTGCATCAACTAACTATGATGAACAACTTGAAATGAACTTTTTCATATAGTATTAACTAAAAAGGACATTACAATATTACAATTGTTAATGGATAATGTTAAGCAAATGGTCTATTGTAATTGTATTGTACAATCTAAATAGCTTTGCATCTCAACTCTTACAATTAAACAAAATGGTTCGGCAAGTGACTACAATTATTAGTACAATCGTCAACAACATTATGATAAAAGTGGTTTGGCATAGGCATTAGCAAATAGCAACAAAACCATTGATCATAATTGTTTGCCAACAAAACCATTGATCATAATTGTTCGCCACATAGATTTTTTTAGTATAGCAGTTGACAAATTAATTGTTCGTAATGGTCCACCTGTGTCTTATTATAACTTGTTATAATTGAATAACAAAATTACTGGTTCAGGAAATTGATTTGACAATTCTATAGGAGGATGTATGATCCATCATTTGAACTAAAACAATGAAATAGTCAAAACCATACAATAACTTACATACCCTTTTAAAAAAAAAAAAAACTATATAGCAAACATAATAAGCAATTGAACTTGAATATAAAATACAGTAGTGAATAAATTTCAAGCAATTAAATAAGCATAGTCAAATGAATACATTACCTTCAATAGCACGTAATTTCCAACTATGCGTCAAATATTATGTTCCAACCAAAAGTATATAACTACATGAAATCAAAATAAAAAGCTTAACTATAAACTGGAAAAACCAAAAGAAAACAATCACCAATAAGAATTAAAAATTGACTACCTCTCTTTCTTCAGATAAATCATTTAACAAATTGTTAATATATCGACATATATATATATATGATTCAAAGTAATAAATACTGTAACTGATACAATGTATCTTTTCACATTCATGAAAATCAATAATACACCTTATCAATCCATTAGTATTCACATCTATTCATGCATTTATATCCTTTCACAAATAATATAAATGCGCCCATTCACATTTCACATCTATTAATGCATTTATACCCTTTCACAAATAATATAAAGGTGCCCCTTCACATTCAATTAGACAAATAAACTAATCAAACTAAATTCATAAAAAACAATGAAACATAAAACAATAAATATTAAAATGAAGTGTTTATATTTATCCTATTAAACATTAAACAAACGTATAACCATCTAAACATTTAATGTGAATGTGAAGTGTTTCTACAAAACATTGAATGCATGTAGTTATACCAAATAGCCTAAACCAATAACATGCTGACACGTGCATCAATTATAGCCTAAACCAATAACATGCTGACACTTGCAGCAATTGTAGAGTCCTATGTGGCATTCAAATAGCAAGTGCTTCAGGATTATATAGATATATAGATTGGTATAGTTTTGTTTGGGCTACTATCCCAAAGGACCCAAACTTCCTTGAAACCTCGGCTTTAGTCACTCACATGTCACATCCCAAAGGTATGAAAAATTAGCCCCGACTTTCCTCTACATTTGGAGAATAATCAAATATCTTCCCTGATTAGCTCTAATTGATAAATTTCTTGGGTATGATTTATTTCATTTAATCTTATGGGATTGATTAATATCAAACACATCAATTTTATCCTGAAAGTATTAAAAACACCCATACCCATAAAGATATGTTAGGATTCCATTTAATTTTCAAATAAATAAATAAAAGTTTATTTAACCCTTCCTGTCATTTGCCAACTTAAAAAATATTTGTGCAAGACTTTATCCATTTGAGTGGGTTACCCAGAGGTCTTGTTGGAGTCTCGGGAGTGGTCACCTACTGTATTGTGTAATTATCTTGATCCATTAGACTTGTAAGGTGTTTTATGGCTCTAAGGATTAGGTGGGGATTAGGTGGGGTCTAATGTGGGCTCGAATATCTCAATTAATAAACAAATATATTAATTCCTCCTATCCTATATAAAACATTTAAATGGTAGAATAGTTTCCACAAGATTTATTATTTATTTATGATTTTTATAATAATTATTTTTAAGGAAATACTTAATTTTACCAAAATACATTTTTTAAATTTAATTTTTTTTTCCTTAAATGTGTTATGTAAATTGTTAGGAACCAATCTACCCAACGCAGTGGAAAAGACAAAAATCAAAAGGATGAATCGATTCCTTTTATGCCAAGATCCGGATATAAATTATATAGTTTACATGTTAAACCAAAATTCTGTACAAAATAATATCAATCCAGACAAGGATCAGAGATCTTACGCACATTTAGATGCTCCTTCAAATGTCTCTAAATTTACTTCGTTACCGATTCAATGTAAAACCAAACAAACTATGATCCACACGAAGACAATCAAAAGAACCAAAGAGGGATTTGCTAGATCCACTAATTAGCTTCAAGAATCAAAGAAAAATCTTTGATTCAAAATCAATGGGAGAACGTGAGAGAGAAGAGTGGAAGGGGGCTGCCTTTTTTTTTTTTTTTTTTTTTTTTTTTAAGGAATGAATGATTTTTTTTAACACAACTAAAGTGCAAGTTGTTAAAACCCTATTCCTATAAGGAATACACATGAGTTCCAACTCTAATCCGCCCTTGTATCCAAACACCCTTCTTATAGTATTTTATTTTAATTAATTATTATTATAATTAAAATCAATTAATATATTTATAAAATATATTAACATTTAATTAATAATAATAATTCATTTAAATATATATGTACATATATTTAAATATAATCTCACTAATTTAATTTTAATATTAAATTAAATATAGGCAACAAAATATATTAACATTTAATTAATAATAATAATTCATTTAAATATATGCATACATATATTTAAATATAATCTCACTAATTTAATTTTAATATTAAATTAAATATAGGCAACAACCACAACAAATTTAATTGCACTGTGAGATTACCAAATACCCTTTCGTCCTAAAATATGAAAATACTCCTTGAACAAAACGATCCTTAAATTATTCTAAGTGTGTGACGCGTAGGCTTCTTATCATATTGGCAGTGAGTAGTATCGCGATTAACACCAATTAATCGTCTCACTACACACAGACCAAGCTTGGCCCCTAGCAAGGCGTCATAGCCACCCGATAGATTCAGATTCAGCGAAATAGCTACCTATCAACGATAGGGTTACCGTGCAATCAAATCCATTCATCATCTGTTATCTCTTTCATCATCTGTTATCTCATTAAGACTGGGATATAGAA
This sequence comes from Pistacia vera, assembly GCF_008641045.1. Classification (NCBI taxonomy): domain Eukaryota; kingdom Viridiplantae; phylum Streptophyta; class Magnoliopsida; order Sapindales; family Anacardiaceae; genus Pistacia; species Pistacia vera. Next base: position 1,223,309 of record NW_022196261.1, read on the forward strand.
ATAGTGTCAACCTTAGTTATCCTTGATACCTTTGTATTCAGTTACTGGACCAATGACCGGAATAATAAATTGGATTGAACAATAACTCAATCCCATTGTGGCCACAGCTTTAGTGTGATTGTCATTTACTGAATTGCGTAGTGAGGTAACTTCTCCAGTACCGGGAGTGATGAATCCTCTGTCGATCCACTATAGTCTTGATACACTCCTTGATGTAGCCAATCACTACCGTATTGACAGCTTTGAATAGAACTACAGTGGGCTAGTGTCAAACTACACCAATTGGTGCACAAGGCGCTCTCGTGATCTCAAGTCTAAGGATCACATGCATCAGCATTCATTAGAGGATTTGTTCCATAGACAGTGGAGTTACTATCTATATGGAATCCTCTAGTGGGTCAATCCAGTGAACATGCCTACAACAAGCACCCATGTGTTGCACCAGGTTGTTGGCAAACAACCTTGACAAGTGAGATCAGTCACTGCCATTCGACACGGTCGTTCAACATTATGATAGCCTTACTGGATTATCTATGTCCTTGGTTAGAATAATACTAGGGCTACAGACATTTCTAGAATGACCACCATATGTGATCATAGGGTTCTCATTATCAAGATTTGAAACACTTGATACCATCGTCATAGTTCTACCATCCTAAGGACATATATCAATACATACAAATATGATTTACATGATATAATAGAAAATGTCTTTTTATTGATTAATAAACATTATTACAAAGAGTCAATTCTACAATAATTAATTGGCTCTAGGGCACCTACTCCAACATAAATGTGTAAGTTACCAAGGAAAATATAATTGTAAGTTCAAGGTTGATTTTGTGGATTTGAATATTTATTGAGTTAGTATGTGATAGAAGGTTAAAATAGACCTTTAATATAAAAATTGGATACCATAACATATTACTAAAAACAATGGTGTTTTTAATACTTTTAAAACAAAGTGGATGAGTCTTATATTAATGAGTAAACGACATTTTCCCACCCAAGGTTTGGCAAATCTACAAGTTTCCACCCATGGTTTCATAAATTCTAGATTCCCACCCTTAAATTAACAAAAAAAACTGTTTAATCTAATTGTTAAAAGGGTAAAATTGTCATTTCAAAGATAAAAAGTTTTAAATTAACCTTTCACTTCTCAAATTCACCTCGCTGGCCATTTTGGCATGTTCAAGGCGTAGTCGACCCCTCTCGACACCGCCACTACAATCCCCTCAACCTCCACATCAAAACCCCTAACCTTATTGCCTGATTGAGCTCCTCAATCGCCAGCAACTGCTCTTAGTTTCAATCACGTGTTTCATCCAAATTTTGACAAGTCCTAACACCAGAAACCACCAATAGCATCACCGGCTCCCCCCCCCCCCCCCCCCCCCNTTAAGAAGAACATTCAACTGAATTAAATGCAACCGCTTGTGTTTGTGTTGTTTAGCTTCATTGATCTCTCTAGGTCTTAAGGCTGCCACTAGATTAAACCTTTAGCACTTGTCTAGGGTTGTTTAGTAGTAAGATTAATTAGATCGCTTGTTTCCTAATTAATTACAACTAAGGAGAGATAGGAAAATAGTTCCAACGGTGAAAACTCAAAGTAAGAATTGATTTATTTTTGCATCAATGATCAGTTGTAAGATTCCGATGGTGGATGTTGACTTAGACCAAGTTTCATTATTTTGATTGATTTCAGTAATTTAGGTTGAATTTCTGTTCCTGAAATTGTTTCTGTTTTTACTCAAATCCCCCTCATACTGGTTCACGTAACATAAAACTCGGCTAGACACTCTCCATGGGAACGATCCCTACTCACACTACTACGTGTATTTTTAGGTTTTAATCTTGGGTGCCTACGATAGCACACCAACAATCAGTAGTTTCAATCCCATATATGTACCATGTTCGATGAAGAACAAATGTGTTCCCAGCAGTAGCAAAGCTTGTTTATTTTTTGCTTCTACAAATGTCTTCATAATTGAAAGTCCCGCTATCGTTATTGTTGGTAGTTTGCGTTGTTGTTTCAAAATGTCAATTCTTTGTAATATTTGTTTTATGTTTGCTTGTTTGTTCAGAGATTTGCACCTGTAAATTGTACGGTAAGTAATGGTTTTGAAGCACAAGATTCATAATAGTTAAAAAAAAATAAAAAAATTCCACAGTTGGGAATGAAAATACCATTGCCTTATGACTAAGCAATTAAGAATAAAGAAGTGTACCAAATATGACTCACTTAAATATGGATCCTAAAATGCATTTTGTTTTTTGATTATTAGAAAACTATTAACAACTAAAGATGCATATCATTTGGGAGAGCCATTTTTATGGTTAATCATTATTGTTATAAGACTGCTGTGGAACAAAGTACTATCTTATTGTTATTAGTTATATATTTAACCATTTTGTATAATATCATTTTCGGTGTGAGTAAGAAAACAATGAAATCAATAGATTAATGAAATACAATGGTTTTAGTAAAACTTACGTTAACCGTATTGCTTGTAAAGTGGTGTGATCTTTGTCAGTTGCTTTTACAATGATTCGTTGTAGAATTTTTTACAGTAATTGTAACAGACCTATGGGTTGTTTATTTTATTTTATTTTATTTTTTTTATTATTTTTTTTTTAATTTGAAAGGAATCATGATGTCTTGGTGGTGGATTTTGGACGCAAGTATATGAAAATTATGTTCTTGATATGGTATTTGTGGTTTATATAGTTCGTGTGTAGGTAGCGAATAGTTTTTTTTTCTTCCTTTTTTTGGTATTTCAACTGCTTAGATAATGTTCTGTTTGTTATTAATAGGAGTCAACGTTCTTATCAGAATCTGGTTTTTAATAGTTTTGTAAAATAATGATAGTTGTATTAATCGTTTAATGTCAAGTCTTACTTATATTTAAACGTAAATAGTTTGCATTCATGTTAATTTCTATATAGATATATTAAATATTTTAGATATTTGATTAGCATGTGATAAGAGTGTAATTTATATATTTTTTATTCCTTCCATATTATGTTTTTGTTATGTTTTATGCCTAGTTGAGTTGATTAGAATTTATTTTGCAAGTTTGGCATATTTGGATAGACTTTATGAAATAATTGAGAAAAGATTAGGAAATTCCAGATTTTTGTTATTCTGACCAATGATGCGTTTTTCAGGTTTTTCATAGAGTCAGATTTCTCAATTGCAAAAGTGTTTTTCAGAAAAAGTAAACTAGACAAATCAAGCATTCCAGGAAGGTATTATCAGCGAGAATCCGAGTTCGTTTGGGCACTCATTAGTTGTTGCAAAACCGGACCTGGAATCCTCGTCATGGAAGGATTTCCTGGCTGACTATCGAGTCTTCGAATGGGCCTAACTGGAGCTTCAGATATCAAAAGCAGGTGATTCAAAAGCTCAAATTCATATACATATCCAGGACTACAACTTTTATGAAGTGACCAAGCCCAGAAGAGTTCTTTTACATTGCGAGAATCCTGGTGCAAGCTGGATTACGAATTTTGTTTTCCATATCTGATAAGATTTTGATAGTTTTGGAAGTCTATCGTTTAACAAAGATCCAGGAAAGTAATTTCTGTTTTTCAAGGGAGAAAATCAAGGAAAAAAACAAATTATTTATTTAGGAGTTGTTAGGTTAAACGAGGGGAGGACAGCAGTAGATTTTTTGGGTTTTCTTTTACTTTATACGTCAAGATGTGCGGCTGATCTTTCTTCAATTCAAGGGGATTTTGGAGCCTGAATTCATGTCATTGGTGTAACTTAACTTCAGTAACATTGTTCTTAATCTCGTTCTTATTGGAATTGTTTATGTTATTCTGTTTTAATTGTTTATGATTTTTGTTCGGATGATTTAGTAATGGCCTGCTAAATTGTTTAATCGGAATTTCATCTGTTAGAATTAGGAATTGTGTTACGTAATTGTCCTCTTTCTATTCAATGAGTAACACATGATGATAGATGATTACGGACAAGTTCTCAATCTGTCACCTTGAATAACATAACCTAAGTTAAATAATCCGATCTTGCGTGATTGTTGCTTGGATTGAGCTATTTTCCTAATTCTTAAGGCTGCCATTGAATTAAACTTAGAGAGCTTATTCTAGGTTGTTCAAGGGTTAGGATCTAATTGAAGAGCTTATTTCAGTTGTGACAATTAAGGGAAAATTTGGGTAACAGAGCTTGTTGTTTCCTAGGGTCAATAATTCCATAATAACGAGATAGAATAATGTTATGGTTAGTTCATATCTAATGCATGTTTAGGTGGATCTTGAACCGAGAACTGGTTGTTTTTAATCTGATATTTTCTACCATTGGAGATTTATTCGTTTCACTTTAGATTGCATTGTCTACAACCCCTTTCATTATTTTGTTGTCATGTTTACTGTTTAGGATTTTATTTTATTTTTCTATTGTTTTCGTTGTGGTTATTGGTTAGAACATAGGATTTAATCGAATCATTCCCCATGGGATCGACCCTTGCTTACCCTATATGCAATTTAGTAGTTAGGTTAGTAAGGTTATTAATTTGGAGCATTCGGCATGCTACCAGTACGCACACGATACAACACGAGATATCATAAAAATATCAATCACATTAATAAAAAAGTATAATGAGAAGGGTATTGATGTTATTGATAGATGTGTTCTATTTAATTAGGAATACAAAAGAAACAGATGGAACATGAATAAAGATATTATAATAAATAAACATGGTTGTTTAAGAAGAATAAGACCTAATTGGCATGAGTTTAATAGAAAGGATGAGAAGAATAAATTGGAAAAATAACATCGATTGTAAGATTAGACCACATAATATTCAGGTAGTCTTCTCAACTTGAATGAGTAATTTAAGTTTGTATCACTTTAATGTTATGTTAATTATTTATTTAAAATTTAAAATTATTTATTTGTTTTTTGAGAATACAAAAGGTGCTTTGGGAAAACCAATAAATGTCTAGTAATAAGTAAACATATTAATTGAAAAAACATTAATAACTTTTTGGATAAGAGGATATGAAATGGTAGTAAACGTAATAAATACTTTGTTAAGTATTCAAGTAAGAAACGTCATTATGATATTATAGTATATTGGCTAGATTGTAAATAATGGCTTAGGATTTAGTGTGATGTTATCACATAACAAAATCAAATTTAATTTGGTCGATAAAAAAAAATTGATTTTAACGTGTTACTTGAGGTTGTAAACAAATTTATCGTAACAAACTAAAGAAATTAGATTAAGAGATGATAATTGTTAGATTATACAAGTTTTAGAGTAAAAATAACTTCTATATATGTACAGAGTTGTGTTAACAGTTAATATTATGAAGATTAATTATTTGAACTTAAAATATATATTGAGTTCATTTTAACGTTTGACATTGACTGGTAAATTTTTTTCTCACAGTATAGGATTCTTTGCAGTCAAGATGATTTATCTATCTAATGTACTTATATAATTATTATTAGTACTCATCCAATGTCTGAAGATGGAAGAATTAAATAAAAAATAAGGTGTTATCATGGAACACAATTTTCAGTCAATTAATGAGAACACTAAAATCAAGATAAAAATGAATATAGAGAATAAAACTTTTATTATAAAAAAAATAAGTACATCGCTTTTTCATACTGTGAAGTGGGTTTGGACGATATAGTCTTTGTTTTCTATTTTTCTTATAGTTGTTCAGTTCTCTAGTGCATATGCATACTCTCTTTTGTTTAGGTTGTAAATAATATCCATAGCAGATTTCATGATTTGTAACATCTGGTCAATGACTTCTCTGAATTTGTCTCGTGCAATATGTAGATCATCCAGATTGTTCACAACTTTTTTGAAAATCTCCCTCAATTCCGGCATTCCCTAAAAAATGTCTAGAACAATTGCAGAAACAATATACAATCAAATTTTATAAATATATGGAAACGGTAACATGAATGTGTAAATATAATTATGAGAAGAATTCTCAACATATCAAAAAAAAAAAAATTGTTTTAATGGTTTTTATATTACGGAAAATATGTATCATCGTTTTGTTTGCGATTTTGTAATATAGGATACAAAAGACGTGTAATATTTATACCTTCTGATTATTTCAATGGAGAACTATTGTTGTTGAGGTCGTTGCTGGAATTCGTTGCAAATTCTTTTGGTTGTGATGTTTTGTTAGCCATTTTCGAATTAAGTTTTAGAGAAGAAATGAATAGTTAAAGTGTAAAGTATCTGAAGAAATGTAATAACTGTTGTATACTAATAAAATACATGTAGAATAATAAAAGTAAATGGGCCCAAAAATTTGTCTTGTATTATGTATATATATTCTTTGTACAAAAAAGTATCATTTACAAAATGCCATTCAAAACAGGAGACAGTGTGGCTATTGCTCCTCGCTTGCCGATGTCTAACCGACTGCAATATCACCTAGATCCTGCAACCATAAAGGAAAAATAACGGGGTGAGCATAAAATAATGCTCAGTAAGTAAGTCCTCTACTTGTCTATCCCCGTAACTATTTCTCTTAATTCTTTCCTTACACTATTTCTATTTCTGTTTCTCTTTCACACAGCTTTCTTTTTATTAACCTCTGCTATAAGTCATGGTCTCATCTTGCCGGAGGCACGGCCGGGTGGAGTTCACATAGCGCCAACCCACTCTTCGTGACTTTCGGGTGAAGATCACAAAGCATCAACCCGTTTCCCATAACTATCGGGTGGAGATCATAAAGCATCAACCCGTTTCTCATAACTATCGGGTGGAGGTCACAAAGCACCTACCCATTTTCATAACTATCGGGTGGAGATCACAAAGCACCTAGCCCTAGCACTTCTTATTCTTTCTACTCTTAGAGTAGTTCATTCACAAAGTTTTCTACTCTTTCTTAAGTCACACCTCAATGCATAATTAAGGTATATGGATGGTTCATCTCCACTAATGCACTTATGAGATGCCAACATGCAAAATTTCAAGTATTTAGGCTTATTATTCATACTCAAACCTCTCTTAGGCATTTCATCAAACAACTCAAGTGCATATAAAGACTATACTATAACAATAGCTCTATTTCTTTCTCTAACCATCCCAAATGGGAGAAAACTCCCTCACATAGCTATAAATCCTGCCAAGGAATAACACTTCTAAAAAGGTTTACTCAAAACCTTCCAAACCTCATCTCAACTACATCTTCTCAACACATATCAACACTTCTCTCAAATGAGGTGTATTCAATCACAACATGGGTAATTAATCTCAATTTCATAGCATATAACATGCACTTAACATACATAATTGCTATTAAATCTCTACTCAAAAAGTTCTCAAACCTTAACTTGGGTGGGGATTTACTTACCTTGTAATGGAGAACTCTCACTACTTTCTTTTCCTCTTGCTTGCTTGACTTTTCTCTATCCTTTAAACAATGAAACCATACAACTTACTATGCAAATATACACACAAAACCTCACATCCAAAGCAAGAATCCTTACCTTAGGATGCCTTAGCTTGATTTTCTACCCCAATCACTCCAAAAAGCCCTCTAAAAATCCTTGAACTAATGAAAGAGGAATTGAGAGGAAGTAGGAAAGGAGAATGGCGGTGGAGAAGAAGAATGAAGGGTTTGTAATGACTTAAATCCTTTTAACTCAACTTATGGGCAAGCATTCCCATTTTGCTCTTACTCTTCCTTGGAAAATCCATCTATATCCTTTGATTCATTACAATCACACCCCCATACCAACATATTCTCCATGAAATTTCCTTACATTTTACTCCCCACTTTTCCTACTAATTAGGGGTAGAATGGTCAAATTGCCCTTAGGGAAGAAAATGTCTAAAACTTAAAAAATCAAACTCAGCCGACTCTTCGCCGCGGCGAAGAACTTTCTTCGCCCTGGCGAAAACTTACAGCAGCTATACCATGGTTGTAACACCTCTTGACGCCTGCAACTCCAAAATTCCTCAAATCTTAATCAATTTCAAGGCAAATACTCAACCAACTCAACATACCAAGTCAATTAAAGCTGAATCAAAGAACATTTAAGCAATACAGCAAATCTTAACTACGTACCTCAAGTGGGGCATTACAATTAAATGGGTGATTGATGTCAGAGCAATATTTATAGAAGAACTGGATACGAAAAGTTGGACTATGAGCAGATAACTGGAACTAAATAAATTTGTCAATCGAAAAAGTGATAATAATTATTTGGATAAGGTAATACGAAACGTTAGTAGATTATCCGTATAATATTAAAGAAAATCGTAATAAATATTTTGTTAAGTGGGCAGCATATATGTTAGGTAGTTAATAATGGTTTGGCAAGATGTTGAGTTATTATGATAAACAAACAATGTGATCTAAGCCAGAGATGATATGACGATGTCAAAATATATTTATTAATTTGTTAATTGTGGTTCGGTAATATGATTATGAAACATGCATATAGTTCAAGTTTGATCTTGTTTGATCAATAATGGTACAAAAGTTTTTTTAAATGTGTAATAGAAATGGTTATTTCTAGTTTTTTTTTTTTTAATTAAGATTATAATATATTTAGATTGATGTTTATTATTAATAGGAGTTAGTATTGTTATTTGAATCTGGATTTGAGAATACCAAAGGTTCTTTGGGAAAACAAACAAATGTCTAGGAATAACAAAACACGTTGATCAAAGAAACGCTAGTAAATTCTTGTATAAGAGGATATGAAACGGTAACAAACATAATAATTATTTTGTTAAGTATTCAAGTCAGAAATATGATGATGATATTATAATATAATAAGGTAATACAAAACATTAGTAGACTATCCGTACAATATTAAAGAAAACCGTAATAAATATTTTATTAAGTGTGCAACATATTTGTTAGGTAGTTAATAATGGTTCGGCAAGATGTTGAGTTATTATGATAAACAAACAATGTGATCTAACCCAGAGATGATATGACGATGTTGTAACGACTTCTTTCTACTATCATATTCATATAATATGATAATGAAAACACAAGTATACTTATCAAAATAGTTGGGCCCAAAAATTTTTCTTTACTTAATATATACATTCTTTACATAGTACAGTATCATTTGTACAAAAAGACTCTTAAAACAGTGGACAGTGTAGTCAAGTCTCCCCGCTTACTGACGTCCATCCAACCATGTCCTCACTTATGTCCTGCAAAAAGATAGAAAACAATGGGGTGAGCACAAAGATGCTCAGTAAGTAATCCTCTACTCCGCTATCCCCGTTTATCACCTTTCAATTCTTTCCTTACTCTTGCCACTTTCTCATATTCAATCTGTCTTGTTCCTTCTCTGTTTCTACTGTTCTTTTGTTTCTCTCTATTCTCATCAGCTATGAGAGATAGCATGATAACATATACGGATGAGATTCATATGCACTAATGCAAGGCAATGCATTTTCTTTCTTTTCTTGTCTTTCTCATTCTTATTCTTATTCTTTTTTATTCGGCTTTTTTTTTTTATTCGGTCTTGGTCGATGCATGGATTCAGAACCCTTGACCATGTGAGTGTACTCTCTCTCATGTATAGCTCTCATCCGTATGTATTCTCATGGCTATACAAATTCTTTATCTCATTCTCATTCCGCTCTCTCAAGGCGGAGACCGCTCTCTCACGGCGGTTTACATGCGGGAAATTACTACACTCACGGGCTCCCCATCGCACAACCTATTATCTTTTCTCTTCTTTAGCACTTTTTATTCATTTTATTCTCTAGTGCTAATTCTTTCTTTCTCTTTATTCTAAGAGAATTTATCCTTTTCTTTATCTCTATTCTTAGAATGTTTCTTTCTCATTACTCATATTTCTTTCTTTAATGATTGCACATATAAACATATGCATATGGATGGCTCATGCCTAGAATTCTTATATGCACTCATGAAATGAAAATATGCTATGTTACATAAAGTAAGGTTCTCTACTTCTACTCATGCTTCTCTTAGGCATTTCATCAAACAATATGTGTGCATACATAAACCCTACTCTTACTATAGTTCTACTTCTTCCTTAACCATCCAAAATTGGAGTTCAACCCCTTCAAATTATCACACATCCTGCAAAGAAAACACACTTCAAATATTCCTCTCAAATTCTTCTAATTCTATCCATACTTCTACCAAAATTTATTAACACAATCCACCCTTCTCGTGGTGGAAATTTCTCCATAAATCAACATTAAACTCATTCATAAATCCATCAACTCATTTCAAACATAAAAATCCAAGCATTAATCATATATAAAGCTCTACACATAATTCAATCATGCAAATCACAACTTAGGTGGATTTACTTACCTTATACTCAAGTAGAATCCACTTAAGCTCTCTACTCTTAATGGCTTAATACTTTCTCTTAAACCTTTAAGTGGTTAGGATCAACTTGTATCAACTTCTAGTCAAAAGTCCTCCAAAAATCCTTGGAAAATTGAATGAAAACTTGAGAGAAATGAAGGATGGAAGAGGCGGTGGAGAAGAATGAATGAAAGGGTTTCTAAAGCTAAACCCTTAATATCTCATATTTTCTCCACTCTTTCCCATTTTACCCTTACTCTTTCTTAGAATTCCACCTTTGCCCTTTAATTCTTTACAAATGCACCCCCCATTTAAACTATTCTCTAGAAAATTTCCTTACAATTCACTCCCCACTTTTCCTACTAATTAGGGGTAGATTGGTCATTTTGCCTCTATGGAAAAATATCTAAAAACTTCATTAACCTTTTCAACTGGACCGTCACCGCGGTGAAGAACTCTCTGTCGCCCCGGCGAAGAATTACAAAACTGACATCGCAATTACAAAGCCAGCGTCGCTGCGGCGAAGACTGAAATTCAAACATTCACCAAGCCTCAACCAAAATCAGGGCAAACACTTAACCAAACCAACTCATCCATCCAACTAAGGGTCAACCAACTGAAAATAACACCATGCAAGCTCAAATGAGAACAATTCAATAAACATTCAAGCAATACAACACAATTTAACTACGTACCTCAAGTGGGGCGTTACATATGTCACAATATATTTATTAATTTTTTAATTGTGGTTCGGTAATATGGTTATGAAACATTCATATAGTTCGACTTTGATCTTGTTTGATCAATAATGGTACAAAAGTTTTTTTAAACTTGCAATAGAAATGGTTATTTCTAGTTTTTTTTTTTTTAATTAAGATTATAATATATTTAGATTGATGTTTATTATTAGTAGGAGTCAGTATTGTTATCTAAATTTGGTTTTGAGAATACCAAAGGTTCTTTGGGAAAACAAATAAATGTGTAGGAATAAGAAAACACATTGATCGAAGAAACGTTAATAAGTTCTTGTATAAGAGGATATGAAATGGTAACAAACATAACAATTATTTTGTTAAGTATTCAAGTCAGAAATGTGATGATGATATTATAATATAATAAGGTAATACGAAACATTAGTAGACTATCCGTACAATATTAAAGAAAACTGTAATAAATATTTTGTTAAGTGTGCAACATATTTGTTAGGTAGTTAATACTGGTTCGGCAAGATGTTGAGTTATTATGATAAACAAACAATGTGATTTAAGCCAAAGATGATACGACAATGTCACAATATATTTATTAATTTTTAATTGCGGTTCGGTAATATGGTTATGAAACATACATATAGTTCGACTTTGATCTTGTTCGATCAATAATGGTACAAAAGCTTTTTTTAAACATGTAATAGAAATGGTTATTTCTAGTTTTTTTTTTAATTAAGATTATAATATATTTAGATTGATGTTTATTATTAATAGGAATCAGTATTGTTATCTGAATTTGGTTTTGAGAATATCAAAGGTTCTTTAGGAAAACAAATAAATTTATAGGAATAAGAAAACACGTTGATTGAAGAAACGTTAATAATTTCTTGTATAAGAGGATACGAAACGGTAACAAACATAATAATTATTTTGTTAAGTATTCAAGTCAGAAATGTGATGATGATATTATAATATATCTTTTGTACAGTGAATAATGGTTCGCCGGTCCTGCTTCAAATGAATGTTATCCTTTAGCGTGGGATTTAAATTGGTTCATAATAGAATCAAAGTTTTTTTCAATATGCGATAGGAATGTTTATTTATAGATTTTGTTAATTTACATTATATATAATTAGATCGATGTTTGTCAAGTATGTGTAGACAATCCAATGATAAAATTGAATATAGAGAATAACACTTTTATTGAGATATTTTTACATGTGTAATAAATAATATAAAGAGCTCTCTAAAAATTATATTTCATACATACTATTTGGTAATCTATGTTACATCTTGGACATGTGATATTTTCTAGTGACGTTGATCTGGTCCAATGTATACGATTTTGATTCTCTTTGTCGCAAATTTGAAATATTCTCCTTTTAATGAGAATTGGCGCAGTTGGAGTCATGGACTTGAACACTTTCCTGTAATTTTTTAGTTTGTGGAATTGATTGGTTACTTTCACTAATTTCATTAGAATTTTTACACCTCTACTGTCATGCATAGTGATTAGCGCAACAGTGGTCTGATACATTGCTTGCTGGTAATCTTGTTTGCAAGATTCAATAAGTATTTGTAATCCTCTATTTCTATCATGTTATACGAAGAACAAATGTGTTCTAAGTAGTAGTGAAGCATTGTTATTTTCTGCTTCTGCAAGGATCTTCAGAATTGAAAGCCCTGAAATTGTTATTGTTGGTAGTTTGTGTCATTGTTTGAAGATGTTTCTTCTATGTAAGACTTGCTTTACGTTTGACTGTTGGTTTAGAGACTTCCACCTGTAAGTTGTAAGTTAAATAATGGTTTTCAAACATAAGATCCACAATTAATAATACATTCAAACAGTTGGTAATCATAATATCATTACTTGTATGATGAAGAAGTTAACAATAAAAAGTGTGAAAAATATGGTTCAGTTAAATATCTATTCTAACATGTGTTTTGGTTTTTATATATTAGAAAGTTGTTAACAATTAAAGACACAAGTGATTCGGCATAATCCATTTCAATTGTTGGGAGTCGACATACTGTTTTTTGTATGACTAACAAAACAATGAAATTAACAGATTAGCAAAACATGATGATATTAGTAAAACTTACGTTAATTGTATTGCTTGAAAAGTGGTGTTGTTATTTTGAATTGCTTTTGCAATGATTCATTGCAATATTTGTAATGGTAATTGTAACAGGTTTGTGGGTTGTGTTTTTGTTATTTTGTAAGGAATGATGTTGTTCTGGTGGTGTTTTTTTCGGTGTAAGTATATTGAAATTGTAAAGTTGTTATGGTTTTAGTGGTTTATATAATTTTTGTATAGATATTGGATAGCGAACAGTTTTGTGTGTGTTTGGATTTGGCAGATATTATCATGTTAATTATTAATGGGAATTAGCGTTGTTGTTTTTGAAACTCGTTTTTAGTATTCTTCTAAATTAATGATGGTATTTTTTTTTGTTTAATATTAATTATTGGATTTTGTTATATATATTAGATATTGTTCCTTCATTTTTTACTCTACCAAGAAAAATTGATTATTCTATTCAACGAATATAAACTTTTTTGTTCATAATCATTTAATATTAAGTATTAATTTATCTTAAGTGTAAACAGTTTGCATTCATCTATATCTTTACAAAGGTGTATTAAGTATTTTGATACATTCGATTAATACGAATCCTTTTAAATTCTATAAGTTAATGTGTTGGATGATATTTTCTGCATCGTACATGAATTATGTGCATATCTTATGCAGGTGTCTGATTCTCTAAAAATTCTACAAGATAATTGGGCAACTGGTCAAATGAAAGAGGGTGCCTCTACTGTAAGAAGATGGGAGGATTTGGACATTGATTTATTGTTGAAAATCTTTCTGTGTTTTGATGTTTTGTAGTTGACTTTAGGCATTGCTCACGTTTGTAATTCATGGCATTCAGCTTGTCGTGATCCTCTGCTTTGGAAAACTCTTGATTTGTCACTGTTGAGATCAAATTTTATCAAAATCCCGTTAGAGCCATATGTGTACGTGGATGAGTGTTTTGATAAGGCATTAACTCGTTTGTTGAAAATTTCGTTCAGTCTCACTCAGGGACAGATAAGAACCTTGATTTTTCACTTCAATTTGTATGCAGAGGACGAACAATTTACTTATATTGTTGAAAGGTAATTTTTTTATGTTTCTATTTAAAACCTTGTTGAAAGGTAATTTTGTTTTTTTATTCTCGCTGTTTATTGATTGAGTCTTTGGCATTGCCTTTGGTACCAGTGATCATCACCTTTAATTTTCTTTTTGGTACAGTGAATTGGGAAGCAACACACTATATATTGTTGTCTGCAGTGCCCCTATCTGAGGCGTCTCGTTATGCCAGCTTGGAATAGAATAAAGACAGATGTAATTTCCAAGGCCATTCATACATGGAGATCTCTCGAATCCCTGACAATGCCTAGTATAGTAAATCTGCCTTATCTTATAGAGGAAATAGCCGTAAATTGCAAGAACTTCAATGAACTAAAGATCATGGGTCTTTTTGATGTTCTCTTTGCTCCTACGATAATCAAATTTCTTCCAAATTTGAAGGTTTTGAGCTTGAGATGCTCAACGATAGTTAAGGATGCCCTATTGCTTATATTGGATTACCTACCAAATCTGGAAGTCTTCAACATATCGGATAGTCTTCTTATAGAAGTCCACTTCTTTCTCCAGTGATGCTCGAAAATATTATTAAGAAGCCAGATAAAATTATCTAGGAAAAGGCTGCTCGATTACGTGAGTTCTTAACATGTATTGAGCACTCGTGCATCATGTACCAGAGTACTCGAAGTGATGAAAGCCTTATGAGATGGTACAAGTATGAGGCGATGTCTCTTGCTTTTTGATTAGGATGTTGTAGAGACTGTAATTTTAATATTTTGTTTTGCTTGTATGTAATATATTGATAATATGTTGTTGAATAAGCATATACAGAATTGGTCTGTTGTGTTTTAGGTTGTCATGTTCTTAAGGCTTTTGTTTTAGGTCGTCAACACTGTCAAACTTGCACAATGATCTTTTCCTATGGGAAAAATATTATCTGTCTGCATAATTATGTACACATGTTAAAATTTTACTTTCTGTTGTTTCAAATTTATCTTTTGTTATTCATTAATGTTATGTGAAAACGAAGTACTTTCAAACTACTACGCAATTGAGTATTTTATATATTTCAATTCATGTTATTTATTTTGTAATTGTTATTGTGAAATTCATTTCTATTGTTAGGTTTAGTATTTGATAGTGAGATTTTGAAGGAATCTTTGAGTATCGCTTCTTTTATAGTTTGATGATAAGTTATAGTGAATTGTTTGGCTAAAGTGGTAATAGTAAAGTTTTACTGTGTGCTGTCGCTTTGTCTTTGTAAAATTTGTAAATGATAAAAAACGACGTCATTTAAAATGTTGTTGATACTTAAAGAAAACATGCGGAATTAATAGGTCATATAATTTTTATATCTCTATTATCATGCATAATGAGTAGAGCAACGGGGATTTGATACATTGCTTGTTGGTCATCTTGTTTGCAAGCTGCAATGAGTAGTTGTAATCCTCTATTTCTATCATGTTCCACAAAGAACAAATGTATTCCAAATAGTAGCAAAGCATGCTTATTATCTGCTTCAACAAGGATCTTCAAAATGGAGAGACTTGCTGGTGTTATTGCTGGTAGTTTGTATCGTTGTTTGAAGATGTTTCTTCTATGTAAGACTTCCTTTACGTTTGTTTGTTCGTTTAGAGATTTGCATTTGTAATTTGTAAGGTAAATAATGGTTTTCAAACACAAGATGCACAATTATTAAAAAAAAAAAAAAAAAAAGGTAAATAATTGTTTTGAGAGTTGGTAATCATAATATCATTACCTGTAGGATCAAGAAATTAACAATTAAAATTGTTTAAGAAAACTGTAATAGAAAACTGTTAAGAACTAAACACACAAGTGATTCGGCATAATCGGTTTCAATTGTTGGAAGTTGAAATTCGATTTTCTGTATGACTAAGGAAATAATGAAATGAACAAATTAAGGAAATAACAAATGCATATCCACATTCCCTTGAAAACAAATACAATAAAATGTAATCGATCTTCATGTCAACATCGTTAACGAATAATTATCCATTCATATAAAAACTTGTACCTAGAAACAGAAAAATCAAAAGTTAATTAATGTGCATATTAAAATTATCAAAGAACAGACTGACCGTTCGAAAGAAATACAATTAATCATTCAAATAAATTGACCGAACAAAAACAATCATTCAATGTAACAATTAACAAAAGACCAGACGTATTGTTGACACCAATCAACAAATTGCGATGATCCACAATTGAACATGCACTCCTTTTATAACCCCGTATTTAGACCTTCCGAATACCAACACAATAAAATACGAATTCAATACGAAGAGAGTTTTCCAATGTCAATACAATGCAATAAGTGATAGCAATCTAATAAACATGTATACTTGTTATTAATTCACATCTTTGGAATGACATGTATGTAATAACTGCTTTATACTATTGTATTCACAAAAACACATACAATAAAATAAAGGTACATTAATAAAAATAATTGGGCCCAAAAGTTTTCTTTCATTTAATATACATAATCTTTACATAAACTTAGTATTATATACAAAAGTTCTCAAAAATGTGGTGGACAGTGTAACTACTCTCCCTCAACCGCTGACGTCCATCTGACTGCGAACTCATCTGGAACCTGCAGACAACATAGAAACAACAGGGTGAGCACAACTAAAGCTCAGTAAGTAAATCCTCTACTTGTCTATCCCCGTAACACTTTCTTTTAATTCTTTCCTTACACTATTCTTTTCTCATTTCTNTAACAAGGGTATTATTGTCTTATAATTTTATTAATAAGGGATAGAATTGTAACAAAAAAAGATTACCCTGGTAATCTTAGAAAACCTAAGAAAATGGAAGTAATCAGATTACCTCATATATTACCAATAGTAACTACTATTGGTATTTGAGGATTACCGGAATCTTATATTACTTTGCCAACCAAACGTGGTAATCAGGTAATATAAGATGACATTACCCCAGTAATCCCACATAACCCCTAACCAAACACCCCCTTAAGATCATGCATCCTTTTGACATTCTCTTTGCTTCTACGATAGCCAGATTTCTTCCAAATTTGAAGGTTTTGAGCTTGAGATGTTCAATGATAGTTAAGGATGCCCTATTGCTTATACTGGATGACGTACCAAACCTGGAAGTCCTTAACATATCATATTGTCTTCTTGTAGAAGGTCCACTACTTCTTCCACCGATGCCCGAAAAAATTATTAAGAAGTTAGATAAAATTATCTTGCAGAAAGATGCTTCATTACGTGAGTTCTTAACATGTATTGAGCCCTCGTGCATCATGTGCCAGCGTACCCGAAGTGATGAAGGCTTTCTAAGGTGGTACAAGTACGAGGAAGGCCTATGGAAAATGGATGAGATGAAGTCTCTTGCTCTTTGATTAGAATACTGTAGAGACTGTAATTTATTGGTCAGAAACTATAGCGTATGTACCTCTTCTTTACATGTTGTTTTGCTTGTATATAATATCTACATAATATATTCTTGAATAGGCATATAAATAATTGGTCCGTTGCGTTTTAGGTTGTCATCCTCCTAACGTTTTTGTCTTAGTTTGTCAACATTGTAATACTTGCGTGACGATCTTCTCCCATTAGAAAAGCATTATCTATTTGCATGATTTTGTACATATGGTCAAATTTCACTTCTTGTTGCTTTAAGTTGATCTTCTGTTGTTGATCAAGACACAATCAAGTGTTTTATCTGTCCTTTACGTTGTTAGAATTAAATTACAAGGATTTCTCTATTTTTAATTTATTATATTTATATATCTACATTTTTTCCACTTTGAATTGGAAATACTATTTCCGATTCATGTTATTTTATGTAGGGAATTGTTATTTCTTATGTTATAGAATTTGAAATTCTATTAGTTCTGTAAACGTTAGTGTCAAATTCATTTGTTGTGAGATTTTGAAGGATTATTTGATTTTCCTTCCTTCATAATTTTATATTAAGTCGCACTAATATTTCTCGGCTGAAATGGTAATATTAAATTTTATAATGCGGTGTCGTTTTGGCTTTGTAAAATTCGTAAGTAATGAAAAACTTTGGCGTTTAAAATGTTGTTGATATTTAATTACTTGAAGTAAATTTTGGGATTTAGGGGTTTCTCTGTCAGTTTTAGCATTAAGAGCATTTGTCCTAGTTTGTTTGTCGCATTTTCCACATTCTTCTTTTATCATTGACTGAAATTGAGATAAGTAAGTACATTTTCTTTAGTTAAAATGACAATGTCGTTTTTTATTTTACATTGGTCTAATTAATTTGTCATTGATTTTAACTTTGATTAAAGTGCATGTTATTCTTACATAGCTCCGATATTTGTTATTATTGTTATAAGAAGTTGTTCTTAGATAGTTGTGCTAATAATTTATTGTATTCGCCTTGTTTATTTGTTTCTTTGGCAATTGTGTTGCATATTATTTTGTCGGTCTTTTTACCACTGAAATTGGTGTGTTTTTTATTATGATTTTGTTTGCTCTGCTTGGGTTGTTTATCTGTTGTTCTGGTAGTCGTGTTGCAGATTATCTCATCAATAAATCTACTACTGAAGTTGGTGTTTTTCTCATTATGATTTTGTTTATTATCTTATTGTGTTTAGTATTTATTGTAATACTGTCATTGCTTTATGAATCCATGTTATGAAATGCCAGTGGTATATTATCTTGTTGTGTTTAGTATATATTGTAATACTATCGTTTGTTTTGATTGTAGTAATGGCTCCAAAAAACTTGATGAAATTTATTTGAAGACTTGATTCTGAAGTATTGTATAAAGCAGGATCAAGCAGTGATTTTAAGTTAGAATCGTTAACGCCTGTATAGACTTCTGTTTTACCTGCATCATCTCCAATCATGTGAAACCTGATTCTGGTTCCTGCCATGTTAAATTGATTGAAGAAGAAGATAATCAGTAAGAAGAAATTCCATTATGACAATTGGTGAAACGGCATAAAACTTGTCAGCAATAGGGACCAAATACGAATTCTAAATGAAAATGGAAAAATCTTTGTAAAGAAGATCTAGACAGCAAAACTTTCGGTCTAGGGAAAGAGGCAATGTTTTTTGTAACACCCACATCAAGGTACGTAATTTTATTTATGCCCTAATAGCCCTAGTTGGATTTCTTTGAAGTTACCTTAGACAAAGGTGAAGAAAATTCCTTAAAATTTCATTAGGGGTAAAATGGTATTTTCACTCCTAATTAGATGAAAAAGTGGGAAATGAGAGGAAGTAAAATAATGTGAAGAAGATAATAAAAATGAGGGTATTTTGGTAATTGACTAAAGGATATAGATGGAATTTCATAGAAAGTGCAAGGGAAAAATGGGAATTCATGTGTATAATATTAGATATAAGGTTTCATTGAAGAAACCCTAGCCTTATATGCAGCCCTTGTTCACGCCACCTTCACCCCATTTTCTCTCAATTTTCTTCACTAAATTTTAAAGGGAAATCATAGGATTTGGCTTTGATTTTTATAGATTTTCAATCCTAAGGCATCCAAAGGTAAGATTCTAGCACAAGGAGTGTGATTAACCTTTAAAGTTTTAAATTCTTATGGTTTTTATATGATCTAGGTCCAAGAGGAAGAGATTTTTAGCAAAAGGAAGTGATATCACACATTTAAGGTAAGTAAACCTAATTTTAGCCTTGATTTGAGCAAGACTTGTGTTGAATGAATTTTTGAATGTTTGTATACGATGGTATGAGAGAATTATTGGCTGTTTTTGAAGTTTAATGATGCATAATTTCCAACCATGAGAAGTTGTGTATGGTTATGTGATGATTTGGTGAAGTTGTGGAAGAATTAGTGATGAAATTTTGAAGTGTAGAGAATTGTTGAACTTGGCCAGGTTTGATACTAAAGTTAGTGAGTTTTTGGCTCACAATTTGGTGGAATTAGAGAGATGTGGAAGTGTAGCCAATAGTGCAGTTGCATGTGCATATAAAGTGTTTGATGAAAATCCAAAGAGAAAATGCATGCATGAGTTGGCTAAACCCTAATGAAGAAAGAGTTAGAGAAAGGCAAGAATTGAAGTAGGAAGATTATGTTTGGACTTAACCAAGTGTAAATGTTAGTATTCAAGAGTGCATATTGTTATGCCAAAATTTAATATATCACTTGGTCATGTTGTTCCATGAGAGAAATGGCCCTTAGTGCTTGGTTCTAGTTACTTGAACCTTTACTACTTTTTGAAATGCACATGGAAGTGGTAGAGAAGAATTGCAAGTTAAAGTGTTACTTTGATATGGCAATTGTGATAGTAGAGAATGGTAGAATATGTCATGACATACCATTATGTCATAATGAATTTTCAAGTTTGTATATGTGAACTTGAAAAGAATATAAAAGAATGGGCTTGATCATGCATATATTGTGCATATGATTATATATATAGCCTTGATTTAGTAAACGAGAATATGAAAGAATATGTTAGCAAAGAATGAGAAGGAAAGAAAAGAAAATGGTTAGTAATTTTCTTTTAATCTAACATGCAAGTATGTATATTTTCTCATTTACTAAAGAGTGCAAGTGTAGAATTTCCATAGCATGAAAATTCATGTTGAAATGTGTATAGTATCTCTTTCTATTCTCTTTCTACAGCATGCTATGTTATAAGGTTTTTGCGATGGGGAACCCGTGAGTGACAGAGATGCCCACATGTACGCCACCACGAGCGAGTGGCCATAGCAGAGAGATACAGTATTGTACAGTCCATCAATGTGTATGTGGATGAGGACTGTACCCAATAGAGCATACCTACATGCACCGCCATCACGAGTAGCGGCCACAACAGAGAGATACAATATTTATACAGTCCATCAGCAGTGCATGTAAGTGAGGATCGACCACACCCATGGCAAGGTTCCAAATCCATGCATCAACCTAGTCCGATCGGCAACCAATAGAGAAAGAGAAATAGAGAAGAAAGAAAGAGATACAACATAAGAGACAGAAAACAGAAAAGAAAAGAAAGTTATTCTCAGGAAAGTTTATATTTTGCATATTATTATGCTACCAATGATTCAGTATTTCTTATGTGCTCGACGATGTACAGTTTTATTCATTGTCTTTGCCACTATAAGTATCAAATCAGTATATAGAAAAGAATGCAGTAATATCAGAAAAAGATGAAGAATATATCAAAGATTAAAGTGAGAAAAGGAAATCAGAACAGAGTATGGAGTAACAGTAGTGCAGTTTGGTTTAACTTACTGAGCAATTAGTGCTCACTTTGTTATTCTAGTTTTGCAGGTACTTGATGATTTACGATCGGGTGGGAACGTCAAGAAGCGAAGGAGTTAGGCGGCACTGTCCAAGATACCTTGTACTTATAATATATCGTTATTTTGTATATACTTATATGAATTAAAATTAGAATTTTCAGATTTTACTTATGTTATATGTTACAAAAGTTATTTAGTGATTTTGTCATATATTTCTTAAAGAATAACTAGCTAGAGAGTATATTACATTTTTTCATTGTATCATGTGAATATATACTTATGCCATATAATGTTAAGTGGTTTCATTGTTTTTGAAATAGGCTTATAAGGTTTCTTAGAAATCAAGAATGTTGGCTTGTTCGAAGATGTGTCTCAGATTTGACAAACAAAATGAAGATGTATTGTCGAGTTCACGATTGAAAGAACAATGAAATATCAAAGGATCATTTGAAAAGGGCAAAACTGAATTGAAACACTGTCAAGAATCATTTAGAAATGTGAAGATCTTTTGCAAATGAGCAGCAGCAAAAGAGTCTTTAAAAAGAAAAGTTATGAATTGTCTGAAGAAAATAATAAGATTAAATCTTAATGCACAAGCTAAGAAAGATAAAAAAGAGGCTTAGATTCAGTGTCAAAATGTTTTGGCCACCAGAAAAGCTTGTCAAAGAATTTAAGCACATATTCCAAATGAGATTCTAGTTTTTTAGAGACATTGTGTTGAAAAATGAAGATGCGTCTAATTTTGATTATATGATTGGCAATGTGTTGTACTTCTTTGGTCCACTTAATGTCACTTCTGTAAAATTTAAACGTTTGTTAAGCATTTTCACAATATTTTGTCAAAATTTGGCTCACAGTGTTTATAATCATGTTATTATCATGGACGTGGATGTATTTAGTGATGCCTAATTTTGTGTATGTGAAACAAACATCTCAGTTTATGTAATGTGTTTCTATAAATATTTAAACTGTTTAATTGATATTAAGTTAAATATCTTGATGATGGTTGTCACGCAATAGTTTATAGATCATGTTGTGTGTGTAAAAAATATGTATTTATAACAGATAATACATTCAATGTAGTGTTCATCGTATCTGACTAATAATATATAAAACATATAAATTCTTTGTATCAAGTAAATTATATTTTGTATTTATTTAAACATTTAATGTGACCTTTCATTTCATATAAATATGTTTAATTTTTCACATCAATCTCTCATAACAATGTCTTAGTTATATCGTGTATCAATCCTTTTATGTTATAACAATGATTTATATACTATAGAACATATTAATCACTACAGTTAAAGACTTCTTTGAAAACAATATTTGTTAATGTCTTCACTGGGTCATCTTCTTGCAGGGCTAGCAAAATCTTGATACCTTGTCTTGAAGTTACTCTTGATAGTGCCACGTACAATTGACCATGTGTAAGACTTGATGGTTCATATACAACCTACTGTTTGAGTGATTGACCCTGGCTTTTGTTTATTGTCATATAGAAGCTAACTGCCACAGGTACGTCTTCTCTTCAACCTGAAAGGCCACTTCATATCTACATTTGACATTATCATTCTGGGAATTGTGACAATATCCCCAATGTTTGACCTGGTGATAATCATTGCTTTGATGGACCACTTTCCAAAATAGGTTATGATCAATCTAGTTCCATTGCAAAGAGCATCAGATTGATTCAAATTACACAGCAACATAATTGGAATGCCAATTTTTAGATGCAATCATGTTTGGGCATGCTAGAGCACATCAGAGAATTAAGAAATTCAGTGGGATAGAGAATGTCATCATTGTTTGAGATACATATCTCTGCTTTGCAAGTGCTGTCTAGCTGAAATATGTCTTTCCATCTGTTGGCAGATTCTGGGTGATATAGTTCATTCATCTATGTACTGTCTCATTTTTGGTTGGCAAGATTGCTCTCTCCTCTCTCTCTCTCTCTCTCTCTCTCTCTCTCTCTCTCTCTCACTATATCAATATTATTATCTGAGTAGATAAATCTGGAAAAACACATCATAATTGTTTCTTCATGACTGGTATGTTGATCGATTTTCAAGTCTCAGGTATTGTGGATGTAACTTCATCTTCTACAATGTCCTTTCTTCTCCGATATTAAGTAACCATTTGTCAAAAGCCTTCAGTTATCCTTTGTTGGGTCACCAGTTTGTCTTCAACCCATGTTCTCTATAAGTGTCACACTGTTACATGTTTCCAAAGGGAAAATGACTATAAACAGGCCGTTATATGTCATGTCTGAAATCACCACCTGGCATGGCGAAACCTCCAATATTATATCTGCGTTTGATTATCTTTTCAAACAAAATATCTTTCAGAGTTCTGTCAAGACTTCAAAACAATACCTTTTGCCATGGGTGCTATACCAATGATCAAAGTTGTTTGCGCAGTAGTTTTGCTAATTGTGTCCTCTTTTTATATCACATGTACTTCCTTAGTGGATATCTAAGGAATTTGAAAACGTGAATGTGCTGTTCTTCCATCGGATAGCGCAATGCAGCAATTCTTGTTGTAGCTACGCTAGTGCAATTTTACCCTCGAATCTTAATTGGCTAATTGTTGTGCCATAGAAGTTTTTGCCTGTTCCACCATGTCCAAAACAAAAAAGGTGTTCCACTTTGATTAGACGGAATCAAGGATCGATTCGTATACACGTCTTTGGCCATTATTACGACCTTGTATAAATCACTGTGCACTGTTTCATGTTGTCGATATCTAATCTAATTCTTTATCAATTAATCTTTCTGTGAATTCTCAAAAATGGAACAGTATGGAATTGGCATTCCAGGGAAATCAACCAGGATTTTCCTCCTTTTTTCATGAGCTCTTCAATCTCGAACAATGCATGATTGTGAATCTGTTCCTTAGTGCATCTCAGTTTTGTCATCCACATTTTCTGTTAAGATTAGGGAATGTCTTCAGATATGCATTATGCATTTGCTCTCCCAAGTCTCTTGGACTCACCTTCATTATATATCAAGAATAGTTACAAAGAGTTGTCTTAACTGTCTTCCGGTAGCCCATGTTGATGCTTCATCCAAGCAATCATTCTACTATTTAACATCACGAGCAATCCTAATGCAAAACATGCATCTTTGAATGTAGGGAATATTTCTCCATTGACAGTTCGAATATCTTCAAATGATGTTGCTCCTCTTACTAAGTTCAGAAGCATTCGCAAATATATTTCTCACCACTACCTGGAAATGCAAATACACCTTGCTAATACACCTTGATTTTTGTTGTGGGGACATAGTCTTTTGTATCCTTCCAAACCCATTCGCTCAAAAATCAGGATAAGTCAATGATCTTGCAGAATGTATCATTGATTACACTTCATCCATTCAGTCAATTCGTTTGCGTAAACCTTGCTTTCCAAAAGTTGAACCAAACACTTACTGGATTGAAATAACTGTTTGGTTGTTCTCTAAGTGGAATGGCAATCTTTCAACAAATGGTTCTCTGTAATACATGTCAAACTTAAACATCCTCCAGCAAGCTTCCATAGAAGAGATATATCTGTAATTTTTTTGATTGAATTACTTAATATTGTTTTATAACAAATATCAACAAACAATATAAAACATTATATTTGATGTATTTTGTACATACCTGCAGTCCATATATGCCTTATTTGTCTTGTCCTGTAAAATCTCACATGATTGTTCTATTCACCATTGTTTTCAATTTCCATAGAAACTTTTTTCTGTCCGGGCCTTTGTTGACATCCTTGAATAGATACTTGATTGATCTATTTGATTACATATCTCAATATTTATGTGAGCATCAATGTAATGACCTTCTTTTATAGTATATTTTTTAAACATATACTATGAAACATACATAATTGCATATGAAAATAGTTGGGCCCAAATTTTCTTGACATACAAAATATAATTCTTGACATATATCAAAATAACAAGTACAAAACTTAGCAACGGTGGATAGCAATGTCATTCTCTCTGCTTGTCGACGTCCTTCCGACCACTGCTCACATATTTCCTACAAAAACATGAAAAACAACGGGGTGAGCATAAAAATGCTTAGTAAGTAAATCCCTTAACTTTTCTTCTTCTTTGATTCTTTTCTTACTTATTCTTTTCTTCTTTCTTCTTTTCTCTGTTCTAATTCTCACTGTTCTTTTCTTGCTACTCTTCTATTCTTTCTAACCATAATAAAATTCATGAATATGCAATAAATGAATGCATATGCAATCATGCATAAAAAAATGCATTTTTTCTTCTTTCTATTTCTTTTCTGTTTCTTTCTAATTTCTTTCTCTTCTTGTCTTGCTTGCCCAAGCTTCTCTTTTCTTTCTTTTTTTTTCTTTTCTTTTCTTTGCTTGTTCAGCTTTCTCATTCTTTTCTTTTCTTATTCTTTGCCGATCGAACTCGGTTGATGTATGGATTCGGAACCTTGGTGTGTGGAGTGAGTACAGTCTTCACTACATGCCTCTGCGGACCTACAAATTCTCTTTTCTTCTTAGGCCACGCAATAAAGGTGACGTGCATGTAGTAATTCTTCTTGGTACAACCCTCATCCACATACACTCTTACAGGTCATACAATTCTTCTTCTTCTTATGCCACTCAATTAAGGTGACGTGTATGTGAGAATTTCTTCTTAACACTCACGGTTCCCCATCACACCAACCTATTCTTTTCTCTTCTTTAACACTTTTACTTTCTTTAATTCTTTAATGCTTATTCTTTCTTTTTCTTTATTCTTAGAATGTTTTATTCTTTATTCTTTCTTAAGTTTCTACACATACACAATTATATGCATATGGATGGCTCATGCTTAAAATTTCTTACTTAAATGCACTTATGAAATGCACATATGCAATGTTACATAAAATTAAGGTTTCCACTGAACTCATACTTCTCTTAGGCATTTCATCAAACAATACTTGTGCATAAGCAAACCCTAATGTAATTATCATTCTATTTGTTTCTTAAACCATCCAAATTGAGAGAAAAACTCTCTTCTAACATCACCATACGTACACGGTAAAAACACTCCCAAAAGTTTCTCCAATTCTTCCAATTTCAACCCATCATCAAACCATCACATACACTCCTCATATTCAAGTATATCCAACAGCAAGCATAACTAATCATCCATCTCATCTCAATTTCTAAATAATAATAACATATGCATATTTAAAAGAAATCTCTACTCATTTGATTTTCTTAAACTTCAACTTAAATTGGATTTTTGAGTGAAATTTACTTACCTTATGCTTGAGTAGTCTCTCCTAAGCTCTCTACTCTTGTTGGATTCAAATCGTCTCTTAACTCTAAGCATAAACTTCATAAGAACTCAACTTTTACACAAATAAATCATAGATAAAGAGCAAGAAGCCTAAAATCAAAACCCTATGAAAAACCACTCAAAAGCCCTCAAAATCCTTGGAGGATTGAATGAAAATTTGAGAGAAAATGGGGGAGGAGTGTGGCGGTGGAATGAAGAAAATAAGGGTTTCAAACCCTTAACACTTTAGTTTATAACCCAC
The DNA here is from genome assembly GCF_008641045.1 of Pistacia vera. Taxonomy (NCBI): domain Eukaryota; kingdom Viridiplantae; phylum Streptophyta; class Magnoliopsida; order Sapindales; family Anacardiaceae; genus Pistacia; species Pistacia vera. Next base: position 1,250,252 of record NW_022196261.1, read on the forward strand.
ACTTTCCCATTTTGCCCTTACTCTTTCTTGAAATTCCATCTATGTCCCTTAGTCAATTACCATAATGCCCTCATTTTTAATGCATTCTCTATGAAATTCTATCTCTTTTCAATCCCCACTTTTTCAACTAATTTTGAGTGAAAAGACCATTTTACCCTTAATGCAAGTTTAAGGCATTTTCTTCATATTCTCTTTAAATTACTTTAACAAAAATTAACTAAGGGCTATAAAAACATAAATTAAATCATGTACCTCTATGTTGGGTGTTACAATCAAACTTATTCAAAAGATTCCTATTATAAGAAACAACAAAACGGTTATCTAGTTTGATACCCTTTTTCTCAACAAATGCTCCATTACTCTGTCTTCTATACATTGGGTATATGTTGTCATCCACAGATGTTTCATTGACAAATTTCTTTGAAAAATGGTTTTTACATCTTCCTCTCTCCATACATGGTGAATTCTTGTTAACATCACCGCACGGACCGTGGATCATGTGATTCTCCATAGCTGCAAAGGCAACACCATCAGTTTCCTTATTTGGAATTTCAGTAGAAACTATTTCATCTATTTTGATGCCGAAGGATTCTTATATTGGGAATGTAGAAAAACCAATATATGAGCATGTGGGGGGCCTCTCTTTTGGAACTCGATAGTGTAGATAACTGACAGAAACAATTTCATATCATAAATTATCAATGAACTACAATTTGTAAAGAAAGTAGAAATATTATTCGTTGGAATACTTACTTGCCACTGTTTCACCAAAATATTCACCTTTTTTTTTATCTCTCGCATTAGCTCAAGCAATTTGATCTCAAAAACTCTACAAACTGCAGTTATTCTACTTTCTTGATCACATTGTCCAATACAATTTTGTAGATATTGTATCTCTGGCCACTTGGGATTATAGGTGAACATCAAAAAAATATCTAGATATCCATAACATCTACAAATCGCCATTGCATCTTGATAATTCTGAACACGATATCGGGGACTGTCAGTGTGAGACGAAGGGAATAACATAGATTTCCCTAGATGTTGTGCATTAACATCATCCTTTGAAATGGCATCCATCAACCCACTGTACAAATCACTCCTCAGTTTTTTCTGATTGTTTCTAATCCAATGAAATCTTTCCTCTTCAACAGCCATATATGCATCCATAATGTATTGCTGCAATAATCTACCTGCTTTCAACAAAGTATGCCCTTCACATAATCTATACTGCAATCGAAATGCATAATATTCTCTCATGCTTAGCATGTTTCTCTTTAAAGACTTTTTGTCAGGAAAGTCTTTATGGTTAATGTCAATTCTGTATCCATCTTCTCCATATGAAAATAATATTGGATAACTTAATGCCATAAATCTTGGATGCAAGTCAGAAATTCTTTGAAGACCCTTTTTCGAATGATGACCAATGACATCTTTTCTAGTTTTTGAAATTCCAATATCACCAACAATTAAACCCACAATTTCAGATGCAGTTAGCAAATTGTATTGTCTTCCATCCTTTTCCTTTTTTATTTTTAACCGCATGCACATCTCTAATATCAGTCCAATGGATATGGTTCCTGACAGAATAAAAACTTTTAACCAATTCATTGTTCGCATCAAACATCAATTGCAATTCCTATACTAATTCCCTGTCAACAGTAGCATCGGTTGTATTACCTTGTACAAAATTTAATCTATGACTGGTTTCATACTCTGTGTCATAAATATAAAGTTGCGCAAACTGAGGTTTCCTTCCTTCAGGTGGAAGTAACGATCCTATTCAATGGTAATTTTGTCCGCAGAGTTTGAAAACGTATGGACCACCCCCTTGGTTAATCTCATGGTCAACATGCCCTTCCATTGATGTAAATGAGAACAATGAATTGTATATTCTTATTTTGCTCCTGAAACTAATCCCTTTGTTACCACTGGACACATCCAATAAACCTTTTAATGGTTTTGGCAATTCTTTCAATAATGGTAACTGAACTTTGCCATCCATACAACATAATTAAAACAAAGGGATGGTTGGCTCTTGGTTCTTAACAGTTCGTTCTTCATACCACATGACTAATCCACAATGAATGCAATTGTCGGATGGTTCACCAAAGTTCTAGGACTCTTTTTCCACTGTGCAAAGAAATAACATGTTACTTTTAGAAAGTAATTGACATGTTCTGTTAATTTAGAAACTCATAATGACATTTTTTTTTTACTAAGTTTAATACTTGAGTTAACATTTAAATATGTATAACAAACAATGTGACACTTGTTACCTCTTTTTGTCGAGCGAGATTTTGAACCTCTATTTGTCTTCGATAAAGATTTCTTTTGTTTTTTTAATGTTTGACCTGAGAATGAAAATAATAAAAAAAGATCATCACAATTTTCAACAACACTTGCAATGTCAAAATGGCTCGGCAAAGTTCTGCACCTTTATTTTTACAAAATAATGAAATAACATTATGTTTTTTAAGATATAACAAATTGAATGTCTAAACATATGTTGTCTGATTCAGGGCTCATTATTGTATTGTTCTGCATTAGTAATTGGAATATTAGAGTCAGGCTCTGCACGCAGAGAAGCATCAAAAAACATAGATTTAGTTAGTCAATTTATCATAATCTAAAAAATATGGTAACCACTAATATAATATTTTTTTTACCTCTCTTCCTTTTTAATATGGACATGCTCTCTGTTCTATTTTCTTCACGTATCTCATTTACATTTACAGAAGCATTTGAAGAATTTGTAGAACACTTCTTTGTGTTTGATACACATTGTTTCTGTTCTTCAGATCTCTCATCTAAATTTAAAAATAATAATAACAGAATTGATACTATACCATGCAACAAATTATATGATTGAAAAGTCTAACCAAAAGGCAAAAACAGTAATTAAATATGTCATTTATATTTATATAAGCATTTAAAGAAATTATTGGATCTTTCTTTGTCTTTGATACACAAGTTTTATGATTGAGACTATGTTACATAACAAATTATATCATTAAAGAAAACAGAAACTAATTTTCTCAACCATGTAATATACAAAATATTTGTATGACTATACCAAAATAAATAAGGTAGTTACTTTTGTTGGATACTTTATTATGGATCATTTTGCTATGAAATTCAGACGTCAAAACACCGATTTATAGTTCATGAATAACTAAAAGAACAAAGATATAGTCTGAACTCATTTACTCTTTACATAATAATTATATGAAGTTCTAATATTAAATATACCTTTTTTCTTTTTGGAGATTGACTTTCTGACCCGCTTTGGAAATCTAGGCCTTTTTTTGTTCCATATAAACATTCTCAATTTTCTATTCTCCTTGCATACTTTTGTTCTAAAATCAACGATTCTTATTTGTCCAAAATCATATGCCAATCTATAGTTTTCAATCACTTGAAAATATAATTCTTGAATGTATGACTGTATAGCTATTGCATCTTCATCCGTAAGAACCATTTTATAATCTTGAACCTAACCAAAACAAAAAATATATTGTGTTAATTGCATTCTTTTTTTCACCTCTGTTGAGTCCAGATTTTTATAATTGTATGCAAAAATTGATAACAAATGATTTACTACAGTTTTTTATGTAGATTTATGGATGGACAAATATATTATTAAAACTTTATAGCATAGAATATTATGATCTTGTAGCAAGATTTGAATCGAAACAGAGCTTCACTTGTTACAGCCACACATTAAAATAGTTCGGCAACATAGAGATTTCCAAACAAAGGAAACATTTATTATTATAAATATGAATAAGTTGTTGGTTCGGCAATGATCTATCAAAAGTATATCATCCATTTGTTGGTTTGACAACTAAGAATATGTTTGAGTCTGACATTAAAATGAAAAACATACTTACATTTATTACGATTATACTTATATTATGGTATTCTTCTTAACTTGTCACAATTCTACAAGCCAATTATATATAAATAAATGATTCATCAATTAAATTTTGATCTCATGGAAATCTTAATTGATTACAATTCTAATGAAAAATTATGATTAAACATGAAGTTTTGAGTTTGTTCTTTATTGGTTTTCCAAGAATTTATATAAATATTTTCACAAATTAGGATTGTCAAATTCACTTGTATAAAAAACTTGAGTTATTTGAATCTGATATCACAATCGATATTCAATTTAACAATTGTAAAAAAATAGTTCACAGAAAGAATATATTCATTACCTTTAATAGGAATCACACTGTAACTATAAGGAGCAATCGTTTCATCCAACTGTATATATCTATGTTAACGAACAATAAAATAAAGATGTAAGAGAAATACAATGGTAAAAAGGATGTAAATAGTATTATGCATAAATTATTTAAGAAACAAAAGTAGTACGATATAAAGAAAAAAGAAAATGTAAACCTTAAAGTAGATCAAACACACCATACATAAAATAATACCAATCTAACGTTGAGAAAAATCTCTCTCTCTCTCTCTGAGAGATGTTATTAATTTCAATAACTAGTCAAACATGATATTCTATAACATTTACAACGCATGAGTCTTTTGAAATTCACATAACTATTTATATATATGTATTTATAAATGCCTCATATTATACCTCATCATTTATTTATAGGATCAGATTCATCTCACTTGCAGTTTATTAAGAGCAATACATTAATGAGCAAATTAAATTTTACAAAATAAATCATTAGGAAATTAATAGTTCGATATATCTTTATATTTTTTTTTAACAATAATGAAACCATGAAGTTCATAATTAATTATATATTTATTAGGTGTAATTATATTTGGAGTTGGACATCTTCCGCTTGGTTAAAACATCATCGTTTAACATGTTCATTATCTTTAAAAGCAAATTAGGGATTAAGGACATTTTATCATTGACTTTGTAATCACAGTTGCACTTCAAAATTGATTGTTTTTATCGACTCATATTATTGTTCAACTTTGTTTTTACTTGCATCAACCAACAATTTGTGGGTAATTTCAGTCTTTCTTACTGGGTTTTATCTGTATCTCATTTTTCTGTCTAACAATGTCACACAGAGAACTTCCTAGCACAGTTGCATGTACTGATCTTTTGCAATTTCAAAAACATTACAATATCGCCGACGATTTTGATTTATTACCATGCAATGGTTTTAAATCTTTTATAAATTCGGAGACCACTCCTGGGTTTTTCACCTTTTTTGAAATTTTTCTCTAGTGTGGGATTGTGCCTCCTTTCTCTTCGTTTGTGGAAGAAGTCATGATTTGTTATAACATTGCACCCACTTAGCTCCATCCCAATGCCTGGAGATTAATTTTGAGTTTTGAAAGTCTGTGTTTAATGCACGATATTCTACCCATGTTTTATATTTTTAACTACTTCTATGCATTGAAAAAGAGGCTGAATAGTCCATTTTATTTTATCGAGGGTAGAAAAGGCCAAGTACTGTTAACTGGATTATCAAATAAAGTGCGAGGATGGAGTGATAGATATTTTTTGTTGGGTTGCAAAAAAAGTTGGGGTGGAATACCCACAAAATGGACAAAAGCTACAATACCCTTCCAGAATCTCGGTAAAATAGATGTGAAGGAACCTGGCATCCAGACATTGGAGAAGTTTATTCAAAATCAACAAACATTCGATGTTTTCGATATGTTGGAGAAATACTCCATTCTTCAATTCAAAAGAGGTATTGCAATTTTTTATATGATCACTTTTTATTTGTTTATTAACTGATTCTCATGTAACTTTTTTTTTTTTCACTGGTTGTAGTGGATATCAACATTAAATCCCCAAATTTAACAGCTTCAAGATCAACTTCTACACCCAAATTGATGGGCGCTATTTCTGTGGGACCATCTACATTAAAAAATGAAGATAAATATGAAGATATAGAAAAGCTGCCACTTATCAGATGAACCAAGCGTAAAAAGGTGTGTGATGAAGAAGTTCAAGTTTCAGCCCCTCCCAATAGGTTAAAAACAATGTCTAAAAAAGATCTTGAAGAACTTACATTAGAAGAGGTGAATTCTATGATTTAAAATTGATGAATTTGATTTCCTTTTAATTTATTAAAAAAAAAATTATATTATTGTTGTTGTTGTTGACATGTTTGTGGCACAAAGAGTTATGGCTTATTTGGAAATCAAAAGGCGATGGCTGGCCTCCGATAAGATCATTGAAGATTTGGAAAGAAACAAATAAAGATTTGTTGTTGAGAGGGGCAAAATCACAAAGGAAATAATGGATTTAGAGAAACAGATGGCAGAAGCTATGAATGAATTGGAGTTTCATAGGAAGAAATTATTAATGATTGAACAATCATGCTCAAATGCAAAGTTAGAAAATGATATTCTTGAAAGAAAAGAGAAAGAATTGTTGGATTGCAACAGCAAGCTGAAATCTAGCCTTGTTGTAGTTGAAAAGGAAAGAGTTAGAGCTTCTGATATTGTCTCACGCATGTTCTTGAACACTCGAGAAGTATGTTGTGATGCATTTAAGTCCAGATTTCCTGATGAAGATTTTAGTTTCTTAGAGAATTTTGTTCTGCAAAAGGAAGAGACAAATTTGGTAAAAGAGGATTGAAAAGTGGACGTTCCTTGAAGTTTGCTGTTACTTATAGTTTGTTTACGGATCTGATTCTTATAGTACTTCCATCAAATTTTTTTGTTCAAATCTGGATTTTTTGTTTTTGGAAATAACAATTTTCCCAAAGGGCGATTTGATTCACATTTGAGAGGTGTCAAATGATAATCTCGAAGAGGAATTTGGTTAAATTCGTGAAATTGTTGATAAGTAGGATTACATAGCCACGGGTACCGAGTTTGCTAGTGTTCTTTTGTGTTTGTCTGGGAGTTTCAAGAATATAAATATAAGCAATTATAAGTACTAGATGTTGAAAGTTATGTTGAAATTCATTTGATTGGGGCTAACGTTTTCGCACGACAATGGAAATTTATCTACTTGTGGTTTGCAAGTGATTCAATGGAGATGTTGCAGCAATGCGGGATTGACTTTAAGAAGAATATTGAAAAGTGTATTGATGTGAATCCATTTCTGAGCTTCTGATGTCATCAAGGATTGTGTTGAATGATGGTGTTTACTGGGTTACATTTCATAGTGGTTTATATTTGTATTAGTAAAAATAATCCCTGATATATTATTACTAAACTGTGTGTAGAGCTATTGTAATTGCTATACAACCTGTACTTGGTTAATCATTGGTACACTCTTAAGAACATTAACTTGGATTGTATCAGCAAATATTCAAATACTGGTATTACAATATTGCAATCCTATTGTTTAACCAATGGAAAATAATTTCAAAGAGTAAACAAAAAAAAAAAAAAAAAAAAATTATACGAGAACAAAGATCTGTTTAATATATTTTAATATCAAAATACATGAGTACATTGCCTTATATGTTTATCAAGGTTCGAAAATGGTGTAGATTCAGGTTTTGTAGTCATCTGATCAGAACATTTTGATTCTTCTTTTTTGAGATCAATCGAATACTCCCGTGTATTAAGACCAGCAACAATATGCTTAACATCGTCCACGATTTCAAATAAAGCACCAATCATATCGTTGCATTTTTCTCTTGTACCATTTAGATTTTCAATGTTGCTGCGAACATTTTGTAGTATCTATTTGAACTCCTTTTGTATGTAACCCATTGCTACACTAACAGGTTTAAAAAAAGACAATGAATTCCAATAAATATTTAAACATGCTAGAAATACAAATTGCATTATAACTATATATATGAAAATAATAGGATAATATAAAATTGAATTCCAAATAAATAAGTCACTGAAATGTTTAGAGTTTATAATATTTTTTGTTTAGTTTTTTTACATAACATTTGTATTACCTTCTCTCTTGACGTCTTCCCATTCCAAGTTGTTCCTCATCTGCAAAAAGCAAAGTATCCTTTGCTTTCAGATTCGAAACAACAATGACTATAGAATTCATGACCTGGACTAGCAAATGCATGCCTTCTCTTATTTTTGTTTTCATAGTATTTGTATCGGTAACATTCTGGTCAATGTCGCTCAAAATCTGTTGTAGGTCTCCTTTTTCTCCAGCCATTATCGAACCAATTACAGCTAAAACAGATAAAGAGAGTGTACAAACGTATAAAAGTTATATGAATAGAAGTTGAGATTGATACTTATATATAAATACAGTTTTGAGAATAACTTAAATAAGAAGAGAAAACGAACACATGGAAAACATACAGATATGCCCTATTAAATATACAACAATTGAAGAACCCCAAAACATCAAAAACCCAACCGAGGTAACATGCACTGACTTGAAACGTTTCATCGATTTAATAAATTATTACATCTGGAAAACGAACATAAGAAATAGTAATAAAAAAATATAATAGTACATGTCTGATTGTTTTCCATATGTTCGTTTTCTCTTCTTATTTAAGCTCTTCTTTATAAGTTATTATTAATTGTTTAATAGACCAATGGTAGGAATGTTATAGTTCAATGAATGATATAATGTTTATGAACATTATCAAACTCAATTAATATGAAACCGTATATTAAAGTAATTTGTTTTTTTAATTTGCTTGATGGTTTTATATTAATTAGGTAAATACCTTATTAAATTAGTAATGACATTTTAGTTTTTCATTCCAGTTATATTTCGTCGGTTGACTTCCTTGAATTAAGTATATATTCACCTAATTTTTGCAATATTTAACAATAATGTTGTTCGAAGTATTAGTAAAAAAATAAATATTATTTTATTAAAACATGCACCTGCTATTTAAAAAACATCGGTCCAACCAGTTTTCTACAGTCGACGGATTAACAGTCATTTATGTTTCATTATTATATTCATTTATCTAGTGTTTCTTTATCTAACGCATTTTCTATTTCTTTAAGTTGTGTTCACGCCCATTGTCTATCCAACACACTTTCAGTGTAATCATTTCGGCTTTCTCTTATGTCAGTGGCGATTTTCTCTCAAAAGGTTTAAAGCTTTCATGTCGAGATTTTCTACATTGCCGAATCAGTTATTGTATATCTCATCCCTCTTTTCAATACTGTTCTTTGTTTTTGGTAGTAGTTTCATATGTTTGTTTCTATAATCTATCGTGAAATTTTGTTTAATGTTATAGTATAAAGTTGTATTTGATGGGCATTCCTACCAATTGAAGTTATTTCTATGCAATTGTAACACTTGTACAAAAATTTGAATTAAGCGTTACCAAAAATGAAAACTTAGGTTTACCATTCATAAGAAATCAATACTTGAAGGTCACACAAAGGGAAGAAACAAAAAATAACTTGTTACAACAATTTTTAGATAGAAATTTCTTGTTTCAGAATTTATATGTTTGAGATAACAATGCTTTTCCTTGTGTTTTTTTTTTTTTTTTTTTTACCAGGTGTTTTTCTCGTTAATATATTTCAGTTTCGTATTTGATCTGCTTTATTATGCAATCTTAGTAGAATGGAAAAGACGAATCACAAAATGATGACAAGACTTCAAGGAACAGTTGCGGAAACTAAACGGAAGAAAGTTGGTAGACGTCCTGGTAGGCGCTCTGCAAGACTTCATGGAACAGTTGCAAAAACTCACAATGATGACATTCAGCTTGTGATAGAATCGGTGGTTTTCATTGACAGCAACCAAGAGATCAAACTGCAATCACCTCAGCTGATAAAAGAGCCTAAACCAAGTAATACAATTGAAAATTTGAAAGCAAAGGTTGACCATTTGATACATGTAATAAAAAATCAGCAAACCAGATACAGGGATTTGTACTTCGAATCCCAGAAGAAGGTATAGAGATTTTGGTAGATTATCATTTGCATTTTTAGATGATTTAAAACGCTATATCTATTTAAGTGTTGTTAATGATCTTAATGATTTTCTTTTCACTCAAATTCAGGTTGAAACCTTAACAGAAGAAAATCATCAATTGGCTTTGAAACTACAAAATGCATCTAGGAAACTTGAAGCAGTATGACTTCTACACATTATTAATCAGATACGTTGTTTTATAGCATTTATAAACTCACAATATTTTTATAGCAAAATAATATGTCTTTGCACAAACTATATTTAATATATGAAATTGGTGAAACGAATTTGAACAGTTGAGAAGATTAGAAAAATTGTGTTTATTTTGTTTGCTTGCAGACAGAGAAGTACACTGGATTATGTCTAGAATTGATGAGTAAATAGAAGAACATGATCTTACCAGCAGATTCAATAGAAGTTCAGGACACAATCAATGTATTCTCTCAACCAGTGCATAAGCAACAACCTCATTGTAGAGGTAGACCCCCATCAAGCAAGAGAAAGAATATTCACAAATGAAGACCCAATTTGCTTATGTATTTAATCTATTCAGTATGAAATGAATACTTTTATGAAAATTTCAATGTTGTTTGTTTTGAACTGATTTTATAGTTTTTACGTGAACCCAATAAACATTTGGCTAACTTTTTTTGCATGAATATTGCAATGTTATGTTGTTTCTTTTGGATTGCTTTTATAGTTCTTTTTCTCTTTTCTGATACCCCTAATATGATTGTATAAAAATGTTCTAATTATATTTTTAGGATCATCTGCTTGTATAATCGATATTATATTTGTAGATACGTTTTTGACATTCAATGTCAATATTTTGCAATGAATTATGCATGATATTTAATATCACTTGAATATTTTCAAGATCAACTATTTAAACTTAAAATTTATACCAATCTTCTATAATTTTTGTAACTTATAATAATTTTCAATTTCAACATTGTCTACTAAAACTTTACTCACAACATAGGATTCATATATTTCTTTAAAATCAATAATCTCCAGTCCAGTTCTCAAAATAAACATCTGTTCACACAATTCATTCAAAAATTTTGTTTGTTTAATAATTAAGAACATGATAATCCAATTAATTTCTGGACTACTATATCAAACAACGTAAAAGTTACTTTCGCAATTTTGTTAGACATACTCACATCTAAACATTACTGAAAAATTTAATAAAATTAAATTGATAATGGTCCTACTGCCAGACCAACCACAAACATATGTTATACTTCTTTTTATCATTTAAAACAGTAACAAAAAATTTAATAATTTGAAAACTATAATTGATTAGAAATTTCATAGTTTCATTATTATTTAAAAAAAAAATAGATTTTCAGATATAAAAGTATATCGAACTATTAATGTTGTGATAATCTATCTTTAAAAATTGTATTTCCTCAATGATGTATTACTATCATTAAACTATAATTCAAACAAATCTCATCCCATGAATAAATATTGACATAAAATCACATGAATTTCAGGGGACAACATGCATTTAATTCTTTCACAGTAACATCTATGAAGTAATACACTATCTACTCCGGCTCAAAATATCAAAACTAAACCATAACGTTTTATACTAATTGTAGTAAACAATATGTCGAACCTAGAATTATACCCGATTATTAATCATTTTTTTGTATTTCTATTGTTGTTATGTGTTATGTAATTCGATCATATTTCATATTTCAAACATACAACTTGATCATCCGTAGAGTCAAAAGTTCAATCAATTTAACTATTTAAGAATAAAAATTTTGAATTGTTGAATATTCAATTCCAAATTTTTGAATGCCTATGTAATTATTACGAATCTCGTGGTTAAAAACCATCATAAAAAATCAAAATATGATTGTTCTAATCCCGTATGATACACATATGGGATTACAACAATCATATCTTGATTTTGATGTCACTCATTAATTTGACTTGTTTTATCTAAACAAAGCCTTGAAATTGAAGTTGCAACCAATTTATCCAATTTCCCTGGAATGCTCTCTCTCTCTCTCTCCCTTTTTTTTTTTTTTTTTTACATGAAATAGTTTGTTCATTGTTTTATAGTAATTGCGGTTTAATGTTATATTTATTTATGTTGGCATCCATCAATCAAGATAAAGTATTTACACAAATGAAGTCACAATTACACTATACACTTAATCCATCAAACGTGACATGATCACTTTATCAAGACTTCAACTTTTTTTTCAGGTTGCTTTTGTAACTCCTACTACTGCTTTTAACATTCTCATCATCATTTTCTTTCTATTCATTTCCTCGTTCCCTCTCTTTCGATGTGTCTAACATGTCTGTACAAGAATTCTCTATTCTGTCTTCAGCATCATCAGCATCTACTCCTGCCACCATTTTTCTAGACACATCCTTGATTTTTGGTGTCAATATTTCATATTAAGTCACGTCTGACATCGAGGATTGTGATCCATATTCTTCATTGTTTGCTTGTTGTATTTTACAAAACATTTATATCACTTCAAAATTATGAAAATTAATTATTTAAGAATAAAAATTATACTGACCTTTTGCAATTCTCGCAATTTATATTCATCCTTAAGATTCTCATCAATCGAAAAAACTTTTGTCATAGTATAAGATTCGTATCCTTCCTTCAGATCCATAATTCTCAACTTGATCTTAAAAACGAACATATGTCGAGATAGCTCACTTAAAACTTTTGGGATATTCTTCTAATCATTACCTTGTTTGTTCAACAGTTGTGAACATGATAACCCAACCAATCTCTGCATCACTGTATCAAACAATATAAAAGTTGCTTCGACAGTTCTATCTGACAATCTCATTTCTACCTTGTACCTGTTATAACATTGACTAAACATTGTTACAAATAAATGTCTAAAACTAAATATACTCCTTATTGCATTGACAATACATAATTACAAACACTAAAAAATAAACAATACTATACCTCATCTAAGGAGATTTAGATTTCTTGATGCATTTGTCACAATATAAATAGGTATTAATATCAGGAATTTTCTTCTTTCAATAGGTGCAGGAATTGTAACACCAACCATAAATATCATCAACTTTGATTATCTTGGCCTTAATTGTATACTCCATCACCTATACAATTATAATTTTTGTTCACAAATTATGTTATAATAATCAGTTTAACTTTTTGAGTGAATACTGTACCTCATCAACATCATGCCATAGGAGATTAGTAACATGTTTCAGTGATGTTCCATTCCCAAACATTTCCTTCTCAATCGGAACTTGATTAAGAATCTTTTTCGGTAATCGAATTACTTGCAGAATTTTTATTCTGAAATAACAAAGAGTAGATAAAATGTTAAATATCATTCTATCCATGAAATTACTTTAAAGAACTATTTCTTAAACACATACTCTTTCTGTAGAGAATACACCTCCCCAATATCTAAATTTATATAAATTCTAGATGCCGAGGTTGTAATTAGATATAATCGTCCTATATGGAAAAAAAACATAAATTAGTAATGGAAAATATATTAATTCCATGTAATATACTTTTATTACCTTGGAAATTTTTAACATTCATTGAAGTAACTATTATGACAATTGGGTTGGTACTCGCTGATTGCAAATATTCACCTATTTCTTCAGAAAACTTTCCCCATAACGTAATGTCAACTACTTCCCTGAAATTAATATCAGTGTAAATTATTTAAAGTAGAAGAAGAACGTAAAAATATTAACAAAAGAACTTACTCTACCATCTGCAATCTGATATCTCTTTTTTTAGTCTTTGTTGATTTGATCTCTTCAATTTCTCTTATTGCATTTAAAACTCCAATGATATCTGCATATAATTTATCATATTTGATGTACAAAAATATTTCTCATGCATTTAAAATACAAATATTCAAACTAACTATACCTGATAATAACCTTGTATCATTTGTCCTATTTTGAAGATCATCAAGACCAGAAAAATCAAATTTATATCTCGGAATGACAATCCTTGGTTCTTTTAATTCTTGCACAGTCATGATCATGAGAAATTGTATACAATATTTTCCCTCAATGGGTCTATAAGAAGGAGCAAATGGTATAACTTTTATATGTCTAATCAAATATATCGACCCTACATGAAGCTGATTTTTAAACTTTGCAATCCTATTCTTTGGTATCAAGCCATGCATAACTTGATTCTAAAAAACCAATGAAAACCACAAATTTCAACAAACTTGCATAAATCGGAAATAAAAATCTTAACATTATTATCAGAGTATATTTTATACCTGTTGATCAATCAAAATCATGTCAAGGCTCATAAGTTCGTCACCCATTCTAAAATTCCTAACTCCCACAATCTAGATACTCTGACAATAACTATCCAGTCATCTCTTGATTCATCAATATCTTTAAGAAATTTATTAGACATTGTTATGAATTGCCTGCAAAAAGAAATTCATCCTTAATACAATTCAATAAAAGCAATAACGATACCTAATGGAGATTTTACAATTAAAGCAAATGTCTGTGTATCACAATTATAAATAAATAAGTTAATGTTCGATTTTATAATCTAATTCATACTATAAATATTTCTTATGACAATTTAATACTATGCGGAATTTTTTTTATTTGGCACTGTAATTTTAAACTCCAAAAAAGAACTTACTGATTTACAATCGTCACTACAATATTGTTCGTCAATTTCTTTATTACAATTCTATAATATTATTATACGCAAATTATTAGCTTTTATAGACGAATTCATAACCCAACATATGCAGTATTACAATAGAAGGATGAAAATAATTGAAGGTATCACATTACTTGTAATAGGAACTATATTAGAACTATGCCAGCAATCTATTTGTTTTGCTTTTTTTTTCTGAAACAATGATTTGATGATGTACTTTCAAGTACCTTTACTTATTCCTCTTAATCATGTACGACAACATAAACAACCACATATATATAACAAACACATTAATTTCAAAAGTTATGTATAAAATCTTTCACATTTAGATAAACGCTCTTCACACTTCATATTAATTTCGCATTAACAATAATACATAGCAAATACGATGTATCGATCTCTTCCGGATAAATATCTATCCACAAAATTGCATCAACTTCAATAACACTTAATAAACAACATAACAATAATAACAAAATTAAATAACGACTGGGATTTTTTTATTTTTTTATGTGGACAACTGTAATTCTTATTTAAATTGCATTTGACACAAACTTATACTATTATGTGACATAAACAATAGCATTTATTTCATCAACACTTTAATGAGAACACTAAGAACGACATTAAATAGCAGAATACCAAACATCATCATAATACCAAACACATCAATAAAAAAGGAAGTACATTAACTGATAATTAAACCAAAATTTTGATATCCTTACCATTTACAGTAATATCACTTTGAAAGTATCACATAACTGTACAATGCATCAATCAATTTTGAATAAATATATATATCTATAAGTATTTGCAGCGTCAACAGAATGCACCTATAAAAATATTAATAGTACAAATCCAACGCATCAAAGAGGAATAATTGTAAAGCTACAAAACACGATATCAACAGACTAACACTATTAAGAACAGTATTAAAAATCAGAACATCAAACATGATCAAAATACTGAACATATCAATGAAAAAGTAAGTGTATTAAGCCATCAAGCTGCATGATTAGTTTGGCAGCTTGTTTGATACAATCTATCCGCATAAAATTCCATGACTTATAAACCATGGCTTTGACATATTGAATAAATTATAGCACAGCAAATGGTTTATTACAATGCAAATGATAAACATTATTGTTTATAGACTGATACTAAAATTTTCATCTGGGACAGACATTGAGCCACTTCAATTTTTTCACTAATATTATAGTTTGGCAACTTTGCTTATATAAACTCAAAGAGAAATTAAGTTGCTCCATGTTTTATTAATATTATAGTTCGGCATCATTAAAAATTTGTCTAACAAATTGTATGGAATTCATTGCCTAACCATTGCCCATAATTATAATTGTTCAAAACCTACTGTGATCGATAATTTCACTGTCAAACCATCGATTTGGCTATAGAATGGTAATAGCACAAATACCAATCCATAATTTAAGAATGCTTAGAATTTCATCGAGACCCAGATTCCATTGCCGAACCATAATCACGATATAATTAATTACATTTATAATTTCTTATAACTTTTCTAGGAATAGTGCTAAACCGTGGATTTGGATACTTACCCATGATTTAAGGATGGACGAAATTTGGATAGCTTGATATACGAACTAATGATGTACAAACACATTAATTTCAAGAGTTATGTATAAAACCCTTCACATTCAGATGAACACTCTTCACAATTCACATTAATTTCAAATTAACAATAATACATAGCAAATACAATGTATCGATTTCTTTCAAACAAATATATATCCACAAAATTGCATCAACTTCAATAACACTTAATAAACAACAAAACAATAATAACAAAATTAAATAACGACTGGAAGTTTTTTATTTTTTTTATTTTCTTATGTGGACAGTTGTAATCCTTATTTAAATTGCATATGACACAAACTTATACTATTATGTGACATAAACAATACCATATATTTCATCAACACTTTAATAAAAACACAATATTAAGAACGACATTAAATATCAGAATACCAAACATCATCGTAATACCGAACACATCAATAAAAAAGAAAGTACATTAACCTATAATTAAACCAAAATTCTAATATCCTGACCATTAATACTAATATCACATTGAAAGTATCACATAACAGTACACTCTACCTATCAATTTTGGATAAATATATATCTTACAGCAAATGGTTTATTACAATGCAAATCATAAACTTTATCGTTTATATACCGATACTGAAATTTTCAACTGAAAGAGACTTCAAGCCGCTTCAATTTTTTATTAATATTATAGTTCGGCACCTTTAAAAAATTGTCTAACAAATTGTATGGAATTCTTTGCCTAACCATCATCCATAATTATGATTGCTCAAAGCCTGTTGTGGTCGATAACTTCACTGTCAAACCATCAATTTGGCTATAGAACGGTAATAAGGCAAACACCAATATATAATTCATCCATCATTTAAGAATGCTTGAAATTTCAACAGATGAAGGTATCATCGAGGTCTACATTGCATTGTCGAACCATAACCATGATGTATTTAATTGCATTTATAAATTGTTATAACTTTTTAAGGAACACCGCTAAACTATGAATTTGATTGGAATTTGTATACCTTGATACAGTTCCACCCGTTACTATATTGATCACTTTCAGGTTATTTTTTATAGTTGAAGTATTAGACAATAAGATTTACGAATATTTAATTGGAGCAAGTCCAAAGGAAAGGATAGTAAATATTTTGATAAACCCATAACTTAGAAAACATTATAAGGATGTCAAAATGGTTAGATCTTCGAGATGCCAATGCAATACCCACATATTGTTAAAAGAAATAAAAAACTCGATTTGTTTGTTATAATTCATTCCCATAAAATATCATGATTCAGAAAGCACACCTTTGATATATTGCCTGAGTATTAATAAATACATAGATGATTGGGACACACAATTGAATATCTCAAAATCACCTTATATTGAATACAACCAACAAATCTTTACATCATTAAATTTCAAACCGCAAATGTTCATGCAGGTAAAATAACTTGCACAAAAGCAACTATCACAATCCATCAACACTGAACTGGAATAACCAAATCTTATGTCGTGGACTTTCCTCGTTGACTTGGACGGATCATTGACATCCACAATAACCAACTTCGATACAATAAGATTCCATTCATAAATCACAAAATCGAACCTCAACTACTATCGAATAGTGCTACTTTGTGACACCAGTGCACCGAGCAGCACAAATCGATAATAGTTAAGGGCCGATTGTGTTACCTAAAAACAAAGCCAGCAAAAACAATACTCATACAAGCCTTGTTAACATAAAACGTTCAGTCCCAAAACAAATACTCACATATCTACTGGGACAAATAGATAGCATGATAGAAAAAACAGTAAAAAAATATTTAAACAAAATACAAACTATCAACGTTTAATGTTACTCAGCATCAACAATACAGGGAAACACTAATTGCCCATAGTATGAATATAATGACAACAAATACTCACAGTTCAGCCAAAACTGTAAGCCAATCAATTCATGTTATTTGATGTAGTTCACACCGATCGGCTACAACCACAAACATACTAAATCAATAACCTCACCGAAGACTTAATAAACACAACTTGATACAGAACATGCTGACAATTGTATGAACATGTCAACTTTTTTCCCTGTAACCTGAAAACGAAATCAACAAATTAACATCTCATGCTGGTTGATCGACAGAATGGACGCAATGAAAAAATGACTCTGCAAACGAAATAACAAACGCATATCCTCATCCCCTTGAAAACAAACACAATAAAATGTAATCAATTTTCATGTCAACATTGTTAATGAGCAATTATCCATTCATAATAAAACTGGTACCTAGAAATGGAAACAACAAAATTTAATTAATCTTCATATTAAAATTATCAAGGAACAGACTGATCGTTCGGAAGGAATACAATTAATCAATCAAATAAATTGATCGAACAAAAACAATCATTCAATCTAACAATAACCATTAAAATAGATAGGAGACATACTTACTGTTTCACATTAAATTAGTTAGAAGATATACTTATAGTTCCAAAGAACAAATCAAAATAACAACTCATCTGACAGTGTCAATCGTACATCATGCCTTTATTCTGTGCCGATTCATGATCTTTGACCTATAAACAACAACAAAAACATAAATAATAAAAAAAAAAACCATGAAGAACAGACATATTATTGACACAAATTAACATGACCTATAAACAATTAACAAAAGACTAGACGTATTGTTGACACCAATTAACAAATTGGATGATCCACAACTGAACATGCGCCCCTTTTATAACCCCTTATTTAGACTTTTTGAATACTAACGCAATTAAATACGAATTCAATATGAAGAGAGTTTTCCAATGTCAATACAATGCAATAAGTAATATCAATCCAATACACCTGTATACTTGTTATTAATTCACATCTTTAGAATGTCAATGTAATGCACCTCTATTATTATTATTTTTAATTATTAATTATAGATGACGCAATAAATACCAACCCAGGGTGTCAAGATAGAGTAATTTGACTGTCCAATGTGTCAAAATTGAGCAATTCTAGATCTTCCAAAATGTGTCACATGGTGAACAATCCGCATGGGTATTCATGGCGAACAACCAGCATGGGTATTCATGAATCTTAGAGTTAAAAATACCTCGTTAAACCACACATCCAATGTGGCAAGAGAGAGCAATTCTAGAGCTCCAAAATAAACCAATTTTAGAGCCAAAAAAAAAATGTCCTACGTGTCGCTCAAATAAGTATGCTTTTACCTTTGGATTTGGAATACCAATTCAGCAATTAATATCTCTCTACAACATCACCAATAAAATTCAACCACATAACAATCACAAATCCTATGTGTCAAAATGGAACAATTCTATAAGTTCCAAAACGTGCCACATGGCGAACAACCCGCATGTAATATATATATAATTATATATAATATAAATATATATATATATATATATTATATATAAAAAACAACATATGTCCCTTTAAATTCTTAATGTAGCAAGATTTTGTCAACTTTGGGTTTTCTAATTACGTATTTTAGCAATTTCTTCCCCTCTAAATTCACACTCTCCCAAATTTGACAACCAATAAACAAGACCTCTCATAAGATTTTTGTACACTTCTACCCTTGTCTTTCACACTTAATCACAAGATTCCATGAAAATGAGAAAAGCTTTTGATTTAAGATTGAAATATAGAATTTATGGTTTTTAGTTAAGTTTTTGAAATAATAAAGTGTTAAATATATGAAGTGCCTAAAATATGTTTAGTGTATAAAGAAAGTAAAAAATGAATTGTGTTAATTCAAATTGAGTTGAAAATTCAGTTTTCCAAAAATCTAATGAATGACTAGAGCGCTTAAACTCAAGTGATACTTGGCTGAAGTGGGGTATAATATCTTAACCACGATCAAGTAGACTTTTTTATATTTTATATGGGTCATATTGATAGTTTCCATATAATCTATTATGCAAAATATTAATATCATCCATATAAAATATCAAAATGACCCATTCAAGCGAGGTTATTATTATTATACCCCACGCTAGCAAATCGATTCTACAAGTTTTGTGGAAATAAATTTTTAAAAATGCTTTTTGGAATTTTTTTTCCTAAATATGAAGTATTTCAATTATATTAAACACGAATGAGCATAATATACACCCCAACAAACATACAAACAATAGAAAAAAAAAATTAGAGATGGATTGTTTTTTTAATTTGACTCTTAAAATAGGATAAGTAATTATCTCTTCGGGGGCGTTTGGATCATATAATGTTTTATTATAGGGGTATATTATATTAACAGAAAGAAATATCACCTTGAAGATTATTGGGAATGTTTATAAAATGTGTTTGGTTGGTTCGAATAAATTGGTGAATAATATGTTTGGTTGGGAGGATAAATGGATAGGTATGTTATATAGATTACTAAATTGCCCTCCTTTTTAAATATTAATATAATAGTAATTTTTATTATTATTTTTTGAATCGTTTCTTTTAACCATCTACATTTGAAATTTTGCTAAAACACCCCAACCATATAAAACTTTAATTTGTAGCAAAATCACCTTCACCCACCCCAAGCTGCTGTCGATAGCTAGCCACCACTGCTGCCCGCTGCTGGCAGTCTACGGAATGGTGCACGACTGGCCATATATGGCCTGTCGTGTGCTGGCAAAGCCGAAAATGGCCATGGATCACAAATCCATGGCCTTTTCACGACCAGATCTATGGCCATTTCACAGCCAAAGATGTGACTATGAAACAGCCACAGATCTAGCAGTGAAAAAGCCAAATCTTTGGCCGTGAAATGTCACAGCCAAAGATCTGGCCCTTTCACGGCCAGATCTGTGGTTATTTCACGGCCACATCTTTGGCCATGAAACGGCCATAGAAATGTCAGATCTAGCCGTTTCCAGCCATGGATCTATGATCCATGGCCGAAAAAAGCCTTATAGGTGCACGATCGACCAAATCCTGTCAATCGTGCACCATTACGGCGACAGACACCTATGGCCGATGGTGGTGAGTCACGGTCGGCGGTGGTCTTGGATGGTTGGGGGTATTTTGTTAACTTTTAAACTTTTTTGTGGCTAGGGTATTTTAGCTAATTTCTCAAATATAGGGGGGTTGGGTAATTGTTATTTGGTAAACATTTGAGGGCAATTGTGTCCGAAATAGTTTTTAATTAAGGGCAAAATGGGAAGAAAAATCATATTACCCCGATAATGTTTTAATAACAACCCCTAGCAAGATAATAAGATTACCCCCCATATTACCAACAGTAACTAGTATTTGCAGTAAAATATTGCCGTAATATTTCATTACTTGCAAACCAAACATATGAATCTTGCAAAATAAATGAATTTTACTCTCATTATCTTATTTGCCCTCAATCTAAACAGTCCCTTCAAGTATTAATTAAACATAATTTCATTTTTCTACATGTAAGTTAAATTTTTATTTTAAGTTTATATATATTTTTGTTAACTTATTGTTATCATTGATTATTTATTTGTTCTCTTTATATTAATCAATAAACTTTAATTAATTAAAACCTCAATTCTTACAAGAATAATACAAATAGGAAAATTTACAGTAAACATCAATTTTTTTTTTTTTTTTTTTTTTTTTAAGTGATAACATTACCAATGAGGTGATTAGGCAACGTTTTCAAAATATAAATATTCATCAAGAACAGTTCCTGATATAATAAATAAATAAATTATCAATTGTTAACATTTTATATTAGCATTTATTTTTATTTTACTAGAAATTTTTATGATGTGTAAGGTTTATTAGGCTCTTTGTCTATGGTAATCTCTTCTTTTTTTCTTTTTTCTTTTTTTTAATTCTTTATAAATTTTTTCATACGTTGAAGTTTACCACCAAAAAAAAATGAAATATTAAAATCCCTAAGATGCCTCTTTAACCAAAATTTCTAGGCACTATTGCTTTGAATGCTCCCTTTTCGTTCCAAATAATATTTTACTTACAACTGAGTCATACAAACAGATAAAAATTACAAAAAATCGATGTAAAATGAATATTTTATCCTTTATTTTTTGTTTATTTATATAACTCAGTTGTA
The DNA here is from genome assembly GCF_008641045.1 of Pistacia vera. NCBI lineage: Eukaryota > Viridiplantae > Streptophyta > Magnoliopsida > Sapindales > Anacardiaceae > Pistacia > Pistacia vera. Next base: position 1,272,427 of record NW_022196261.1, read on the forward strand.
AGTATAGTATTACTCTTTCGTTTCTCCAGTGCATTTATAGGCCTCTTTTAGTCTCATTAGTTCAATATTACTTTTTCCTTAATCTTAGGAACAACTTGGCCACTTTTCTAAGAAATGGTCCTCCTTTTTATCCATTTTCCCAGCAATGGGTTACTAGTCTTATCCCTTCTTCATGAGTAGTGTTATTTAAACCCATTTAATCCCCTTTTAAAGCCTAATAATAATTAAAATTGTTTTTAAAATGTAATTTACAAATTATTATATTTTGTTCTAATGTTACCTTTCTCTAATATTTTTCTTCCTACATTTCTTTGTTAACCCCATTACCTATTTTTTCTCTAGAGTGAAATTCCCATTAATATCTCAAGTTAGATCTCAATGCATTCATAATTCATTCAACAATATCATATATCTTCTTTAAAATGTACTCACAATATATATTTTTTTTTTTTTCAAATACTTCTCCATTATGTTAGTTGTTTCTTTGGCTAATAGAAGCTGTAGATTGGGCATAAGTAGTGAATTCAGATTCAAAATTGTCAAGCAAACAACCAAACTACAAAAGTAGAGGATTCAAATTCAAAGTTGTCAAGCAAATCACCAAACCATAGAAAGAGGGGATTCAAATTCAAAGTTGTCAAGCAAAGAAACTTTGTTACTGGAAGAGGGCAATGGGAGCTTTGTGTGGCATCAAGCTTTTTCATGATTTTTTCTTCTCACCAAGAAATCTAAGATAGTGGATAAAAAAAATTGAAAAAAAAAAATTAATGATTACTTTTTCATGATTATTATTTTCCATTGATTGAAGTCATGTTTGTCACTTCAAAATACTTTTAATCTTAAAATCATGATTCTAACTTTAAAAAAAAAAAAGGGAATTTAGTGTTTTAAGAAACATAGAGTTTTCTAATATTTGGTAGTACTAAAATGAATGAGGCCCTTTTTTGATAATTACAAGTTTAAAATATATATAATTCAAAAAAAAAAAAAAAAAAAAAGAACTCTTATCATAAGCTTAGAAAGAGATTAAGGGGATTAATAACACCACTCCTTTTTCACATGTAACTCTTTTTCCCCTTTTGGGCCTTTGGCATATTGTCTTAACCCATTATGCTATTGCAAATGCTTCGGCCCGTAGGACCTTCAGAATTCACCACCGAATTCAGTTAATTTAATTCTCCTTTTAGGTGTCTGAAATAATAATTTACCTGGCAATATCACTATTTTGCTAAATTTTATCATTCAATTAACATATTTTCTCTTAATCTATTAAATTAATAGTAAAACCCTAACAGTAGGACAAAAAAAATTATTATTTTCTATGTAAAAACGGAAATTATTTAGTGATACCTCAAGATGAAAATTGTAATCAACTCCACCCCAATTTTCAAGTCGCCCTGGCCTACTGCAATTTTTTTTAAAAAAAAAATTTATTGCATTGTTAAAGTTAACATTTGAATTTAATAAAATGGGGATGCTGTTGATAGTTTCTGAAATTACAAAAGTTCCTTTTGCAATAGATAAGAGGTGAAAAGGTAATTCAGCCTTAAGATAGTGAAAATTAAATTTTTCTCATTTATATCTCTCAGTTGAAAGGCTGTTGCATTATGGTTCTGAGTTCTCAACATTAAGGATGTCATGCTCTCATCACCGATGAGGGAATCATAAACATTTTTTGTTGGTCTCCCTATATTTAATTCACCATTCAATTTTGGTCTGTCAATATTTATGATTTGTTGTGTTAGCATATCATCCATTAATACTCATACTAATAAATCCTCATTCATGACCCTCAAAATTCAAAGTTCTCGTTCCAAGTTTAGAAGATAAAATAAATTCATTACTTTAACTCTGCAGTGAGTTTGTGATAGAATTCAAGCCTAAGGGAGAGCCCAACCCAAAAGACCGGCCTGATAGGTGGAAGAGCGCTTAGGTTTAAGTACCATACTTGGTGGGTGTGAGATCTCGATGTGGAATCCTAACATTGCAATCCCCTTCAAGAGTTGACATCCATAACGGCTTTCACTCTATCGACATTGACCCAAAGGTAGCCCTTACCGTAGCCCAACTCTCAACGAAAAGCACCAATAGTAAAACTCAAGCCCAAGGGAGAGCTCAACCCAAAACACTGGCCTAATAGGTGGAAGAGCCCTTAGGTTTAAGTACCACACTTGGTGGGTGTAAGATCTCAATGTAGGATCCTAACAGTTTGAGATTGTTGTTGCTTCTCCAATAATCACTTATTTCATAATCTATAATCCAAAAAGGGTTGGATAAACTAATTTGAAAAGTGATTATACAATAAGCTGAATATAAAATAATATGTTGTATAAAAAGAATCCAAAAGTAAGTTTTTATAGCTTTTAGAATTCAAAAGCTGCTTTTAATATGGTTAATTAAAAAAAAAAAAACCCAAAATTTTAATTCTCTTTTTTTTCTTTATAAATAATTACAAAAGAAGGCCAGAAAACATTCGGTCGACACTTTTTGGCCTGCTACAGCGAAACGCCGTAACCAACGGCCTCTTTGATCACTCTACTGGGTAGATCGGCTGGTGATCTACCCAATGGAGCTTGAGGTGTTGTCGTGCGCACCTTCGATGACGTTTGACCACTGCCGATTGCTGTCATCTAGCAACTCTGCGATGTAAAGTGTTTTTAATTTTTAAAATTTTGTTAAATAATTGTAACATATTTAAAAAAATAAAAAACACTTAATTAAAAGAGAAGTCCATTTGTGTCATTTTACATTTGTCACATGTCATTGTTCAAAAGTAAAAGCAATTGAAAAAATTAAAAAAAAAAAAAAAAAAATTATTTTCATAAGTTGATTATTTATAAAGTTAGGTCAATCATCTACCTTCAGTCCTTCATTCCGTTTATGAATTTCAAGTTTAATGTTGCATTGGTTTGTTATTCTTCATTCAATTTGCACTTCGTGATCACCAATAAATATATCCACTTCAATCGTATACATAACCAATCTATTTATTTTGGTGACGATTTTCAAAATTAATTTGACTTTAAATGGCATATTGGCACATTTTGAAACCATATTCTTCATCATTTTGATTCTTGCCAACCCTCGTGTATATATTAATGTTCTCATTATTTAAAAATGTAGATCATATTAATTTCTCCAACTCATGTTTACTTTCTGGTATTAGATGTTATAAAAAAATTTAATTTGGTCTTCTAACATTAATCTGGCAGGTAAACCGAATTTCGATAAACTGAAGTTTAAACTTTCAAAATATTTGGACGTTCACCTATGATAATTTTCTTATATTTTATTCAAATAGAAAAATATGTTTATGTATGTAAACAATAATTAAATTGATACAAAATAATAACAATATGATTATCTGCACTTCAAGATTCCATAGTACAACGTCAACGTTGAACCAGCTCAGGTCGTGGCGATCATGAAAAAGATGGGACCCATCGTGAAGTGCCCAGCCAAGTGCAATCCTGACGCGAAGAGGGACACAACCAAGTGGTATGAATTTCACGATGACCATGGTCATAACACCGTCAATTGCATTACCCTGAGATTGGAAGTGGCGGCACTATTAAAGAGGAGACATCTCTGGAACCTGTTGATAGATAAAGGGAAGAATACAATTAGCCAGAGAAGCTCGAAAGAAACATCTCCCCCTCCTCAAGAACTGACACCGAAGGGGTTCTGCTCCATTATCTCTAGAGGGTCAAAAATCAGTGGGATAAGTTACTCCTCAACCAAGCGGCACGCCCGAGCCAACCAACACCTAGAAGTCAAGTCAATCCATCCATCTCCTCGGGCATATACCAACCAGATCATCCAGTTTGAAGATGATGAGCCAGCCACTTTAGCCGCCCCTCATCATGATGCTCTGGTCATCTCCCTCCAAATCGCCAACATCCTTGTCAAGAAAGTGTTCGTAGATGAGGGATCCTCAACAAACATCCTCTTTCTTGAAGCAGTGAAAGCCATGGGACTGGATGAGTCAAACATCAACAAATGCCCAACCATCCTGGTCGGGTTTAATTTTAAGCAGAAGTACATTATTGGAGAAATCGCCTTGCCTGTCTATGTCAGTGGAATCAACAAACAAACTATCTTCCTGGTACTTCATTGTGCCTCTCCCTACAATGTCATCTTGGGTCGACCTTGGATCCATGACATGCGAGCTGTCCTGTCCACCTTCTATTAAACCATCAGGTTTCCAACAAAGTGGAGAGTAAGAGAAATAAAAGGCGATCTTAAGGCTTTGAGAGACTGCTGTAAGAACGCCTTCAAAGGCAAAAGTCACACTTCATAGCAATTACAGAACCATCCAACCTTCCTGACCGAGCTAGATCAACTATCCATGTAAGAGTTGGATGAAGTACAGATACACCTGGACCACTCCGAACCGAAAGACCCAAATAGGCTCTCCTCTTAGGCTTGAGAAAAGAAAGTAACTTATAGACTTTCTCTAGTAGTATCAAGACTGCTTCGCCTAGTCCCATGCAAACATGACGGGTATCAGCCCTTAGGCTATCGTCCACCACCTTCATGTAGATCCTAATCACCCTCCAATGAAGCAGAAATGAAGAAAGTTTGCTCCAGAACACAATCGGGTCATTAATGAGGAAGTTGGCAAGATGTTGAGTAATGGATTGATTAGAGAAGTCCATTATCCCAACTGACTAGCCAACATGGTGGTTATGAAGAAAAAGAACGGAAAGTGGAGGGTCTGCATAGACTTCACAGATCTGAATAAGGCATGTCCCAAGGATTCCTTCAAACTCCCTAATATCGACATGATAGTAGACGCGACAAAAGATCATAAACTCCTAAGTTTTATGGATGCCTTCTCAAGCTAAAACCAGATTTTGATGCACATGGACGACCAGGAAAAGACAACATTTATCACAAAGAGAATAACCTATTGTTACAAAATAATGACTTTTGGCCTTAAGAATACCGGGGCTAATTACCAGTGGCTAGTCAACAAAATATTTGCTGAACACCTAAGAGACACCATGGAAGTGTACATCGACAACATACTAGTCAAGTCTCTCATGGTGAAGCAACACCTCGACCACTTTAGCTAGGCATTCGTTATCCTCAGGAAATACAACATGAAGCTCAACCCAGCCAAGTGTTCGTTCGGGGTCTCGTCTGGCAAAATTCTTGGGATACATGGTGACTCAGCGGGGGATAAAAGCCATCCCCGACAAGATCCGGGCGGTCCTGAACATACAATCACTGACTTGCATCAAAGATGTCCAATGCCTTGTAGGGCAAATGGCTGCATTAAGCCGTTTCATCTCCCAATCTGTAGACAAGTGCCACCTATTCTTCGCCGCACTCAAGAAATCCAAGAAATTTGAGTGGACCACCCCCCCCCCCCCCCCCCCCCCCCCCCCCCCCCCCTCGGCCCCTCTTTGCGAAGAAGTCTTACAACAGTTGAAAAAGTACCTAACAACTCCCCCACTCATTTCTAAGCCTGTGGTTGGGGAGAAGTTTTACACCTACCTAGCAGTCTCAGAAACAACCATCTCAACAGTGAGAAAACAATGCGAAGTAGCTACCAGTGTGCTATGTGAGTAAATCATTCCTTGATGCCGAGACACGATGCAGCCGGTTGGAGAAATTAGCACTTGCCCTCGTCATGCATCCAATAAGCTCAAACCATATTTTCAGTGCCACTCTATAGTCATCCTCACCTCATTCCCGCTCAAGAAGATACTTCACAAGTCAGAATTATCAGGCTAACTCACCCAATAGACAATAGAGCTCAGTGAGTTTGATGTATCCTTCCAACCACGCACCGTCATCAAATCCCAAGTGTTGGCAGACTTCATTGCAGATTTCACTCCTAAGATTTCCGTCCAGGTAAAAAAAGAGTTGTTGTGCATGACTAACGAGACATCTTCAAAGTGGACTCTCTCGGCAGACGACTCAAGCAATGTAAACGGAAGCAAGCTCGGCATCGTACTTATTACACTAGAAGAGGACATCATCTAACTAGCCATACAGTGTGGGTTCAAATGCATAAACAACAAAACCGAATACGAAGCTCTGATTGATAAACTCTCTATGGCCAAGGAGATTGGAGTAAGAAAGTTGGAGATAAAGTCTTATTCCCAACTTGTAGTCAACCAACTGCAAGGGACTTACCAAGCCTGAGACTCGAAGATGACAACTTACTTGAACTTGGTCAAAGAACTCCAGTCTGTCTTCGAAGAATTCTCTATCACCCAAGTCCCAAGACCAGAGAACACCCATGATGATGCACTTACCAACCTCGACTCAACACTTCAAGGCTCCTCCCAGTCATCCATCCCACTATTGTTCCTCCAATGGCTAGCTAACTAGAAGGAACATCAAACGAGTGAGTCACCTAACCCGAAAGAGCCTAAAGAAGTAATGGATGTTGAACCAACCGACTCATGGATGACCCCCATAATCAGATACTTGGAACATGATAAGCTTCCAACTGACAAGAATGAAGCACACTGACTGAGAGCTAAAGCTGCAAGATTCACATCTACGAGGGCCAACTCCTTAAGAAGTCATTTTTCGGCCCTTTCCGCCAATTTATAAGCCCAGAGGAAGCCAAGTATGTTCTCACTAAACTCCATGAAGGCAAATATGGGAACCACGTAGGGGGACACAACCTTGCCATCCAGGTGATCACCGTCGGCTATAATTAGCCAACTATGCGCACCGACTTAACGTCCGATGTGAAAAAATGTGATAGTTGTCAAAGGTTTGCCCACGCCTCACACTTCCCACCCGAGCGACTCAACTCCATCCTCACACCTTGGCCATTCATGAAGTGGGGGATGAACATAGTTGGAAAACTCCCAATTGCACCTAGGCAACAAGTCTACATATTGGCGGTCACAGAATATTTTACTAAGTGAATAAAAGCTGAAGCAATCGCCCAAGTTAGAGAGCGGGAGGTAAAAACCTTCATTTGGAAACATGTCATCTACCGATTCAAAATACCGAAGGAAATAGTCACTAACAACAGGTCCCAGTTCATCAACTTAGACTTCAGAGATTTCTGTGACATGTGGGGGATCAAGCTCAGCTTCTCTACCCCTAGAAACCCCCAGTCCAATGGCTAGGTTGAATCATCTAACAAAACAATCATGCAGACTTTAAATAAGCACCTCCAGAAAGCTAAGGGCGCATGGGTAGATGAACTACTAGGGGTCATTTGGTCTTATCGAAGAACAGCACACTTGTCCACTAGCGAAACCCCTTTCTCCCTCACATATGGATCCGAGGTAGTCATCTTAGCTGAAATATTGGTCTCCTCAACTAGACTACAATGGTCAGATGAAGAAGCCAACAGCCAGAACTTTTGTCACAACTTAGACGCAGTCAATGAGCTCTGCAAGTGAGCAAACATCCGCAATGCCATCTACCAGCAACAGGCCACTCGACACTACAACCGTAATGTCAGAGTGAAAACTTTCAAAGAAGGCGATTGAGTCATCCACAAAGTCTTTCAAAACACTAAGGAGGTCAACTCTGGCAAGCTCGGCAAGCAAAAAGGAAAGGGCACATACAGACTTCAAACCCCCAAGGGCAAGGACATCAGCAATAGTTGAAATGCAATCCACCTCAAATGCTACTACTTCTAGTAAGATTTGTCTCAGCGTAATTCTATTTTTGTTTTTTATTTTCAAAAGGATGAGTGGGCTTATCCACCTCTTTCACCTTCAGTCAACCTCGTGGCTTGGATTCAATAAAAGAACTATTCAGTGATATAGTTGTAGTCACCTTCAGTTTTACATCAACTCGGCCACGCTGCTGCCTAATTCACCATCAATTAGCCTCATGGCTTGAACCAATAAATTATAATCAGCAAAATTACACCTTTAGTCGACTCATACTAACTCAGCAATCCATACGGGCTTACACCTTCAGTCTGCTCAAATCGACTCAGCAATCCATACGGGCTTACACCTTCAGTCGACTCAAACCGACTTAGCAATTCACACTGGCTTACACCTTCAGTTGGCTTGGACCGACTCATAGGCTTACACCTTCAATCGGCTCAAACCGACTCAGTAATTCATGCTTACACCTTCAGTCGACTCAGACCAACTCATAGGCTTACACCTTCAGTCGGCTCAGACCGATTCAACAATTCAAAGGCTTACACCTTTAGTCAGTTCATACCGACACGATTCTGTAAAATCATCTTCAAAGGGCACCGTCGACTCAGCTACTTGGTTTTGACTACATCACGAACGCAATTAGTCGACTTAGAACTTTATTACACTGGCTTAGCCAAAATGGTTTAAGCTACATCTACAAGGCGTTATAAAGGAAAGAGGGCCCAATACCCATATATCTATTAACAATCAATTCATCCATCCATGAAGAAAGCAATAAAATGAAAACGCATGCTAAAATATAAAGAGCCTCAAATGGCTAAGTATCAAGTACAAAAAGGCACATACGCCATGAACAAAGGCAATTCAGGCCCCAAAAATACAAGTGAAGAATAAATACAAGTCTAAGAGGCATCATGCCTCACATCATCAGTACAAGTCGTCTCACCCATCTTTGACTCGGTCATCCTATCACCTGCCCTGACAGTGGTCCCCGCAGCACGATCACCAATATCATCTATTATCGACCATCCTGACTGACTAGCGAGGTTGAGTATTTGATCATTGACTAGCTCCTCCATGTAATCTACTCGACCTACAGCCTCCTCCTCATCTATCTCCCACAAGAGCTGGATGTCTTCATCCGGGTTCCAATGGACAGTGTTCCTAGCCTTGTAATCCAGCATCAATTCTCTTCCAGCCTTGATAATGGCATTGTTAGCAATGGTGAGGCACTGTTCCCTCAGCGATTCAATCCCTGCGTTCTTCTTAGCCAGCTCATTCTTCAGTTGCTCCCGTTCAGCCTCGATCTCCTTCACTCATTGTTGGCTTTCCCACTCAGCCTTCTGGGTCACCGCCTCTCTGTGTCGCAAATTAGCGTTGGACTTAGAAATCTCCTGTATTTTCTTCTCCTACGCCATGATAGACCTCCTGAAGTATAGGCTACTTGTGAAAGCCTACATAAAATCATTCAGTCAGTTTTTAGTCACACAATGAATACAATAAGATAAAAGCCCGGTTCATACCTAGAAAGCGTAGATACCCCCCAATCAATAGCTGCAACTGCACCCATCTGATTCAGTCAGCTGTCGTTTGCTACGAACAAGAACTAATCGACCAAATTGCTTATGGAAGCCGCAGCTAAGTAAGTTGATGCAAAGGCAAGGGTACTAAAAGTCAACATCTCGCTCTCCTCATCCAAGACCACCATTTTGGATGACCCAACCCCGGTTGCAACTGGCTGTTTGGGTGGAGTCGCAACCACATCCTCCACTCTCCTCTCCTTCCTAGTCGAAAAGTCCTTTTTTCTCTTTTTGCAATGCCTCACGATGGACTCACTCGTGCTAATGGTTAACTTCTTCATTAGTCTTTCTACAATCGTAAATCCCTCAACTGTTAGTGGGTTTAGACTCGACTTACCAAACAAAATATGATTACAGTAGCAAATGAGCAGCACACTCCAAGTCTGCTTCAACGAAGGAAAGAGGATACCTCGCTAAATCGCCCCAACTCCAGCCCACAAGTGACTCGCCCTCAAATTAGCCTCCTCCAACACTACTTGCCATTCCCTCTGCTCCCAAGGAATGGCAAGAACCTTTTTGGTCTGCACGTCCAAGCCATATCCACTTTGTTCGGCTCGATTGAAGTCAAGATCTGCAAAGGAAAAACAAAATAAGACTTTAGTAATCAAAGCATAAGTCAAGAATTAAGTTTCTCACCAATCACCCACTAGGTGTATGGGATCTCGCCCTAGCCTCTCTCTCCAAAGACTGACTCGCCCCTTAAGAAGAAAAAGCACTTCTTCTAGTTTTTGTCACTTGACCGAAGGTCAGTCACAAGATGAGTCTAGTCATGCTTGAGAGTGATGGTATATCTACCTTTATCTTTGTCACTCTCCTTCAGGAAATAGGAATATAACAACTCGTGTAGTCCGAACATCACTTGATCCTACACGTAGAAGACCTCTAAAGCCATCAACAGCCTCCACTCATTTAGCATGATCTGAGTTGGCATGATCATAAAGTGGTTTAGCACCTCTCAGACAAGATGACATATCAGAAGCTTCAGTCCGTCATGGAACCACTTCTTATAGACACTTACCCAACCTTTTTCCTCCCAATCGACCCTCTCGTACGACTTGGGCACCATAATCTCGACAGAGTCAAGAATGTGGTACATCGTCTTGATCCGCCACACATCGTTCTCCTTAAGCAAAGGTAGATAATCCTTATTTAGTATCCAATTATAGGGCCAACTCGGCTCGTCCTCGGAACCGCCACTGGTAAAGGGCAAATTTTCAAAACCATTAGTTTCATTGAAGTCTTGCCCACTCGTCCCTTGCCCATTTGAATCATCGTCACTCGAAGCAGCACCACTCGGCCCAAAAGCAGCCACATTCAACCCCCCCCCCCCCCCCCCCTCCCCCTTCAATATGTCGACCGAAACATCTCCACTCTTTAGCATCACTACCATCATTGGGGTCTTCTCATACTCATTCCCAACTTGCACCTCTGCCCTAATCAAATCGCCTGATTCTGACTACGACATATCTAACTACTTTACTTAACTCGACCAAGGCAACCTATCGTATCTTCAACAAGGCTAAGTGTTCCACTCTTCGATAGACACAATCCCACCACTTGGCTTGGTCAAGACAACAGATTAGGTATCCCTAACTTACAAGTCTGATCTTCAGCTTCAAAGCACCATTCGCCCAAAGCGACTAACTAACCAAGGCACAACCACAACCAATCTCTAAAACCCTTTACCTCTATAAAGCTCTCGGCTTGGTCAGGATGACCGAGCACCTACTCCCTCAAAATTCCCTTTATTCAAATCTCTCTACTCAGTTTGAGTGACCAGGTGACTTATGTGACTTAGCCCTTTATTCAAAAATCCACCGACTCGAGATTTCACTTAAACCACCGCACTCGACTCAATCAAGCGGACCGAGATAAGTCGAATGGGAAGCCCGCCCAAATTGACTTCATCTTCTATCTTCCCCAAACCTAGAAAACCCAAAACCTTCGAAAGCAAACCAAAATCCTTCGTTCACCCCAAAACTCAAATCAAACGCTAAAACAAACCACACCAAATTGATCCTAAACACACAAAGTTTCCTAAACACCAAACTGAAAAATCAAATTGCTACCTATTCTACTAGTTCAAACCAAACAAACGTAGCGCCTCCTCTTTTTCAAACTCTCCTAAAAATCTATCAAACTTCGCCCAAATCTCTTCAAAAACACCAAAAAACACAAAGAAATGATGAAAGGAAACAAAAAAGAGTAGAAGTAAGCAATCTTTACTGTGAAAATGGTCGAAGTCCTCAAAATCTTTTCACTGCTGCAGAGAAAAGTTGAAACCAGGGAAAAAACGCGAAGAAAGAAGAGGAAAATGGAATGAAATGAAAGTGAACATTTGACTCATCGTTTTTATTGAAAAAAGCTGACAAAGATTACATGTGGCAGCCTTCGATTGGCCATCAACCAGTGCGACTATTCATTTTCCCGCCCAAACTCAGAAAAGAAATCTTGGCTGTACACGTGTCGAAAGATGAATTACTCGACTTCATATTACCCATTCAAAGTTTGCGACTACCACATCATGCAGAAAGCCAAGAAGATGCTAAATACTCGCTCAATTGGCCCGACCGAATGGAGTTATCATTAGATGTACTGACTAGTTAACCTCAACTCTCCGATCTCACGACCAACACTACCAAGTCAAAGCACATCACTTCCAACACCTCGACCAACCCAATCGAAGAAACCAACCATGAAGAAATAATTATCCCCTTGCTTGGGAGTACGCATACACCGACTCGCTTGGATTCAACCAATCAACCGAAGGCACCTCTACTAGAATGATCCTAACGCATCTCCACTCAATTTGATGCACCGAGTGGGACACACCTTCAGGAGATCACATCCTCTCACTCGGTTCGATGCACCAAGTGAGGACACGTTCAAAGGATATGATTCATATCATTCACTCGGTTCGATGCACTGAGTAAGGACACCTTCACGAATATTCGCCACTTTCCTCACTCGATTCGATGCACCAAGTGAGGCCTCTATGGTCAATTGTACTTTCTCACTTGGTTAGGTACATCGAGTGAGGGCATGTTTATGTTTCACCTCTACTTACCCACTCAATTTTGGTATACCAAGTGCAACACCTACAATAAAAGTAGTACTATTCGGTTCTACGAACCGAGGAGTTGCACCTTCACATGTTCAACCAATCAGTCATGAAGGACGACTAAGAACACCTTCACGCAACATTTACTCTCTAAGCTAAGCACTCCTTAACTTAGCGAGTGGGGGGCAAACTATTAGGTTCAAAAAATGCCCTCGACCTCAATAGACCCAAGACGAAGACACCTTCAACAAAGCTCGGAGTCATGACCTAATTCCAATTAGGTCCACAGCAAAGTTCACATATGGGGTTCGCTCATTACACCGAACATGTTGCTTACTACTTGAGCCCAATCAGTAAAGGCCCCGATTCATTTAGGCATCATTATTAGCTTGTCTGGGCCTAAGCCCATTGATCCAAGATCACCTACTGGACCTAGGGTTTACTTAGACCCCAAGGTTGCCTACTTCCTATTTCGGTACTATCCAGATTCTACCGAAGGGATCCATTACCATCCTAGTTCATCTAAGATCCATATCTTAGACCAACTAGGACTCCCTCTCCTACTAAGGTAAGGGAATCAAAGGCTTTCCTATTCACTAAACCTTAACCACCAAGGACTTATAGTCCTACTAGGACTCAAAAATCCTACAGTTGCTATATAAACAAAGGCTAGCCCTCTCACAAGGCATTCAACATTACACCTTCTAACCCCATAGTTCTCACTCTTGAGAGCTTTACATCACTACCGTAGTTCTAGTCTCAGACTAAACTTTTGGTAACTTTCTCTTTCCCTAACCCTCACTAAATTAGCCTCATCCAGCCTTGTTGACTTGAGTGTTAGAATGCCTACGACAAACACCACCCCAGTGTTTTCTGTTTGCTTCACGCTTGTTTCTTTACGTGTGCAGGTGTAGCGGATTGCTAGGGGTCTCAACCTCACAAGATCACACCCCCTATTCCGCAACCGTAGATTTTACCGTATATATATATATAATAAAAAATAATATTACATATACAAAATTAAGATTCAATGATATTGTTGACAATGATATAATAAAACAATACACAAAGAAACTTCGAGCTTTCTATAAAATATGGATACTATTAACTTTTAATTATATCTAAGTAATGAAAAATAAGATTTACTTTCTTAAGAATAAGAAGAAAGAAAAAAAAATCAAATTATACAAATTAGTTTGCCGTTGGGTTAGTATAACAATATTCGTGTATCTTATCATTTGATGATATGAGATTAAGAGCGCGTTGGGGATTGTTGTAGCTCAAGAAAAAAATCAAATTATACAAATTAGTTTGCATTGAGTTAGTATAACAATATTCATCTATCTTATCATTAGATGACATGAGATTAAGAGCGTGTTTGAGATTGTTGTAGCTTAAGAAATAATCAATTAAGTTTTAAGCTACAACAATAAAGGTTAGATTGGGATTATTGTAGCTTTAAGTTTAATCAGTCTTGACTCAACTTTGAAAATAACCAACTTTAAAAATAATTTAAGATGAATTTGGTAAATTTAATTTTTGAAATTGCTGTGAGTTTCAAAAGCTATATATATATATATATAGATTGTGTGTGTGTTTGGTAAATTAGTTTTTCATATTAGCATTATATGTGTAATGACCAAAATATACATATTTTTTCTTAAACACATTTATAATTACAAATACTATTTGGATAAATATTTTAAAAAATCTATTAAATTAATTTATATATAAAGATTATTATAAAAAATTTGGCGCAACCACCAAGATTTTATAGATCGGTAGATGCCGATCTCAGAGACACCATTGGTGTCTCCAGATGCGCCACCGTAGTAGCCAACGATAGTGGCTTGCTGGCCCCGGTGGTGGCTTCCTGGCTCCGGCGATGATTGCTATCATTCCGATTTTTTTAATATAACAAAAAAATATTAAGTTTATTTATTTTTTTAATTAGTTTTTTAATAAGATTACTATTTAATTTGATATATTATAAAAGGGTATGTTTATCATTTTTATTTTCAAAATCACCTTTGAAAATAATATAATAAGGCTACAAGCTTTTCAAATCATTTTATAAATCTGATAATTTCATAATCAACTTCACACTTAATCAGTTTTAAAAGTTGTTTATCAAACAGTTCTTATGTTATAGCTTAAAACTTAATTGATTATTTCTTAACCTACAACAATCTCTAACAAACTCTAAACTTGTTTGGTAAACAACTTTTAAAATTGATTAAATTGATTATAAAATAATCATATTTACAATAGGATTCTAAAAGTGACCTTTTGTAGCTTTTGAAATAGATTAATTTATAAGCTCATTTTGTGATATGAAAAGTTAAGTATATCCTTATATAATTTGTTTAATTACAAAATAAAGTTAAAAAATGTTTAATTTGATTAAATATTAATATTTATTTAAAATTAAAAAAAAGGGCTACTAGTGCGATAGTACCTATCTGTTGGAACTTGGCAACCGACCACTGAAATCAAGCGACCATCGTCGGATTCCAAAAATAGCCGATGAGGCACATGGGACTTAACGCTGACCCTTAGCCGATTTGTCAAAATCCAATGGTTTCGGTGGTCGGCTATTGCTACAAAAGGTGGCAAAACATTTGACCGCCTTTTTTCTTTTGAAATTTTTTTTTAAATATTTGATTAAATAAAATAAAATTAATATAAATTATTTTATTTTTTTAATATTTATTAAATACATATTAAAATATATCTTATGATTATAAAAAGATTTTAAGGAGTAAAGTATGTCATTTTAACTTATTATACACGTAAAATTAATTTTCAAATTAAAGCTTTAAAAATAAAAAAGCAACTTTAAACTATGATTTACCAAACACACTTGAAATCATTTTTAAAGCTGAATATTTTCAAAGTTAGGCAAATTCCGATTAAACTTAAAACTACAACAATCCCAAACTAGTCCTAAGTACCCAAATGCTTCCTGAATCTCTAATTTGCCTTAAATTTCATGCATCATTTGATAATGTAATTCATATGTTTCGAAAAGATGATCTAGATGTATTTGTTGGGATTAAGAATTGGTTAAAATATACTGATTTAGAGTTAATTAGAAATTAATTATTTCTTTTTCCATTTAATTTTTTTATTACTTTTCGTATTTCCTATAATTGATTATCTATAAAAGCTTTGAAAATGTTTATTTTCATGAACATTAAACCGTTATTCTCTCTCTTGATAATTTTATTCTATAATATGATGTTAATTCATAGGGACTCAAGGGAAATGATTTTCAGTTCCCATACAATATATAAAATTGTAACTAAGGATTAATAAAAAAAGAGGCAAATAAATAAATAAAGATTAATATACACCGTATTATTGTATCTCACTCGTGTTCATTTGGTTGAGTTTATCCACCAGTTAAAACAATAATTTTTTTAGTTAACCTTTAACAGAAAAAAATATTTATTTGATTACTATTTTGGTGAGAATTGATCCCCCTTTCGCAATTAAAGTAGTAAATTCCTTATTGAACTTGGTTTGATATATTTAAGTCCAGTACACATCAAATAATAAATTGTGACCTAACCCTAACCCTTGTCATGAACTTCCAACAGTTTATATTATATAATCTAAAATGCAATTAATTAAACAAGTAGTTAACAGTCTATTCATAAATTAAAACACAAAGCATGAATGTAGATGTAGTTATATTATATTCTCAATCAAATCAATTAATTAATTAAGGAAAGGTTGATTGATCATAAATAATGAATGCTATTTGATCATTTAGTTGGAATCCATCGGTATCCAACTAATTAATATGAGGATCATTAATTAATTATAAACATAAGAGAATTAATAAACCTAACTTAGTTCTTTTTTACCACATATATATTTTCGTGTTAAATACACCAACCAATATTTCAATGAAGAATTCAATAATCCAACTCTACAGCGCTAGCCACTTGCTCGTTAGGTCAAATGCCTTAATTTTACATTTTATCCTCTACAATATTAACAATATATATATGTATGTTATATCATATAATATTGTAGAGGATATATATACTGAAATGGTTAATAAATAACGGTCTAATATTGTTATTATTTAAGCTCTAAAGTCTAACGTATAAAATATATCACTTGAAAAATTATTTATTGATACATTAAAGGGAAAATTTATAGTATTGATTATTGAACCCCCACTTATACCAAAAAATTATATTATCATTTAAGGGTCTAATTAAAAAAAAAAAAATCCATAAAAAAGGGTCACATAAAGGGCGTTAACAATTAAAGATAATTGAATATTGTACAAAAACTAAAATACCTTCTTTTTTTTTGTAAAATAAATATTATGCGATTCTTTTTTATGAATTGCAGAAATTAAAGTCTTTTTAATATTTTTCGAAACACAAAATATGATTTGTAAAATCCTTCATATTAATTATAACATTAAATGGTTGCACCATTTAATTACGGGATGAGATCTTTTAACTTAAAATGAGACACAAATTTTCAGTAGTTAATATGTTGCAATCCAATGGATCTGAAAAAGAATTGTGTAAAATATTTAAGTTGAAAAATCTCACCCCATAAATTATACCATAAATATACAGCAAGAACTCTAATAAAGTTAATTACCAATATAGACACGTGTAATGGGGTACATGTGATGGCACATTGAATTAGGATTTCAAAATAATAATAATAAAAAAATGCAACTGGGTTTTACAAGAAGACTTGCTTTAAAAACCACCATTAAACTCTCTGATTTTCTCCCATAAAAAACAGATCATTTATGCGGAAGAAACTTGAATGTTCTTAATGGTATGGTTGGCACATGAAGTGGATCCGTTAATGGCGTTTCAATTAAAGCTTTCAATGCGAAATTTTAATTCTCCCCAGATTGAAAGGTGTAGACATAAAAATCTACCTATACGGAAGAAGGGACTGATCCCGTGAGGTTGAGGCCACTAGCAATCTGCTGCACCTACATACGTAGAGAAACAAACGTGAAGCGACGGAAAACACCAGGGTGGTGTTTGTCGTAGGCACTCTGACGCTCAAGTTAGCAAGGTTGAAAGAGACTAATTTAATGAGGGCTAAGGAGTAGAGAGGTTACCAGAAGTCTAGTCGGGGATTGTGACTACGGCTATAATGCGAAGTTCACAAGCGGGAACTCCAGGGTCTGAAGGTGTAATGTAATCTGCCTTGTGAGAGGGTTGACCTCCGTTTAAATAGTGACTGTCTGGTCTCCCAATCTTGGTAGGATTGGGAGTTCTCATAGTAATCATTTCCCTCCAAGGGTGTATCCTTTGGCCCCCTTATCTTGGCGTGAAAAGGAGTCCGAGTATGATTCGGAGATGGATCTTGGAGGAATTGGGATAGTAATGGACTACATTATCAGTGTTCGAGTAGGAGTGTGATTCGTGGGTGACCGTGGGCTCTGAATTTGACCATAGGCCCAGAAGGTGTGCTAGGATCAGGAGACCTGGGTCCAGATGGTATGGACCAACTATACTTCATACCAAATGGGCCTTATCTAGGGAATTCTGGCTTGGGCCGCATCAGGATTGGGCCCAGGCTCTCCTCTTTGTCAAATATGTTATCCTATTTGGGCCGAGGATATTTTTTAGCCCTAACAGTTTGCCCCCCACTCTCTTAGTTAAGTGATGCTTAACTTAGAGAGTAGGAATCGCCCGAGGCATCTCCGGTCGGCCTTCGTGGTCGACTGATTGCTGGCATAATCGTGCTCGCAGTCGGCGACGTCTTCGGTGAAACTGACCAGTCGGCGTGTGGTCAAGAGTTACTCGATGTCTTTCACCGAGTCGGGGTGTGTACCCAACTCAAAGGGATCTAGTCGATCGGTGTGTGGAGCTGAGCGAACTGGGGTATGGGCGAACAATCTGGTGTACATGTATTCATTTGGTATGTCCGGCCGAGTGCAGAAATGACCAGGTTACCTATTGTAGGTGCCATCAATCAGTATGTCAGGTCGAGTGACTGAGTAAATGAGTTACCAACTGAAGGTGAATTTGCTCAATGTATAAGACCGAATGAGTGGATGAAATCAACTCGTCTGGCTTGCCTGACCGCATGGTGGATAAGTGAGCGACCCCACGAAGATGTCCTTACTAGGAGCCATTGGGCCGAATGGGTTACATTGGGCCTAACGTTGCTGTCGAGGCTAGGGCTGAGCAGTCAGATCCAAGCCAAGGGTTGTGCGAATGCTAACACATGCTTAGGTACCCACTCGTCCATTAGGGATGACCAAATAGTCTGGACAATTTTTTGCCTGATTTTTTCGAAGCAAAAGGCATGGTAGTCAATTCCAGGCTAGTCACCTCGGCTGGGGGAATCTCCTAGATAGGTGAAGTATAGAGGAGTGTCGGCTTCATCGCGGGGGCTAGCGTGTTTCAATGTGCTAGCTCGGTCAAGTATGAAGGACGATTCAGCGTGGCTTTCATACAGTGTTACGGTTTCCTAGGTGGCGTGGATTTCTTCCACGTGTACGGTGGTGATTCAGTCTTCGTTTTGGGCAGAAAAATGAAGAGTCACTCTATCCCTTGGCCAATTGCGGGTTGCCACGTGTCTTGCTCTATCAGACCTCTTCCATAAAAACGAGGGAGTAGACTATTCGTCTTCACTTTCGTGTTTCATCCATTTTTCTTCAATTTCTTTGGTTTTTCTTCTTTCGTTTCAACTCTCTTCAGTGGCGGTGGTTTTCTCTAGTGGATTCCGACTTTATTCACAGTAATCTCTCTGTTTTGCGCTGTTTTTTGTGTGTTTTGTTCCTCTTTCCGTGTGTTTCTGGTAGAATTGGGATTGTTTTGATTGATTTTGAGAGATTTTTGAAAAGTTTTCTGGGGAAAGTTCGAGTTTTGGGTTAAACAGAGAACGGGAAAGGTTTTTCCGATGACCGTGTTTTCTGGGTTTCAGAAGATAGATTCAATTTTTATGGTTTTTTTGTTCAGCTCATCTCAGCCTCCTTGATCGAGTCGAACACGGTGTTTAGCTGGATTTTTGGAGATTGTGGTCATTCTTGGTCGGTCGGTCTCTCTGGCCGAGTGATTAGTGTTTGTCGTTTGGGTCGAGTCAGAGGCAGGATAAGAAGTTAGGAGGGAGAAGTTAGGAGGGTTTATTTTGTTGGTCAGTCGATGGTATAGGACGATTGTATCTTTAGACTTAGGTTAATTTTGTGGGTTGATCGGTGGCATGGGGCAAGCAGTGATAAAGGCGTAAAGTTTGGAGAGACCAGGTCGGTCGGCGTTGAAGGACGAGTGATGATCCTCGATTTTGAGGAGTTGAGTTTGTAGAGACCGAGTTGGTCGACGGTGAAAGGTGAGTGATGATCCTAGGTTTTAAAGAGTTAAGTTTGTAGAGACTGGGTCGGTCAGTGGTGAAGGGCGAGTGATGATCCTGGGTTTTGAGGAGTTAAGTTTGTGGGCTCAAATAGGCTGGTCGGTGGTGCAAGGCGAGCGGTAATCCAATACTTGTGTTTTGGGGAGAAGATTGAGGAATTGACTCGGTCGGTCGGGTAGAGCGGTGACAAGTGCTTGAAAATACACTTATACTTAGTGGTTTATAGGTATCATTTGTGGGAAATTAGGATTAATTCGCATGAATTAACTTAATTGTTTCATAAACGTACTTTTCGGGATCACGGGTATTTTTTGTTGTGTTTTCAGAGAATAAGGCTCAAAAATAATATTCGGATGAGAGATGATGTTGGCGAGAGAATTTGTGATGACTGGAAACAAACAGATCGAGAATCGAAGTTTAATTGAAGAAGTTATGGAAGTTGAAGTAAAGAGAAGATTCTAGATTACGTTCCAGCTTGAGCATGCCTCAGTATTTTGATAATATCTTGATTTGTAGAACCCTGATTAAGATGATTCTTAGACCGTTGGAAATCTGATTCAAAGGGCTATATTTCATATGTTTACCACTTTTCCAAATTCCATCGTTATCGAGTTCAAAGATCACCATCTCTAAAGAACAGTGGAATGGTGCGGGAAGAAGACCTATAGCTACTGTGCCGCGGCACACTTTTTCCAGTAGCTACTGTGCCGAAGCACAGTGCCGCGGCATAGTCACAACAGCTGGGAACTTTTCCTCCGTTTTTGACTAGGAAAATAGGGTTTTAAGAGTCCTAAACTAACTAGAAATAAGGAAAACAAAACCCTAACCCTTGTGGGATATAAATAGAAGTCTTTTAGCATTATTTTAGGGAAATTCTTTTAGAGATAAAAAAAGAGAGAACAAAGATATTCAAGAACTGAAGAAAAAGGGAGATTAAAGAAGGCTTGGAGAAGAAGAATTGGAGGAGATGATCATCAACTTCATTAATCCAACCAAGTTTCACTAAGTTTTTCTTCTTCTTTGTTATTATTATTTGTTATGAATAATACAATGATGTTCTCATATTTATTTAAGAAGAACTAATTCTTTTGTGATTGAGGGTGATTTCAAAACCCTAGACATGTCTTGTGATTAATAAAATCTATATCTACTTATGTTTTGATCCCTCTTGGTTATGTGATTATTTCTCTGTGAATAGGGTTTAGATAGATTGTCTTAATTGTTTAAGTGCACAATTAAATAGTTAGGATTAATTTATTAATGCCAATTTAGGTTGTTTAGTATGGAATCGCTTTATGAATCTAAATAACTAGTGGTAAAGTATATGCCTGCAGACATGGGGGGTAATCACTCAAGATAACTAAACCGACCATAAAAGTTTAGCCCTGATTCAGTAGGTCTCTCGCAACTTAATGCTTTTATTACTTTGAATCTAGAGATCGTATCCTAGGTTGTCTAATAAATAGGGAATTGGATTATGACCGTGTCTAATCCAACGACTCAGTAAGGAGAGATAGAACTTATCAACGTTTGGTATTTTCTGAGCTGATGTGATCAAAAGGGTAGGAAGTCAAAGAGTGCTTGTATTATATGTAATTCATGTCTAGTGGTGGCGAATAAACCTTCAATCTAGTTTCTATTATTTATCTCTTTCGTGATTGTCTACTGGTTTTATTTTGTTTGATTTTGGTTTGATAGTTTTTGTTGAGTTTTTATAATTCATGACAAACCCTGTTTGAAGTAGATAATTAATTGAGTTCACAAATCCTCTGCGGGAAAGACCCTTACTTGCTCTTTGCTACTACACAACATTGCATTAGAATTTAGTGAGGTAAAATTAGGTGTTGCATTTACACGCATCAATTTTTGGCGCCATTGCCAGGGATTTTGATTAACTTAATTATTTATCTACTTTTTGTTTTTTTTTTTTTTTCAGTTTTAATTTTTTTTATTCTGATCACGAGGAGATGGCTACTAATATTGCGCAGCAATTGAGCACTTTGGCTGCACTTGTGCAACAATTGGCATTTTGACAAGTTAAAACATGCGACATTTGCTCTAACGTTGGTCATCCTACCAACATGTGCCCTACCTTCCAAGATTTTGTTGTGGGAGGATTTCAAGGTCAACAAGGGCATAGGTATGACCCATTCGCCAACACCTACAATCAGCCAGGATTGAGGGATCACCCCGACCTTAACTATTTGGGAAACCACCAAGATGCTGCCCCTACCTATCCACTTGGTTTTCCGTACCCAAGAGTCCCACAACCATATCAAGCAAGGCCACAAAATGCTCCTCAATCTCAATGCATCTCTTTAGAGGACTTAGTAAATTCCGTAGCTATTAGTACTCTCCAATTCCAACAAGACACATAGGCATCAAAATTAGAGGACTTGGTAAATTCCTTACCCACTAGCACTCTTCAATTTCAGCAAGAGAATCTCAAGTTCCAACAAGATGCGAAAATGTCAATCAAGAATTTGGAGAGCCAAGTTAGTCAATTGGCTACTACCGATGGAAGACTAAAGGCGCAAGAACCCAAAATCAACCCTAGGGAGAATGTTAGTGCTATAATAGTGAAAAGTGGGAAACAACTTGAAGAAGCTCATATGAAACCAATCAACACTGACAAAACCAAAGATGAGTTGATTCAAGATGGAACAAAACCGTGTAATAATGAGGGAGATATAGCGATTGACTCCAAAGAAGCTAAACAATCACTTAGGCAAATGTTCGATCTTAAGAGTGAAGATCCATTGGATGTTGCAATATGGGATGGTTGGGTGGCCGAGGAAACTAGAAAATCTAAAGAAGACATTGACATAGGAAAGGAAATAGAAGCGATTGTCGCATTGCTTAATTTTCTTCCAAAGAAAAATCCAAGGTATGCTCTTTCTTATATTTCTCTTCCCTTATCTAATGAGAGGCTTCTACCTTTCATTGTGCAGGAACCAACTTTGAAGCTTAGACCTCCTCAGGAACACTTTAAATACAAGGGAGAATATGGTTGAGAAAGTGACGACGTCGAGCTAAGGACGTTAAACCAAGCGCTATATGGGAGGCAACCCATTGATTTTTCATTTTCTTTTCCCTTTTCATTTTTTTTTAGATGTCGTTTAGTTTGTGTTTTGTTACTCTAATTCATATATTTAACTAGTAATGTGTGTAGCCAATGATGTACACCATGAGTTTCTTTGTTTTGATAGAATTTGATACAGTTGATGGAATGAAACAAGAGTGGTGATTATACTTTCACGCGTCTTCACACTTCAATATTAAAAAGGGGGGTAACTTTTCTTTTCCTTCTCTTTTTCCTTTTGCTACATTGGGGACAATGTAGATATCAGGTTGAGGGTGAGGGAAGGTTCCTATTTATTTTTGTTAAGTTTATGAATTTGGGTGAAATTTTTTTTTTTCTTGGTTTGGCATGTTTTTAGGATTAAATTGTTTTGTTTAGTTTTTTGGATTAACTTGTATGTCAATGATATGATTATAATTGTGATAACATGTGATGTTTAGAAGATGTTAAATGTTGCTTAGGTTTAAAGGTAATTTTGAATAATTAGTTTCATCTAGTTTGAGACTCTCATGCTATGTGGTATGATTTGGTTGGTTAGTCTTAAGGCTTAGTGATGTTTGTTATGTATGAATTTTCATAGACATTTTTGCGATCTCAACAAATTCTAGAACTCACTTGATAACTACTTGAGACGAAATCCTAGAATGCACATTACTTAGGATATGACTTAGGCTATCTTTGGATCGTTTGAGCCTTTCAAGCCAACCCTTTATTTAAATTATTGCTAGTTACCCCTTTGAGCCATTATTAAACACATTTAGCCTTGATTTTCTTTCATGTAACCTACATTAACCCACCATTATTTTGAGCCAAAAACAC
The DNA here is from genome assembly GCF_008641045.1 of Pistacia vera. Lineage (NCBI taxonomy): Eukaryota > Viridiplantae > Streptophyta > Magnoliopsida > Sapindales > Anacardiaceae > Pistacia > Pistacia vera. The sequence goes on from NW_022196261.1 coordinate 1,295,926, forward strand.
ATTCCTACCCTTTAATTTTTAAGAGACTTAATCTAAGTACAAGATTGGTGAGAGCAATTAAAGAAGTGAGGGTGAAGGTTTGTGAAAATTGTAAATTTATTCCAAATGTGCTCAAAACAATAGGTTCGGGGTTGTGGAGTGCTTTTTAATCAAGAGTTGGGGTAGCATTTTTAGCTTTCTTTTCTTTCTTCTGAATGAAAAAAAATTTGAAAGAAAAAAAAATAAAAAAAAAATAGAGAAGAAAGAAAGAAAGAAAAAAAAGGAAATTTATTGAGAAACATTGCAAAGTATAAATGATGCAATTAAATTATTTTTGATAAAGGGTGGAAAAAGTTGGGTGTAAAGAAGAATGGTGGTGCTTGAATGAAAGTGTTTGAAAGAAATAGGATTGAGTCTCTTACTTTTGCTTATCTTTTCCGTTCTTTCATAACCTCATAACCTAGCCTAACGTAACAAGCTTAATAAAGACCTATTGATCCGAGGTAGTGTGATAATTCTACATTAGTGGAGAGTAGTTTGAAAAGTGAGCCTATGGAATTTGATTCTATATATTATATTATATTTTTTTAAATTTTGAGATCAATTCTTTGTTTGTGAAGTTTGTGCATGTGATCATCTGAGTTTTGAGATTAACGTGTTTTTGGAATGATTGATGTGTGATAGTTGATAATGAAAATGAAATTGATTTTTGAGTTACCTTTGGGCTTGGGTGGTGTTTAACTATTCTTTATGTTATGTATTGTATGCAATTTTTGAGACGAATGTATATCCAGAGACTAATGTTTTGTTTGTTTGTTTTTAATTTTCGAGTCTAGGTTAGGTTTAGTATGGATGTTTGTGGGTATCATCGCTAGAAACCCTCACGAGACTACAACTCGTCCAACTAGGGCCACCTAGGGGTTTAAAGGCTTGTTGCATACGCTAAATGCAACCATGACAATCTACGGAAGTGATTTGGGGTAGATTAGATTTATGTTTATTTTATTTTAATTTTCAAGCTAGAAGACATATTTTTATCGCTTAGCTTGCTAAGGACTAGCAAGAAGCTGGTTAGGGGTAGGCTAAAAATGTCTGGTTCAGAGTCAAGTAGTTCAAGTGGGGCCGAGGCAGATGTCAAGAATGAGTACAAGAGTGCCCTGGTGATGATGCCCAAAGGGGACGTTCCGATCGGTATACCTACCAGTGTGAACATAGCTACCCTAAGGACTAGTGCTGCTAATCAGAGTGATCCGGATAGGCAAGAGGGGAGTGGGGAAGACTCTGAAGGAGTTAGTAGCCCATCTTTATCCAGTAGTGGCTCCGAGGATGAGCTGAGTCGGCAAGGCAGTGGGATTCTGACCAAGGATTATCCGCTCGTGCTTAAGGATAACGACATATGGCAAATCCTAACGATGTATCACATTCCAGATTCGATCAAGATCAAGGCGCCGCAGTCGTACGAGTGGGTCGACTGGGAGGCAAAAGGTTGGGTGAGTATGTACAAGAAGTGGTTTCACGATGGACTAAGGTTTCCCATTCCTCGCCTCGTCTGGGAGGTGTTGAACCATTTCATGATTGCCCCGTCCCAGATTATACCAAATGGTTGGAGGTTGCTGATGGCACTGGAGGACCTTTGCGTGCAGAACTAGGTGATGTTTGGGCTGCATGAGCTACTGTATTTGTATTTCCTAAAGGAAAACAACATGGAGAAAGGCTGATATCTGATCAACCTCAGGCATGATCGATCTCACCTGGTAACCGACCTTTGAGTCAAGCGACAAGAACTAAAAGGATCGGTACTTCTTTGTGAAGGGTGAGGCGGTCTTCGGGGAGAAAGGCTAGGGCAATATTCTGAGCACTTGGTTAGCCACTAGTGAGAAATCTTGTCTTTGTTTCATATTTTGATTACTAAATCTTATTGTGTTTCTTCTTTGCAGAGCTTGAATTCAATCAGGCCAAGCAAAATGGGGACGGCTTGGACATGTAGACCCAGAAGGTTCTAGCCATTCCCAAGGCGCAGAGGGATTGGCGAGTGGTGTTGGAGGAAGCTAACCTTAAGACCAGCCATCTTTGGGCTGGAGTAAAAGCGATTCAGCGAGGTATCCCCTTCCCTTCGTTGAAGCAGGCTTGGAATGTGCTTCTAACTCACTACTGCAATCATTCCACTTATGGTAAGTTTAGGCTGAACCCCCTAACTGCTGGAGAGTTTGCGCTTGCAAAAAGATTAATGAATAAGCTGACCATCCCCAGTGCGAGCGAGTCTATTGCCAGGCGTCGAGAAAAGAGGAAGAGGGAATCCTCGGCTAGAGAGGAGAGAATAATGGAAGATGTGGTGGTGACTCCACCAAGTCGTCAGCCTACCGCTGGAGCCGAGTCATCCCAGACTGTAGTCTTGGATGAAGAGGCTGAGATGATTACCTTCAAGATTTTGGAATCTGCGTCGACCTATTTTGACACGGTTTCTATGAGTCAGTTGGCTGACTCGTTCCTATTCCTGGTGGACGAGACCTGTTTGAACTAGATGGGTGCAGTCGCAGCTGCTGACTGGGGAGTATCCCGTGCTTTCTAAGTAGGGCACAAGTTTTTGTTTTACTGTGTTTATCGTGGTTGTATACTGATCAAATTGTTTTGTTGTGTAGGCATTCACGAGCAATCTGCACCTAAGGAAGTCCATCGTGGCGCAAGAGAAGAGGATACAGGATGTGTCTAAGGAAAATACTAGTTTGCGCCAGAGAGAGGCAGCAACCAAGAAGGTCGAGCAGGAGAGCCAGCGACGCTTGAAGGAGGCCGAAGGTGAGTTGGAGAGGCTAAGGAGAAAGTTGGCTGAGAAGACTGTGGAGGTTGATTCCCTCAAGGAGCAGTGCCTGAGCATTGCTGATGATGCCATTATTAGGGCCCAAGGAGAGCTCATGCTTGAGTACAAGGCCGGGAACACCTCTCATTGGAACCTAGATGAGGACATCCAGCTCATGCGGGAGATGATGGAGGAAGAGGCTGGGCATACGGAGGAGCAAATTGATGAGCAGGTGCTTGATTTTGCTAGCCAATCGGGGCCATCACTTACTAAGGATGTGAACAACCAGGCTGCAGGGACGAGTGCTAGTGTTGCTGTTGGTGTTGGTGATAGGGTGACCGAGTCGAAGATGGGTGAGACAACTCACACCGATGATACTTAGCTTTATTTTTGCTTTTGCTCATGTATTTTGGGGCCTGTGATGCTCTTTCCTGGCACATGTGCCTTATATTGTACTTTTAACTTAGCCGTTTGAGGCTTCTTCTATATTATACTTGTGACTCTGTTTTTTATGCTTTACTTGTGGGTGAATGAGTTATTGATTGCTTCTTTGTTCGTAGATGCACTAGGGGTTAGGCCGCATGCTTGTGTTATGATTTTGGTGCGGCCTAGTGGCTGAGTCGTGTGGACTCTCTATTGGGTTGGGTCGATGACTTGTCAATTTTGAGGTGTAAGAACCCTTCAATCGGTCTGGGCTGATCGAATGTGTAGTTTCATGAATCGGGTAGGGCCGATCGAAGGTGTAAACTCGTGGATCAGGCAAGGCAATCCGAAAGTGTGAAAACTCATGAATCGGGCAGGGTCGATTCGAAGGTGTAAACTCGTGAGTCGGACAAGGTTGATCCGATTGTGTAAACTCGTGAATCGGACAGAGTCGATCCGAAGGTGTAAATCCGTGAATCGGACAGGGCGATCCGAAGGTGTGAATCTATGGATCGGGCAAGGCCGATCCGAAGATGTAAATCCTTGAATTAGGTAGGGCCGATCCAAATGTGTAAATCCATAAATCGGGCAGGGCCGATCCAAAGGTGTAAATCTATGAATCGGGCAGGGCCGATCCGAAGGTATAAATACGTGGATCGAGTAGGGTCGATCCGAAGGTGTAAATTCGTGGATCAGACAAGGCCAATTCGAAGGTGTAAATACATGGATTGGGCAAGGTTGATCCGAAGGAGTAATCCATGGATCGGGCAGGGCCGATCCGAAGGTGTAAATCCGTGGATCAGACAGGGCCAATCCGAAGGTGTAAATTTATGAATCGAGTAGGACCGATCCGAAGGTGCAAATCCATGAATCGGGTAGGGCTGATCTGAATGTGTAAATTGCTGAACAATACTTTATTAAATTCGGGCCATAAGGCCGACTATCTATGAAGGAGGTGGATAGGTCCACTCATCCCTTTTAAATAAAAACTAAAAGAAAACAAACATGTAGACGAATGAGTTCACCTAAAAGTAGTAGCGTTTGAGGTGGATTGCATTCCAATCATTGTTGATGTCTTTGCCTTCAAGAGTCTGGAGTCGGTAGGTGCCCTTCCCCGCTTCTTTGGTGATCTTGTAGGGACCCTCTCACATGGGGCCGAGTTTGCCATAGTTGATCTCCCTAGTGTTTTGAAAGACCTTGCGGAGGACCCAATCGCCTGTATTGAAAGTTTTGATCCTAACATTGCATTTGTAGTGCTGGGCGGCCTGCTGCTGGTAGACTGCATTGCGGATGCTTGCCCGCTCGCGTTGCTCATTGACAGTGTCCAGGTTCTGGCAGAGGTTCTGGCTGTTGGTTTCCTCGTCCGCCCATTGGATTCTGGTCGAAGAAATTGATACTTCGGCTAGAATGACTGCTTCAGATCCATATATGAGGGAGGAAAGAGTCTCGCCCGTGGATGAGCGAGTTGTAATTCAGTAGGACCAGAGAACTCCCAGTAGCTCATCTGCCCATGCACCCTTCGCTTTCTATAGCCGCTTTTTTAAGGTTTGCATGATGGTTTTATTCGATGACTTGGTCTGGCCGTTGGACTGGGGGTTGCGGGGGGTAGAGAAGCTTAGCTTGATCCCCCACATGTCGCAGAAATCCCTGAAGCTTGAACTGATAAATTGGGATCCATTGTAGGTGACCATTTCCTTCGGTATCCCGAACCTGCAGATGACATGTTTCCAAATAAATGCTTTTACCTCTCGGTCATTGACTTGTGCGGAAGCTTCGGCTTCGATCCACTTAGTGAAGCAATCAGTCACAGCCAACAAGAAGACTTGTTGTCCGGGTGCAGTCGGTAGCTTTCCAACTATATACATTCCCCACTTCATGAAGGGCCAAGGTGTGAGAATGGAGTAGAGCCACTCCGGTAGGAGGTGTGAGACATGGGAGAACCTCTAACAACTATCACACTTCTTAACATAAGCCGTCGAATCAATGCGTATGGTTGGCCAATAGTATCCAGCGGTGATCACCCGGTGTGCGAGGCTACGTCCCTCTGCATGGTTTCCACACTCGCCTTCATGGAGTTCGGCGAGAGCACGTTTGGCCTCTTATGGGCCTGTGCATTTGAGGTAGGGATCGGAGAATGATTTCTTAAAGAGTTGGCTCTCATATATGGTGAACCTGGCGGCTCTTGCTCTTAGGTGGCGCGCTTCATTTTTGTCAGCCGAGAGCTCATTGTGTTCCAAGTAATTCACTATCGAGGTCATCTAGTAGTCAGCTAGTTCAATGTCCATTGCTTTCTCGGGTGGCTTGTTTGTTGGTTGTTCCTTCCAATTGGCTGGCCATTGTAGGAATAACAGAGGGATGGATGACTGAGAAGAACATTGAAGGGTTGAGCTGAGGTTAGCAAGGGCATCAACATGAGAGTTCTCCACTCTTGGGACTTGGGCAATGGAGAATTCTTCAAATTGGGTTTGCAATTCTTTGACCAGGTTCAAGTAGGTCGTCATCTTCGAGTCGTGTGCTTATGCTTGGTAGGTGCCTTGTAATTGGTTGACCATGAGCTGGCAGTTGGACTTCACCTCCAGCCTCCTTACTTTGATTTCTTTGGCTAGGGAAAGTCCAGCGATGAAAGCCTCATATTCGGCTTCATTGTTCGTGCACTTGAAACCGCATCATATGGCCCGCTGGATGACATCTCCCTCTAGTGTAGTTAGTACTAGCCCAAGCTCACTTCCATTCACATTGCTTGAGTCATCCATTGAGAGAGTCCACTTAGAAAGCGACCCACTATTCATACATAATAACTCTCTTTCTGCTTGGACGATGGTGCTCGAGATGAAATCAGCAATGAAGTCTGCCAATGCTTGGGATTTGATGGCAGTACGTGGTTAGAAAGATATGTCGAACTCACTAAGCTCTACCGTCCATTGTGTGAGTCGGCCTGATAACTCTGGCTTGTGCAGTATCTTCTTGAGTGGAAAAGAGGTGAGTACGACTATGGAGTGGCATTGAAAGTATGGCCTGAGCTTCCTGGATGCATGGATGAGGGCGAGGGCCAATTTCTCCAGCTGACTGTATCGTGTTTCCGCGTCGAGGAGTGACTTGCTTACATAGTAAACCGGTAGTTGCTTCATATCATCTTCCCGAACTAACACTGCTGAGATTACTATCTTTGAGACCACCAGATAGGTGTAAAGCTTCTCCCCATCCACAGGCTTGGAAAGGAATAGAGGAGAAGTCAGGTATCTCTTCAATTGTTGCAAGGCTTCCTTGCAAGAAGGGGTCCACTCGAACTTCTTGGATTTCTTAAGAGTGTGGAAGAAGAGGTGGCACTTGTCAGCGGATCTAGAGATGAAGCGGCTCAAGGCAGCTACTCGTCCTGCAAGGCACTGGACGTCTTTGATGCAAGTTGGAGATAGTATATTGAGGATCGCTCTGATCTGGTTAGGGTTGGCTTCTATCCCTCGCTGAGTTACCAAGTATCCCAAGAATTTACCTGACAAGACACCGAACGAGCATTTGACTGGATTTAGCTTCATGTTATACTTTTTTAAGATGGCGAACGCCTAGCTGAGATGGTCAAGGTGCTGCTCGGCCATCAGGAACTTGATTAGCATGTCGTCGATGTAAACCTCCATGGTGTTCTCGAGGTGTTCGACAAACATTCTGTTGACTAACAGCTAATAGGTAGCCCCGACATTCTTGAGACCGAATGGCATCACCTTGTAGTAGTAGGTTCCCCTCTCTGTGATGAAGGTTGTCTTCTCCTGGTCGTCAGGGTGTATCAAGATTTGGTTGTACCCTGAGAAAACATCCATGAAGCTTAAGAGCTCATGGCCTGCGGTCGCATCGACCATCATGTCGATATGTGGGAGCGGGAAGGAGTCCTTAAGGCATGTTTTGTTTAAGTCTGTGAAGTCAATGCAGACCCTCCACTTTTCATTCTTTTTCTTTACGACCACGACGTTTGCCAGCCATTCGGGGTAGTGGACCTCTTTGATCATACCATTACTCAGTAACTTTTCAATCTCTTCGTTGACGATCCGATTATGCTCTGGTACGAATTTCCTTCTCCTCTGCTTCACTGGCAGGTGATCCGGATCTACTTTGAGGTGGTGGACAATTGCCTCTAGGCTGATTCCTGTCATGTCAGTGTAGGACCAAGCGAAACAATCCTGATTTTGTCTGAGGAATTCTACCAGCTTCTCTCTTGTCTCAAGCTTGAGGCGAGAACCTATATGGGTTTTTCTTTTGGGGTCTCATGAGTGTATCTGTACTTCATCCAACTCTTTCATAGATGGTTGACCTGGCTCAGTCGAGGGGGTTGGATGAGACTGTAATTGCTATAAAGCATTACCTTTGCTTTTGAAGACGTTCTTGTAAGAATCTCTAGAAGCCTTAAGGTTGCCCTTGATTTCCGGTACTCCCCACTTGGTAGGAAACCTGATCGTTTGGTGGAAGGTGGATGGAACAGCTCGCATATCGTGGATCCAAGGCCGGCCCAAGATGACGTTGTATGGTGAAGGACAGTCAATCACTAGAAAAATGGTCTACTTGTTTACTCCGCTGGCGTAAATAGGAAGGACGATCTCTCCGATGGTGTATTTCTACTTGAAATTGAACCCGACCAGTAGGGTCGATCGTCTGTTGATGTTTGTTTCTTCCAGACCCATGGCCTTCACTGGTTCAAGGAAACGAATGTTTGTGGAGGATCCCCCGTCTATGAATACCCTCTTGACCAGGATGTTGGCGATCTGGAGGGAGACGACTAGAGTATTGTGATGGAGGGCGGCCAGGGTGACCGGCTCATCGTCTTCGAACTGAATTACCTGGTGGGAGTGTGACCGAGAAGACCGATGGATGGATTGGATTTCATGGTGGCTGTTGGCTCTGGCGTGCGTTTAGCTGAGGAGTAACTTACCCCACTGATCTTTGACCCTCCGGAGATGATTGAGCAGAATCCTTTCGGCGTAGGTTCCCATAGAGGTGGAGATGTTTCTTTCATGCTTTTCTGGCTGATGGTGTTCTTCCCTTTAGCTGTCAACAGATCTCAGAGATGTCCCCTCTTCAATAGTGCGACAACCTCCAACCGCAGGGCAATACAGTCCATGGTGTTATGTCCATGGTCGTCATGGAACTCACACCACTTGGTCGTGTCTCCTTTTGCTTCGGCATTGAGCTTGTCTAGCCACTTAATGCTAGATCCCATTCCTTTCATGATCGTCACGACCTGGGTTGGTTCGACGTTGAGGTTGTACTCTGGGATTTTGTATTGGCTTGGTTCGGTTGGTTTGTTGTCGGTTCTAAATGGCCGATGGTCATATGGTTTTCTGACTTTGTTCAGGTTACGTGGAGGGGGTTGGTGATGGGGTTCAATCAATATGAACTCTGGCTTTTATCATTCCGCCTTGGGTCATACCTGGCATGTATTGCCCAATTCATCTCATCTTCTTCCCACCTTATTTGAATCATTACTATGGCCAAGGCGTCCTCTATCGTGATGCAACCAAGCTTCGTCAGTTCTTTGTATAATTCACCATCCAGGAGGAGACCTTTCTTGAAGGTGTCTACGGTTGTCTCGAGGTTACAAGCAGGGATCGAAATTTTTTCTTTGTTGAATCTGCCGATGTACTCTCTCAACGGCTCCCCCCTTCTTTGATATACTCTATACAGGTCAGCCGATAGTTTCTCAAGTTTTTTGCTACTAGCGAATTGCTCCACGAAGGTGTCGGTGAGCTGTGCGAATGAGTCAATGGAGCTGTTCAGGAGATTGGTATACAACTAAAGAGTTAGACCAAATAAGCTAAAACCAAAACTCTTGCACATGCAGGCTTCCCTTAACGTTCGGGGTATCGAGACAGTGAACATTCGCTGCTTGTACGAGGCTATGTGATCGTCTGGGTTGGTTGTGCTGTCATAAGGCTTCATGCCAGGGATAGTGAATTTGTGGGGCATGTCGGCTAACGCGATCGCATCCACGAAGGGCGAATCAACGTAGCAGTGAGGCTTGCTCATTTTGGTGGGGATCGGCATTCCTGGTATGCGCTTTATCACTGCCTTTACGTCGACCAGTCTCCTTGCCAATATCTGTTCCATGGGAGAGGGGGATACCACTAGGTCATTCCGCTTGACTTGGTCGACCATAGGATTCGCACTCGGCGTATTTTGTTGGGTCAATCCATGTGGTGTAGACTGGTAGATCATTCCTTCGTGTATCGCTTGGTAGCTTGGATCCCCGTTCATTCATTCCAGTTGGGTGATTCCCATTGTAACTGATCGGGTGTTTCGCTTGACATGAATGGTTGGGGGGGTTGTTTGGTACTCGCTCGGCCCGTTAGGATGGATGGACTCAAGTGGGATGGTTTGGTTTAGGTGACCATTCGGCCCGCGAGGGTGAACTGAGCCGAATGGAGTTTGTGTGGGGATGGTTGACTGAAGTAAAGGTTGGATGGCGAGGATGGGCGATTCTTGTTATAGCAGGCTTTCTATCATTTGGACGCCTTGATCTTGTGCTTGAGGCGGATCGACCGAGAAGGGTTCCGTTGGCAGATCCCTTTCTCCATGAATCAGGACCGAATCGTCGACCAATGATGAACATAGTTGACGCGACCTTTTATCTGAGGCCACGAATCTGTGCTTTGGAGTTTGGAGAGATTGCATAGATGGAACAGAGGCGTGGAACCGATTGGGTGGTACCTAACAAGGCAGAAGCTCAAGATCATAAAACTAACTTACCTTCTCTTTCAGAGACTGATTTTCCACCCTGATGGAGGCGTTTTCGATCCAGATGGCAGTGTTCTCAACTTCTAATGTGGCCACCTTGTATGAGTTCTATTGCATGAGGGCGGTCAGAGCCTCCAGTTTGGCCTCGAGGTCGGGGTTAGCATTGTTGGAATTGTCAGCCATGGAAAGTTTCTTTACGTAGCAGGATTCGTTGAACTGAATGATTGCTAGAGGCCCCATGGTGGGCGCCAAACTGTAGACGTAAAAATCTACCTGTACGGAAGGAATGACTGATCCCGTGAGGTTGAGGCCACTAGCAATCTGCTGCACCTGCACACGTAGAGAAACAAACGTGAAGCGACGGAAAACATCGGGGTCGTGTTTGTCGTAGGCACTCCAACGCTCAAGTCAGCAAGGCTAAAAGAGACTAATTTAGTGAGAGCTAGGGAGTAGAGAGGTTACCAGAAGTCTAGTCGGGGACTGTGACTATGGCTGTAATGCGAAGTTCACAAGCGGGAACTCCGGGGTTTGAAGGTGTAATGTAATATGCCTTGTGAGAGGGTTGGCCTCTATTTAGATAATGACTGTCTGGTCTCCCAATCCTGGTGGGATTGGGAGTTCTCATAGTAATCGTTTCCCTCCAAGGGTGTATCCTTTGGCTCCTTTATCCTGGCGTGAAAAGGAGTCCGAGTATGATTCGGACATGGATCTTGGAGGAATTGGGATAGTAATTGACTACCTTATTAGTGTTCGAGTAGGAGTGTGATCTGTGGGTGATTGTGGGCTCTGAATTTGACCATAGGCCCAGAAGGTGTGCTAGGATCAGGAGGCCTAGGTCCATATGGTATGGACCGACTGTACTTCATACCGAATGAGCCTTATCTGGGGAATTCTGGATTTGGCCGCATCGGGATTGGGCCTAGGCTTTCCTCTTTGTCATATATGTTATCCTATTTGGGCCGAGGACACTTTTGGGCCTAACAAAAGGCTAATATCTATGCATGAAAGTAATATCTAAGCATACATTTCAGTAAGGAAGATTGGTCGAGAATTTAATTCAAGTTTTCTGATTGTAGTACTATCAAAATTAATATTTTTGTAGTTATTAATTAACTTACTATTGATTTTACAAAAATAAATATACGTTTATATGACAGTCTTTGAAGTACAGTATTATTATTCATAGAAAGATTTTGTTCATTTTGACTTTTCTTTTATTAAATTAATTAATTTATATGAAAGCTCCTTGTTTAACCCCCTCTAGGGTTTCCTATAAGGAATAGAGGATATTGTCAATTAAGGTACAAAGTTTTCAGACTTTTCTAATGGGAGGTAGAAATTACAAATTGTTCAATTAAGAGACACCTAACGGTTATTTACCATTAACTTCAACGAAAATGATAACATGTCTTAAATGCTCTTGATTTTATTTTTTTTCTCTTTTTTTGAAGTTGTAAACTTTTATTGTCGACTTACGAACTTTGTGTGCATTTTTGTTCTTAAGTACAATTGTGAATTCTTTGTTGGTTTGCATATGTGGTAATGTCCTATGAATATGCACACATATTCTCTGTTTTCCTTAATTGTGAATGAATAGAATATAGGGACACATTTCTCTTATGTGCAAACATTTCGTTTCCAGGTGACACTTTTCTTTTTTGATCATCAAGTTTTATTTTATGCATGATATTTGCATTGCCTTGTCTCTTTACAGGTGTCACTTTTTCAAAAGAGTGATCCAAGGCTCCTTATTGAAAAGTGGCTTGAACGGTGGAAATGAATTTGTGCTAGGCTTTATAAGATTATCTTCTTCCTTCCCGTTTCTTTAGACCTGATATTCTAAACTTCCATTGATGCTTTGAAATTTTCAGAGTACATTTTTCAGGTTCTCTTTCTTTGTGATTTACCTTTATCAATCACTTTGTTGATCTTTGAGTGTATGAACTTGGTTCCTTATTGTTTGTAAGCTTAAAGAAAGTTAAGCCTAGGAGTTGAAGGGAAACTTCAACCATCGAAGCTTTAGGGGAGCTCAAGCTATCTAGGAGGATTCTTACTGGAAGCTGATCATGACAGAATCTTGAAACAATCGAGGGTGAAGTTAATTAATTTATTAAAATATAAATTCAAAAATGCTAAAAAAATATTGAAACCTAAAATAAAATTAAAAAAATTAAATATTAAAAAAGATAAAGGAAAATAATAATAGCTTTTTTAGTTTATTTTTAGTTGGTTTTTACTTTTATTTTGATCATTTTTATTTTATATTATTTATTTTGTAAAAATATAATTTAAATTTGTTCAATTACATCTTTACCCTTATATAAAGTTAAATCCAACCCTAAGTAACTGTTTATTATCACTTAATTAAGGATTTGTAACTTTTGTCCCCCCATTGCTAAAACCTAAAAGGTCTGTACTCTAATTGATAATATCTCTTCCCAATATGTAATTTATTTTAGTTAGACACATACCTTAGATAAGTTAGGATTATGAATAAATAATTATGAAAACATATTATGTTTACGAGAAATGTTACTATAATGCATTAGTATCACATTACCAGTACTGCAAACTAATATGCGTTATGTAAGTAATAGTTTTAATAAATACCAATTATATTAGTAAATATAAAAGAAAGGAAAAAGTTTCGGACATGATACGAAGATATTGAGTTTTGGTATAATTGATGCAATAGCTTGGTGGTATTCCATATTTCTATGTTTAAAAGTATCATATTTTATGTCACAAGTTAGATTATGATGCCCTTTTTTTTTTTTTTTAATAAATTAAGATTTAAGGGTATATATAATTAAAACTTCTTATATACATTGTAAGTTGGAGATACTAGTTAAAATATTAATTTTAATGCATTTTCGTAAATTAGATAAACATAATATTGAATTCAAGCATGATCCTTGAAAAATTAATATAAGGAAATCCTTCCCAATGAATCTATTTATAAATATTTAACCGAGTTAATGACTATGGATGAATGAACTTATTATTTATATAACTAGTAATATAGTATGACCCATTAAATTATTTACTACTATTAATGAATTTAATACCAAAAAAAAAAAAAAAATTAGGACTAGTTTGAGATTATTGTAACTTTAAACATAATCATTTATACTTTAGAAATAATTAGCATTAAAATAAGTTGGAATGCAATGTTAAATTACAACTTAAAAAAAAAAAATAAAAAATAAAAAAAAAAACCTGATGCAGACACTATTGACTGAGAGTGGGCTGGCATCCCTGAATTTTCCTAAAAAAAAAAATGATAAGATTTTACAATTATACCTTAATAGTTTATATATTCCCTGAATTAACCAATCCAATAAATAAGCCCAAAAAAAAAAAAAACGAAATTTATATTATAAAATAAAATAATTTATCTTGTATAAATTTAATTAAACACACCACATGTAAAAAATTATAGAGCCCATATTTTTTTCCTTAAGTTGATAAATTTGGGTTTTGATGCAAAGCAAATTTCTTATTACGTTCTACTTGGTTTCTTTAATTTAGTTTACTTTGAAGAAATCAAGATTTTTTATGACACTTTTATACTACCTTTAAGAGGGAGAGGGGAAGAAATAGAGAAGAGATTATTTTAAAAATTTTTTTTTTTTTTTTACGTACGCCTTAACTAGTCTTTAAAGGAAATTGTCTTTTATTGTTGCGATCTCTATGTAAATCAACGGAGGATTGAAATTGGGATTGTAGGTTAAAGCATGCACAATCCCTTTGATTTGCCCTTACTATTGAGCTACCCATGGATAGGTGACTATTATACTCTTTACAAAGTTTAATGAAGCTTTTATTAACGAGGGTATTCGATAGTTTTTAATAATCATTGTGCCGTCTAATAGTTTCATATATCTCGCAAGGCCAGATAAAATTAACCTTTTTCTGAATTTCAATCCCTCACTTGAATTTCTGACTGCACCACCGATAACAATCAAATGCCCATTTTCACCGAATTACATGAATCACAGAAATCTAACTTGATTATACTATTACAAAAGCTCATAAATTTGATAATTTAAGAGGGTACGAAATTGCAGTAATCTGTAGCTAGCCTTAAGTTTTAAATACTTAGGTTGCAGCAGTCTAATAGACATGATATTTTAGATGGAACCTGTTCAATGTATATTAATTTTAAATGAACGGATTCAAACGCTAACATCACACAGAAAGAAAAAGCCTCGGAAAAACATGTTATCAATTGCTAAAAGAACTGGGATATATTGAAGTTTTGGCATTTGAAAGAGAAAGTACTAGCCTCGAGTATCATTGACATTATATTACTTTGTAATTCTGTATATACAAAAACAAAGGTGGAATTGAGAATAATGCGAATAAACGCACAGTCTCGAGTTCGATTCAAAATCTGAGCATCCGCGATTTAAGTAAAGGGTTATGACAGGGGGCTACTACGCTAGTCTCCTCTGATGATTAGTCGAAATACGTGTAAACTGGTCCGGACACATTGGTTACAAAAATAAATAAATAAAACAAAGGTGGAATCATAAATTTATTTAGGGTGGGTTGAATTTAAAAAAATAATAATAATAATTTTTAACTACACGTGAGGTGGGTCTAACTCATCACCCAATAAGGTCTTGTTGAATGGGAGAATTATCCCCTCTTATAAACCAATAAGCTTGAGCATGTCTAGTCGGTGTGGAACTCCAACACTCTCCCTCACTGTCAAGCCCATATGTTGTGTCATATCTGTTGATGGAGGTAGTTGTTGGCTCTAAGTCCTTACCTGCTAGTCAAGCATTTAGCTCAACTGAACCTATGCTCTGATACCATGATAGAATTTGAGGTGACTCGAACTCCTCACCCAATAAGGATTTGTTGGATGGGAGAACTTACCCCTCTTATAAACCAATAGGCTAGAGCGTATCTAATCAGTGTGGGACTTCAACAAATTAAATACAAATTATTTATACAATTTTGTAAATAATTTTTTATCTATTGATGTAATTAAGACAATCCAACGGACTTAAAATGAAAGATTAGGGTTTTTTTTTTTTTTTTTTTTTTTAAATTAATGTCATACCCATCAAATTTTCAACCATTAAATTGTGATAGATGAAAGGTTATAAATAATCTGCGATAAAGATTTGTGTTAAAGTATCTTGTCACAATAGCTTAAGTGCTTAACCCTGTTTCTAATTAATTAGGGAAATCATATTGAGACTTGTATTTTGACTGTTGTAATCACAATCTTCTCATATTGAAATTTAAGTTTAAACTTTAAAGAAAAGAAAGAAAGAATATTTTCTAACACAAGAACAATAATTTATAATATATATAAATTCTCATGTATAAAAATTTCTTGGTTATTTTTAACTCCGTATAGCCATTCTTGGTATTAATGTACTATATACGGTTAATTACTTTCCACCTCTGAGATTTTCTTGCAAAACTTTTCCCCCACAATTTTTAAAAACAAAAATTTTCACCTATAAATAGAGGTTTTATCAATTAAATGTAATGGTGTAAGAGATAAAAAATATAGTTTTGTATAAGCGGCTGATTTTTTTTCCAAAGGCAAACAACTTCTTGTTTTAACATTCGAGAAATGCATCAGTAGTAAAAAGGTCATTTTGATTTTTTTTTTTTTTATAACTTGTCTAAGTACTTAAAATATCTAACTAAATTCTGTTATATTTATATGTTCTTAGATTAATATAGATAGTGATTTTGGTTTTTACTCATCAATATATAAATATATGCATACCGTAGTTTTATACCTATGTTTTCTTCGTTAATTTTTTCTTTTTTCTCATTAACTATTTTTTTAGATTGAAAACTTATTAGGTTATCAATATCAAAGATTTTATTTCAAGTTTGAATTCCTACATTTGAAATGAATAAAAAATAAAACCACATTTTACATAAAAGAACCTTATAATTTAATTATTAAGTCAAGTAGTAAGTTAATACCCTTATAAATATATCACTAATTCCCGTAGAAAAAATATAAGGATTTCACGGTTCACGAATCACAATCTTCACATAGACAACTTTGATTATGAAGTTACTGCCCAGCTGCCTCGGAGATGGGAAAAAAATTTATAAAAAGAAAATTATAGAGAGACTACAACTAATTTAATGTGCCCATTCTCATTATTATGCCCTTAAATATTTATATTATATTTTTAAGACTTTTTTTTCCTTAAAAAAACAAACAAACGAGAGAGAGAGAGAGAGAGAGAGAGAGTTCTGCCAATGTACAGTTTTACTTTGATATGGGGAAGAGTTTTGATTATGGATGATTTATTATTATATATGATATTATAGCAGAGTTACCTGCAAAATCATTAATCGGTTTCTGCATATGAATGCTATTTAATTTATTAATTATTGTATAGGTAATAAGATTTATTTTCTCAAGAAAACCTTAATTAAGTTAGACGAACATAACTCTTTAGTATTAATTAATAATTAATATGAGTCGATTCTAGATAATTGATATAGACATTAAACATTTTCTCATTATTTTTATATTTATTATCCTAATTAAAGTTTCTCATCCTTATTTATGGGTTCCAAAAGTCAGTCACAATGGAGCAATTAAAAGTATGCTACTATTCACATTGGAGGTCATTTAAATAAATGACGCTTTAGTTAATTGCACACTTTTTTATACACTGATTTTTTAATGTAAACAAAAAGAGAGAGGAGGCTCGGGCATACAAAAAAGTGGAGAGAGAAGATTGAGGCAGACATGTAGAGCAAAAAAAAAAAAGAGAAAAGATGTGGGCCATCGCAAAAAGTGGAGAATAGAGATATCAGACAAGACAAACGACATTTATTTTGAAAAAAAATTACACTCTCAAAACGATACTTAAAATAAAAAAATTAAAAAAATAAAAAAAGGAAGGAGTATATGATTATAATTCTTAAATAAAAAGTTGTAAAAATTTCACCCCCTTCATTTACAGCTGTTTACACTATGAGCCCCTGAATTAAATTAAGATAAATTGCTAACACTAGTGTCGTAAAAGATTGACAAATAATTAGGCTTTCATCTTTATTATATTGCTATTTTTGAGGATTGACACAAAAATGTTCTCCTCCAGTTTTGAGAAACTAACGCTGTCACCCCTAAAATAAAGTTTTTGTAAGTAAAATGTAATAGTTTAATGGATAGAAAAAATATTTTGAATAAACTGTTACTAATGAAACCCGTATGCTTTATCGTCGCATTACTTATGCCAGTGAGATGGAAGTGTGAATCGGAATATTCATGGGATTGGCATCTGCAACTGCCATCTCAGTTTCCTTGGCGAGGACCATTCAAAGCATGCAACAACGCAATGGGTCATGCGTCGACGACCGCAAACTCTTACAACCTTGGCCTACAACTTTTTGACAATTGATCGGGCATCAAAATTTGACGTTGTTGGTGCAAACTTTCATGCCTTAACGCGATTCTAATGTTGGGGATAAATGGCTTCCTATTGGCGATGGCCTGAAATTTTTACCAAATAGTTGACAATTTTTGACAAAAAGTTGGAAGTTTTGATTAAATAATTGACCATCATGATACTGTTATAATTGTTTAATGTAAAAATGATCCATTGTAAGACCAAAACCACTTACCATTTATCCAAAAGATCTTTTTCTAACTTTCGCACTGTACATTAAACTACAAAACTTGTATTTGAAGGTGTTATGCCTGAAAAAGGTAGGGCTAACGCAAGACCCAGTCAATGTAAAAAGTCAGAGCTTAGGTAGGCTCGCAGCCAATCAGAGGTAGCCACGTCATACAAGAACAGGGATGGCATGCTCCTGCCAGGGCAGTGGGTGCGCGTCAGACCTGCCAGAAGCTATAGTGATTCCAAGTGTCGAATCCCTGTACCAAATCACGTAAATCACTCTAGAAGATGGGCAATGGGACATAAAGAAGGATTTGCACGGATAATCCCACCAACTCATAGATTTAATAATCATAACCTTATTCCATCCCACTATAAATTGAGAGCTCCTCTCTCATTTTAGGGATTAGCTAATCTCTCTAAAGAAAAATAGCATTCTCTCTCTCGTGTAATCATTTGTAAGTCAGTCCGCTGAACGCGACCTGACCATTATTATTAATACAATCCGTGGATGTAGGATTCGCTTTATTGAGCATCTGAACCACTTTAAACGCCGTTCTTTGTTGCATTTACTCTCATTCTCACATTCACGTGTCTCTTTTGGGCCCGCTCAGCATTTCACACGTGCGTTTGGTTGGCGTCAAAATCACGCATCAACAGTTTGGTGCTAAAAGGAGGGTCTGATTTAGCATTCGTCCTTCATCAGGAGAATCTCTAACTAATTGGTCCTACAACAGCAAATGGCTCACCGATTCGAACTTGAGCGAACCAATCAGGGTACTGACGAGATCTCCCAAGTACAGGACACCTCTCCCAAGGTACCTTCGGTTCCGCAAAATGTCATGGGAGATATCCCGTCAAGTTCACAACTTGACCCTGCCATCATGAGTTACCTAGAGAGGTTCAACAATACTCTCCAAACGGTCAACCAAAGGTTGGACCGTTTGGACGGCGGCATGCCTTTGGTTGACCGTTTGGATCGGGGCATGCCACCCGAATCAAATGAGGCGGTTGCGCTTGCAGGTCAATACCCATGCCGCGAGCACTGTAGCGCACCATTATAAGAGTTGGTGAAAGGTCACAGCCTGAATCAAAGGGCAATACCCATGCCGCGAGCACTGCAGCGCACCGAAGGAAATGTAAGCAAGTGGCGAAAAACGGGCCTAAGAACTCCAAAGGGCTAGCGAACACCAACCAAGCCCCTAGTAGAATACCCGTGGCGTTAAGACTTGGTGAAAGGTCACAGCCCGAGCCGTCCCATGCCATGTCGCATGCGCACCCCCATAAAAGTGCTGGCGGGGTGATTCTCATCGCCGCCAGAGAAGCAATCCTGATCATAGCTGTGTGGGAGGTTCCCACACTCCGCGGGGCAGTTCGTACCACCACGGAGCTCGTGAAAATTCCCCGCACCATTCATCACCATCACACGGCTCTAGCCAGCGTGTGTTGAGAGCATCCAGAACTGTCGGCTAAGGCGAAGAGGAATCCGACCTCCGGACTTTCCTCAATTGCAACCGCAAGGGTCGAACTCACATGGGCGAAAGCAATCTCTAGATAGCTCCGCTGCCCCAGATTGAGGAGTTGCAGCGAGCTTTAGACCAGCTAAGAGCTCAGCAAAATGAGCAAGGGCAGGTCGCATCAGTGTCTCCCTTTTCTCATGCAATGTTAGCCGCCCCACTCCCATCAAGATTTAGAATGCCTGACATACGGGCGTTCGATGGAAATTCAGATCCGTAGGATCACTTGTATGACTTCAACGATCTGATGGAGCTTCACCAGGTTTCAAATTTGGCGAAGTGCCGGTGTTTGGCAGTAACTCTAACCTCTCATGCCAAACGATGGTTCAGGTCGCTCCCAGCAGGGTCGATCAGCTCGTGGCCTCAGATGAGCACGACGTTCCTAAGGTACTTCCAAGCAAACCGAAAGTTCTCAATGCCTTTGAGCTACCTCAACAATATAAGGCAAGAGAGGGATGAATCCCTCCAATCGTACATCGTTCGATTCCATAAAGAGCTTAATAAGGTAGCTCACACTCTCAAAGAGTCTGTTCGGACTCTCATCATAGCAGGAGTTCGCCCACAGATTGACCTGTGGAAAGAGTTATAGGCTGAGGATGATGTTTCCCTCACCTGCTTCTATAACCTTGCGGAGAAGTACCTTCGTATTGAAAATTTTGTTGCAGCGCTCCATCGCTGCGACCTCGGCACTTCAGGTAGTGAGCTTGGTCGAGAGGAAAGTAGGAGAGTTGATCGCAGATGGGCTATTGACGATCAACGAAAAGGAAAGAAACAGCGCTATGAGCCCAAAAAGTCTTATGCACCCGTTCCTCATCGCGATTGCGACATAAATCAGTATACGCCTTTAAATGCTTCTGTATCAGCTATTCTCGACAAGTCAGAAGAAGCTAGCCTGCTCGGAGAGCTTGAGCCCATGAAAAATCCCCCATCAGCCAGAAATAGTAAAAAATACTATACTTTCATCGGGATAATGGGCATCACACCGATAAGTGCCGAGCTCTCAAACAGACAATCGAAGACCTCATCAAGCAGGGGCATTTCAAGGAATATATTGATGACTCCACTCTCACACAAGAGAAAAGTCAAGGGGAACCAGGAAATAAGCGTCATGTTCGCAAAGGTATATGCAGCGTCAATTTGATCTTTGGGGGACCGTACCTCGCGGGGAACTCGCGAGGTGCCCAGGAAAGATATGCTCGCGCAGCCCATCAATATCCTATCAGTGTAATAAGCACGACACAACGACCACAAAAGGTTCGCAAGGAGGAGGAAATTACCTTCTCCGAAAAGGATGCAGTTCAATTGCATCATCCCCACGATGACACTAATAGGGCACCAGAACGTCCACAAAATGTTGGTGGACAACGGAAGTGCTGTGAACATCATGTTCTAGATAGCTTTCGAAAGAATGAACTTGGACGACGTCGACCTGAAGCCTGCCTCGATCACCCTATATGGTTTTACAAGGGACCACCTGATCCCCAAAGGAACAATCTTGCTTCCAGTCACGCTGGGTGACTTTAACGAAGTGACCAAAGTAACTGAATTCTTGGTAGTGGATTGCCCATCCGCTTTTAATGGTATCCTGGGGTGACCTCTGCTGAGAAACTTTAAGGCAGTCACTTCGATATACCATCTGAAGATGAAGTTCCCCACCCCGACGGGGATAGAAGAAGTCAGCGGATCTCAGCACGCATCTCGTGACTGTTATGTGAAAGCAGTGCAGATGGCGTGCAAAGGGAAAGGCATCTCGCGCGGCATTCCCTGACAGGCAATGGCGATCAGCCGGATCAAGCCATAGCCTAGCCCAGCCGAGGATAATATGGATCCTCGTATTTAGGAATGCCCTTCCAGTGGGCCAGTTGAGGATCTGTCTGAAGTATCGGTCAACCAGAGCGAGCCGAGTAGAGTGTTAAGGATTGGGAGCAATCTTAACCCCTAGCTCGCCACCGAACTAACTAGCTTCCTCAAAGAGAATATCGATGTGTTCGCATGGTCACATGCGGATATGGACAGGATTAGCCCGGATATTATTTGCCATGCATTGAACATCGACAGTGAAGCCAAGTTGGTTCGCCAAAAGAGAAGAGCGATGGATCCAGAGCGATATGCTGCCTTAAAACTTAAGGTGGATAACCTCCTTCGAAATGGATCCATCCGAGAAGCGCTCTATCTGACCTGGGTTGCCAACCTAGTTCTAGTAAAGAAGCCCAACGGCAAATGGCGAACCTATGTCGACTTCACCGACCTCATCAAGGCGTGCCCAAAAGATAGTTTTCCCCTGCCCAGGATCAACCAGCTTGTGGATACCACCTCAGGGCACGAGCTGCTGAGTTTTATGGATGCGTACTCAGGATACAATCAAATTCTGATGTATGCACCGGACAAAGAGCATACATCCTTTGTTACAGATTGGGGGTTGTACTGCTACAACGTTATGCCTTTCGGCCTTAAGAACGTTGGCACAACTTACCAGTGGTTGGTTAACCGAATGTTCTCCGAACAGAGCAAAAAATCGATAGAGGTCTATGTAGATGACATGCTGGTCAGGTTGCATGTCACTTCATATCACATAGCGCATCTCGCTGAGATGTTTGACATCCTCCGACAATACAGAATGAAGCTAAACCCCATCAAGTGCTCATTCAGAGTATGCTCGAGAAACTTCCTAGGATACATGGTTTACCAACGGGGAATAGAGATCAACCCCGAGAAAATACAAGCTCTCCTCGATATGGAAAGCTCGACCAACAAAAAGCAGGTCATGAGCCTCAATGGGCGAATAGCGACACTAAGTCGTTTCATATCGAGGGCAACAGATCGCTGCTTGCCATTCTTCAATGTTCTAAGGGCCAATAAAAAGTTTGAGTGGACTCCGAATGCGAACAGGCATTCTAGAGTATTAAAGAACACCTTGGGAAGCCACCCCTTTTGTCCAAGCCTCTCCCGCAAGAGATCCTTCTCCTATATATGTCCATCTCTCAGTTCGTGGTCAGTGCAACCTTAATTCAAGAAGAGGATAGGATCTAATGGCCAGTGTATTACGCGAGCAAACATCTGTTAGATGTCAAGATGTGGTATTTAGAAATAGAACGATTAGCTTATGCCCTGCTAATCGCTTCCAGGAAGTTGCGACCTTACTTCCACGCTCATACAATCCATGTAATGACTAATTACCCGCTCAGGCAAGTCCTCCAAAAGCTGGAGGCGTCGAGTAAATTGCTTAAATGGGCCATGGAATTAAGTCAATTCGATCTGAAGTACAGACTGAAATCAACTATCAAAGGGCAAGCTGTTGTCGACTTCATATCAGAATTCTCATATCACTCGATGAATGAGTCGGAGCAACAGGCCAGTGAAGTCATGCAGGAAACTGCTCAAAATCTGTCGACCTGGAGCCTCTACGTTGATGGATCATCGAACAGAAAGAAGGTCGAGACATGTCTTCTTTTTTTTAGTCTTGAAGGGGCTCGCATTCACGGCATTCTCCAATTCAGTTTCAAGGCAACCAATAATGAGGCCGAGTATGAAACTCTGCTCGCTGGACTGCGGTTGGCTAAGGAGATGGGTGCAACCGCGATCAGTATCCACAGCGATTCCATGCTGATCGTTAACCAAATTTTGGGAGAGTACCAAGCCAAGGAAGAAAATATGATCAGCTATCTGAAAAAGGCTAAGGCCGCACTAGAGCTATTCAAGCACTTCACGATCACGCAAATTCCTAGAGATAGCAACTTTGTGGTAGATGCATTGGCAAGGATAGCCTCGTCATTGGACTCAGATACACTGGAGAGCATTCCTGTTCGATTCATTGAGACCTTTAGTATTAGCCCAATCGAACAGCCCATGAATGTAACAAAATCAGATTCCTAGATGATCCTTATCATTCAGTACCTCAGAGATGGGACCTTGCCTGACGACAAGATCGAGGCAAGGACACTGCGAACAAGATCTGCTCACTACTCCCTCATCGGAGACTAGCTGTACAGGCGATGGTTTAACGCCCCTCTCTCTGATGTGTAAATAGCGAAGAAGCAGATTACATCATGAGAGAGATACATGAAGGGATATGCAGTAATCATACCGCCGCACGATCTCTTGCCAACAAAGTTGTTCGTCAAGGGTACTACTGGCCCTTAATCTAATAAAACACTTACAACTTTGTCAAAAGGTGTGACAAGTGCAAGCAGTTCGCGAACATACCACGAGCTCCTTCCCACTAGCTGATAACCATGACCAGCCCTTGGCCATTCTCTATGTGGGGAATCGATCTCATCGGTCCCATGCCAGTTGGTAAAGGGGGAGTAAAGTATGTCGTGGTCGCGGTGTATTACTTCACCAAGTGGGTCGAAGCAGAACCATTAGCCGCGATCACGACCAGAAAACTCAAGGACTTCATCTTCAAGAACATTGTGTGCCACTATGGGATTCCTCATACTCTTATCTCAGACAATGGTAAACAATTCGACAACAAGGAGTTCAAGCAGTTTTGCGACGAGTTGGGTATTCATAAAAAATTTGTCTCAGTCGCAAGGCCGCAAGCAAATGGTCAAGTTGAAGCTGTCAACAAAACCATCAAGCACACTCTAAAGGCAAAGCTTGGCGCAGCCAAGAGGAATTGGGCCGATGACCTCCTCGAAGTCCTATGGGCATACAGGACAACTCCGAGAACCTCTACCTCAGAAACCCCTTTTTTGCTAGCATATGGCTGCGACGCGATAATCCTTGTGGAGGTAGGAACCGGTTTACTTCGGAAGGGCCTGTACAATGAAGCCGACAATGAAATGTTTATGCGCGCAAGTCTAGACCTAATTGAAGAACATCGTAGCAAGGCTCAACTAAGAATAGCGCATCAGCAACGCGCGAAGAGGTTCTTCGACTCTAACGTCAGGAGAAGATATTTTCGGGTCAGCGACCTTGTGTTGAAGGAAGTTCTTCTCGGTACTAGAGAACCAAGTACGGGAGTTTTAGGACCGAACTGGGAAGGTCCATACCGCATTACCAAAGTGATAAGACCAGGGACTTATCATCTCAAAAGGCTGAATGGTTCCGAAGTACCCCGAGCTTGGAATGCTAAACACCTCCGACCATATTATCAGTAATTCCAAACTTAGTCTTTCCTTGTAGGTTGGGTCCAGTTAACATATTATTATCCATTATCCTTAGGAGAACATTGTTGGCCATTTTTCGATTATTTATCACAAAGATGAAACTGCAAAGAAAAGTAATTTTATTAGTGTCTTGTAATCTTTTAAACCTTTTAATGCATAATCAAATTAGCTCCCACTATTTTATTCGAGTCCTACACTCCCTTAAATAGGATCCGGAAATTTTCGTTGGATTAAATTTCTTAGTGGGGAATCAATTTCTTATCAAATTCAATTAACCTCACATAATAGAATTCTTGGTTAATTAAGTCTAATAAGTAGGAAACTCTTTTCCTTTTATATCACTATATAAGGTTTGATTCATATTCCTTGTCCTAGCTTCGGATACCTCACATAATAGAATTCTTGGTACCCTAGGCTAGTTAAATCCGAACCATTGTGCTTTCTTAGGATGGCATTTTCATCATGTCCTCACATAATAGAATTCTTGGTCAAGGTGAAAATATCCATCCAAGAACAAGATCAACTTAATTCTATGATATAAAGATTGTATCCCTCACATAATAGAAATCTTGGGATATTAAAATTTATATCAAAGAATTTAGTTATCCCACAATGGGAGACTTGGATTTAATAATTTTAAATTGGGGAGATTTAGGTTTAACCTTTAGTTAATTCATTTTAGCATGCCATGTTTAATTAACAATTCATACATATCACATATATGCATAAATTAAAGCATGTGGGTTGACCATGGGGCTTTTCGAAAATACATCCTAAAGGCAAACTATTTACCCTAATACTATATCTTCGATTGGATCGTCATCCGGATGCTCTTCGGTTCTCGTCTAGCCGATTCCATTACATATTGGATCTTAGGCACGCAGGCCCGATTAAAATAAATAAATAAAATTTAATTATTACAAGCCATTTAATAAAAGAATATTACAAATACTTTTGAATATTTTGAAAACCAAATGGCGCCCATGATCAACCCTCTAATCTAATATTCATTCATCACATAAATAAATATTAAACATTCATACCAAATATAATAAACAATTATTTAAAGGCATGAATATAAATATATAAATATATCTCATATATTAATAGATATTATATATATATTCATGTGGTAATTTAATTATAACTTTGGGCCATGCAACAATTACACATTTTATAGGAATCATTACACAAACACTTTTGTCATATTCCACCCAAAGATATACTATTTAATTGTTAGCATCATTTCAATACTTTTCACAAAAGTCATGCATGGCATAGATAAGTGGGTTTTATTACTCCAAGAGTAATCATTCTATGACACAAGTTACTTTTAACTAAAGTAATACTTTTTATGACATATTTATCTTTTCAAAGACAATCATGCCATCTTGCATCATCATTTTTGAAACCATTCAAACAACCAAATTATTACATTTCAAAAATATAATAATTTATGCCATGCAATGATGCATTATAAGATAATTTAATCAAATTAAACATCCTACATTAAATTTACCACAATCATATATAATATCATAATTCATCATATGAATGAATAATCCATAACTTTATGCTAACATCAAATTCCACCACTAAACACTTGCAACATTTGCATACACTTCATGCAAAAATATACTTTAATCAAATTAAAGGATAACACTTTTAGCATGTCAAAGCATAAATCATTTAATCAAAGTCATGGAAATGAACATGCATGAACATTTTTCTAAATAAATCATCATGCAACAACCATCATCCAAGCATACATTTCGACCCTTTATGGAACAACTTCCAAAACACATTACAAACTTATTTATTAAAACAAGAATCAAATGAACAAAGAACATGCATGGCCGAATCTAGCAAGAAATATTCTATGCACTTATCAAGGCATGCATAACACTTTTGTCACCATAAAATATATATATTTATAAATTAAACATATAATGATTCTTGCATGCTTCAAATTAAAAATTAAAAACATCTTTATACATTTTATGTTATGGCCGAATCTGATTCCAAAGAAAAAATAATAAACATTTCATTATCATATTACTAGGCCAAAACAAGAACATGCATGTCACTTTCATACATGATTAACACAAGAACACTTGGAAAATGTCATTTTTGCTTATAAATTTGACATGCAAGGAGCTTTTAGCTCTGATACCATTTGAAAGATTCAGCATGCATGAAGAGTGGTGGAGATGGAGAATGAAAGCATGAAAGCATGGATTAAAAAAACGGTTTACATGCAAAGCTTGGATATGAGATTATACCTACTCCTTTGCTTTGGATTGATGAAGATTAGCTTCAAAAGGATGAAACCTCCACACTTTAACACCACCTTGAGAGGATTAGAGAGTGGCCTTGGCTAGGGAGAGAGAGCTTTTAGTTTGTGTTTGAGTGAACAAGTGAATAATGAACAAAAATGCAACCTTTTGCACTTATATATACTTGGGCTATTTTGCAATTATTTATTTTTCACTTCCAAGCCCAATAAAATCTTATTTTATAAAGGGACCCCACGAATTTAATATGCTACCCTTTGAATAATCAATATTATTCAAGGGCCCATGTAAACTAAACTAGTTTACATTAACAAACCATAAATTTACCCTTTTACCCTTTAACTATTAAAAGGTTATTTTTCGTTCATCTCATTAATCTTAACGCTTTAAGATATAATTAATTATTGCTTGACCATTTTAACCCTTAAAATGTCACAAACAATTTTCTATGTAACTATTACCATAGAAATCCTGTCATTACCCTCGGAAGGTGCTAGCCCTCTTCGGATAATCATTTCTGTCTCTCATCGTTCTCTAACTCCTCAAGGCTATTGGTGTGACCATGTAGATCCACCGTGGATTAGCCGTGAGCCGGTTCTGGATGAATCCGAAAACTTGTTCAGAGGCCCAACGACTATGGTAAACATCTAGCAATGTGCCATAGTCCCTAAACCACGATGAAGAAATACTTCATCAAACCCATTTCAGATCATACGTACCATGCAGGCAAAGTCCCTCCATTGAAATATCCTGATCAAGCACGGATTCATGGAACGTCAAAATCCTAAACTTGATCTTCTACCGAATCGTCGATCAATATGTCCGGAACTCGTCATCACAAACTTGCTTTTGTATGACTAATAATATACTCTGGCTAGAGATTCTCTTTTCCGACATTTATCGACGTTCGTCTAGGAACTCGAATCCAAATGGAGTCAGCGGTACTCCCGATCCTATATTTTCGAGTCAATGGATCCCCTCTTGACCATCGTTCGTTTCCACATACAAACAACACATGACCAAATAGACTTTATTATACGAAACATGATTAGTCTCGTACTTATACACCTTATGAATCATACGCATCCGTATCGGATCCGACTACAATGTCTCAGGTCAAAGGACTACATCGTGCACTGATATAACCAAACAATAAATCATTGAGTACATGCTTTTCCAAGTGATTTGTCGTTATTTGATCACGTTCGAAAAATATTTCACCAACCGCTAATCCATACCAATGCCCCAGTGACATGACTATCATCGTCATCCGTACTTATATCAACTCATGATATCTTTCGGAAGCATCTGATATACCTACTATGCAATATAGTTGCCCAAATTATATTGCTTCTGTAGGGAACCCTTTTCAATAATTCATTTACCGATTAAATGAATCATCTGCACAATTCATATACATACTTTATTTTAAATGCATGACTGAATAAAGGAAGCAATTTATATATATGAATTGAAGAACTCTTTCTTCTATCATTTATGATATAAATAGATACAAGACAAAATGCTTTGAAATCGACAACACGAATGGTTTCTAGGGCATACACTAATATACACTAACAAACTCCCACTTGCACTAAAGCCATTCGATGTTGTATCTCATACCCATCTTCTCAAGATGATGGTCCAATTGCTTCAGTGTCATCACCTTTGTCAGTGGATCAGCTACATTTTCTGCTGAAAGAGTCTTTAGAATCACAATCTCTCCAGCTCCAACGAATTCTCTCAAAATGTGATACTTACGCTGAATGTGTTTGGATTTTTGGTGTGCCCTTGGTTCCTTTGCTTGTGCAATAGCTCCAGTATTGTCACAGAACATGCTTATCGGGTAAGCCATGTTCGGAATCACACCAAGTTCAATTGCGAACTTTTGCATCCAAATAGCCTCCTTCGCTGCTTTTGAAGCAGCAATGTATTCAACTTTTGTAGTGGAGCCGACTGTGGTTGTCTGTTTGGAACTTTTCCAACTAACAACACCTCTATTACATATAAAAATATACCCTGATGTAGACTTTCTTTCATCAATATCTGATTGAAATCAGAATCTGAGTATCCTTGAATATTTAACTCTAAACATCCATAACTCAGAACTAGATCCTTAGTTCTTCTCAAGTACTTAAGGATCGATTTTACAACCGACCAATGTTTCTCCCCTAGGTTTGACTGATATCTGCTCGTAACACTTACAGCATAAGCTATATCAGGTCTTGTACATAGCATTGCGTACTTTAAGCTACCTACGCCAGACGCATAAGGCACATTACGCATCCGCTGCCGCTCTTCATCGGTCTTTGGACCCATCTCCTTAGAAAGATGAAGACCGTGAGTGAAGGGCAAAAGACCTCTCTTAGAGTTCTCCATGCTAAATCTTTTTAGCATTTTCTCTATGTACAATTTTTGGGATAATCCAATTACCCTTTTCGTTCTATCTCTATAGACACGAATGCCAAGGACATATGTCGCTTGTCCTAAGTCTTTGATCGAGAAGGTTTTGGACAACCAAACCTTAACCTCTGTCATCATGCCTATATCATTTCCCATCAAAAGTATGTCATCTACATATAATATGAGAAACGTGATGGCATGATCTTTAACCCATTTGTATGCACAGGGCTCATCTGGATTCTTGACAAAACCAAACGATTTGATTATGTCATCAAATTGAATGTTCCAGCTTCTTGAAGCTTGCTTTAATCCATAAATTGATCAATGCAATTTGCATACCTTATGTCTTTTAGTAGAGGATACAAAACCTATCGGTTGTTCCATGTAGATGTTTTCCTCAATAAACCCATTGAGGAAAGCTGTTTTGACATCCATCTGCCAAATTTCATAATCATGGTATGCTACAATGGCTAGCATTATACGGATGGATTTAATCATAGCTACAGGTGAGAAGGTTTCCTTATAATCCAATCCTTGTTTCTGAGTATAACCTTTCGCCACCAGTCGAGCTTTGAAGGTCTCTACCTCCCCATCATTGCCAACTTTTCTCTTGTAGACCCATTTGCAACCTATAGGAACTATTCCCTCTGGTGGATCCACAAGCAACCATACTTAATTGGCATGCATTGATTCTATCTCAGAATCCATCGCTTCTAGCCATTTTCCTAAATCTCTATCCAGTATTGCTTTTTCGTAGCTTCTAGGATCATCACCATGATCATCTACTCCCACTAAGTAAGATTCAAAATCTTGCTCATGTAGGAACCCATATCTCTCTAGAGGTTTAGAAATTCTAGAAGACTTTCGTACTGGAACCATAGTATCTGATACTGAGGTTCACTGAGTGGATGTTCCATCTTCAGCAATCTCGGTTCTTGGCACTTCGAACTCTTCCTTAAGTTCAATATTTCTTCCAACACCGCCTTCCTCCAAGAACTCGTTCTCTAGGAAGCGCACATTTCTACTTATCCAAACTCTTTGATCACTTGGGAAGTAAAAGTAATATCCTAAACTATCTTTAGGATATCCAATAAACCGACCCTTCTCGGATTTAACATCCAGCTTATCATATTTAACCAATTTAACATAAGCTGGGTTCAGACTTGGACGTTTTCCATACCATATCTCATATGGTGTTTTCTGGACAATTTTAAATGAGACCCTGTTAAGGATGTGCACAATGGTCTGGAGAGCGTACCCCCACAAAGACATTGGTAAGTCTGTAAAACTCACCATCAATCGTACCATATCCAATAAGGTACGATTTCTCCTTTCAGACATTCCATTAAGCTGGGGTGTATAAGGAGGAGTCAATTGTGAGATGATCCCATTTTCTTTTAAGAACTCTTGAAACTCTGTACTTAAGTATTCACCCCCATGATCTGATCGTAGTATTTCAATACTCTTTCCAGTTTGATTTTCTATTTCATTCTTGAATTCTCTGAATTTTTCAAAGGATTTTGATTTGTATTTCATTAAATACAAATACCCATATCGTAACATATCATCTGTAAAGGTAATGAAGTATTCAAATCCTCCCCTAGCTAAAGTACTAAATGGTCCATACACATCTGTATGTATGAGTTCTAATAGTTCTTTAGCTCGTTCTCCTTTGCTCTTAAAGGGAGACTTGGTCATCTTTCTTTGGAGACATGATTCACATGTTGGATAGGGTTCAGAACCCAATTAGTTTAGGATCCCACTTTCTCCAAGTTGTACTAATCTTCTATCTTCTATATGACCCAATCTATGATGCCATAGAATTTTAGGATTTAATTCAGATCTAGTTCTTTTATTAGAAATGGTATTGATTGAAGCATATTCATTCAATTCTAAGACATACAAACCATTTGTATTCACAGCTTTACCAACTAAAACATTTCCAAAATGTATTGAACATTCATTTCCATTAAACAGTACATAATAACCTATTTTACACAAAGCAGAAATAGAAATGATGTTTCTAGTGGCTTTTTCAAAGTACAATACTTTAAACAAATTCAAAACATGTCTTGAAGGTAGTCTTAATGGGCAAGTCCCCATGGCCTCGGCTACAACTCGTGCCCCATTTGCCATCCTCAAAATGATCTCGCCCTTTGTCACCTCAGTGTTAGAGTAGATGTCTTAGAGGCAATCAATTATTGTAGAATTGACTCTTTGTAATAATGTTCATTAATCAATAAAAGGCATTTTATTCTATATCACGTAAATCATTATTATTGCAATATGTATTGATATATGTCCTTAGAATGGTAGAACCATGACGAGGATATCAAGTATTTCAAATCTTGATAGTGAGAACCCTATGACCACATATGGTGGCCATTCTAGAAACGTTCGTAGCCCCAGTATTATTCTGAAGTAAGGGCACAGATAATACGGTAAGGCTATCATTGTTGAACGACCCTGTCGAAAGGCAGTGACTGATCTCACTTGTCAAGGTTGTTTGGTGACAACCTGGTGCAACACATGGGTGCTTGCTGTAGGCGATTACACCGTAGCAAGTTCATTGGACTGACCCACCAGAGGATTCCATATGGATGGTAACCCCAGTGTCTATGGAACAAATTCTCTAACGAATGGTGGTGCATGTGATCCTTAGAATTGAGATCCCCAAAGCGCCTTGTGCACCAATTGGTGTAGTTTGACATTAGCCTAACGCAGTTCTTTTCAGAGCTATCAATACGGTAGTGATTGGCTGCATCAAGCCAGTGGATCAAGATATGGTGGATTGACAAAGGATTCATCACTCCGGGTACAGGAGAAGTTATCTCACAGCACAATTCAGTATACGACAATGACACTAAAACTGTGGCCACAGTGGGATTGAGTTATGCTCTATCCAGTTTATAATACGGGTCATTGGTCTAGAAACGATAAATAATATCGAGAGTAACCGAAGGTTGACACTATTCTATGCCTTCGTCTTGTCGAGATAACGTATGATGAAAGGATCGATTGCACGGTAACCATATCGTTGACAGGCAGCTATTTTGTTGAATCTGAATCTATCGGGTGGCCATGATGCCTTACTAGGGGGGAATCTTAGTCTGTGTATTAGTGAGACGATTAATTGGTGTTAATCGTGATATTATACACTGCTGGTATGATGAGGAGCCTATAGGTCACACACATAGAAGATAATTAAGACTCAGGAAGAAAGAAGGGTGTTTTGTCTTTTTAGGCGAAAGGGTATTTGGAATTTCACAGTGCAATTAAATTTGCTGGTTGTAGCCTTTATTTAATTTGTTAGAAAAAATAATAAGGAAAAACGTTTAATATGTGTTCGCACATATTTAAAATATATCATTTGTTAAATGTTAATATATATAAATATATATTAATTGATTATAATTGAGATAATGATGGAAAATAAATATCAAATTGGAGTGTTTGGAACATGGGGTGTTTGGGTTGGAGCCCAAGCCTATTCCATATGGGAATAGGACAACTGATTTACTATAAAAAAAGAAAAGTGTGTGTTAATTGATGATGATTGATTTCTCTAAAAAATAAAACACACAGCAGCCCCTCTTATTCTCTCCCACGACAGAAACACTTTTTGCTAAAATCATTCAATTTGATTTCCTTTCTTCTTAATCTTAAAGCCAAAGAGGATCTAGCAAATCCCTCTTTGGTTCTTTTGTGATTGTCTTCGTGTGGACTACGTGGGTTCTATCCTACGCTTGGGTCGGTAGCAAAACGTTCAAAGACAAACGTGGTGGAGCCTCCAAACGTGCGTATGGTTCTAAACTCATGAATAACCTTTTGTACAGATTTACTTTACTATAAATGTAAAATTATACCCTGATCTTGGCTTATGTAAACGATCCTTATATTTAATTTTTTATTTTGTTGCGTATATGGGACCGTTTACTAACAGTGGTATCAGAGCCTAGGGTACTAAATTTACAGTTTTATGTGTATGGTTGATAACATGTATTTGATGTAAATGTTGCCATATTGAATCTGCAAAAGATCTGCCTTAAAACATGTTTTAAGAAATTATTAATCGATTAATTTTAATTTGCTGATGATCTACATGTTGGAATAATGGTTGAGGATTTTTGTTGAGATCAATGTGTTTGGTTGATTGCAAAATCCGTTTAGAGTGTTTTTGGTTGCTGTATGAATAGATCTGGAGCTACAGATATGTGTACGCTCGCCAGGCGATATAACCTATCGTCATAGGAGCATTGTCCAAACTAGCGCTGGTGACGAAACCATTGCTCATCGCGACGATACAAAGCATCACGCGACGATCGTCCTCTGGACGAGCGCTGTATGAAATAGTGCTTGCCGCAGCGATATAACCATCGTCGCGACAATCGTCCTAGGACATGCGCTATACCAACGCTAGGGCGAACATACATAGAGCGTGGAAGTCGGCATAACAATGCATGCCACGGCGATGTAACTTATCGCCGCAGCGAGTGCACTTCTGAGTGTAAAGGGCTAAAATGTAAGTTTCAAAACTTTTAGACAACAAAATCTGCAAATTGTAAAGGGGTAAATGTAATTAACCCATTAATTTCAAAAATTGATTGTTTTAAATGTATGCTTTGTACTTGTTTGTATATTGTATGGTGCCCGGTACATAAGCCTTAGAACTAAGGGTGAATGTTTTAAAACAAATTTAGGTATGTATGGTTGTATAACTTATTAAATAATGCCTGCGTGTCCGGCCTTTCTCTTTTCTCGATGTACATTCTCTTCTCATCTAACTTCCCTCGAATGTAATCGAAGTTTCTAAATTTATTGATGTAAAGAATTTTGTATTATTATTATTTTTGTAAATTTAAAAGTTTTGTAATGTACTTGAAGATGGAGCAAAGAACAAGGCAACCATACTTGAAGACTCGAGATGTTTATTACAGGACCCTTAGGTGACCCACGATTCCTCTAGGCTCGAGGAAATAGGTTTTAGTTGGGCCATGTACCAGCACGTTTAATTTTTGCTTAGAATGCATGCTAAGGTTGAATGTCAATAACATGCCAAACAATGTCATTCTAACAAAGATAATAATCTGATGAGACATTAAATATCAAACCCCTCAACTGAGTATATTAAGTCACGCAAGCTTTCATCACCATGGTTTTAATCAAACCACTGTTCGTTGAAACCTTGTTCGACAAAGCGAAGGGTACACTTCACCGTGGGATGTTAAAATGCATTGGAGTTTTCCTAATGGTGATGAGTCGACTTAAAATGACGATTTTGCTGTTTGTCAAAGGAAGGTTGATAAACGCATCATAGGTATAGTAGAACAGTACACTTATTAGTGTGACATGGTGACATGTAGTGTCCACTCTACTAATATGAGAATCACACTTGAGGACAATGGTTGGAGCCAGGATTGTGTGATTGGCTTGTTGGTTTTTTTTCACATTTGAGGTTGTATAGTAGGAGCTATCAACTGGTGTGGATTAAGTTTGCTGGCCTACCTAATCAGCTCATTTGGCTTGTTCGCCAAAGCGAAGGTTTGAAATGGGCAGGATGGGATCTCAATCCACTAGGAAAGCCAACGAGCTTTCCCGAGTTAATAGTGAGGGCTATTGACTTGAGTAATTAGTGGGAGCATCGTTTAATAAAAGACCATATTAAACAATAATGAACTTTATAATAACTTTATCTTTCTGCAATTGTAGATTCACCAAAATGAGCGTTATGAACCTGGACTAATAATCGAGAAAGAAAACAAGTTAGATGGATCCAATTTCTCAGACTGGTATCGTAATCTTCGAATTATACTCAAGTCAGAAAAGAAATTGTATATCCTTGAAAAGTCAACATGGCTGAGTCTGATCCTGATGCCCTCAGGAAGTAAAGGATACTTATCAAAAGTTCCTTGATGGTGCTGATAGCGTACAATGCTTGATCTTAGCATCGATGACACCTATGCTACAAAACAGCATGAGAATATGGACGTTTCTTCCATTATTCTACACCTCAAGGAGCTTTACGAAACAAATGCTCAACATGAGAGGTAAAAGGTGTTGAAAGCACTGTTTGGGAGTTGTCTGACTGAGGGAGCCCAAGTTGGTCCTCATGTGCTCAGATGATCGAGCACATAAAGAGGCTTGAGACTTTGGGATGTGGCTTGGTGCAGAATTACAAATGGATTTAATTATGCAATCCTTGCCTGACTCTTGCTCCATTCATAATGAATTTCAATATGAACACGATGGAGAAAACACTGTCAGAACTTCTGAACATGCTAAAGAAGCAGAGCAGGACTTGAAAAAGTCCAAGCCTATTTTACTGGTTGCTGCCAGTAAAGCAAAGGGTAACGACAAGGGTAAGGCCGGGCCAAACCAAGCCAAGCCCAAGCCCAAAGGACAGGTAGCTCTTGGACCTGAAAGTGGCATAGGGAAGGGCAAGGTAGTCTGCTTCTTTGTGGGAAGCCTGGCCATTGGAGAAACACTGCAAGGCTTTCCTACAAGCAGAAGAAGTCAGAGGCTACAACTTAGGTATTTAAAGATTTAGATTAACTTCTCTCCCTCAACATCTTGGGTCATTGACACAGGATATGGTACTACATTTGTACTGATGTGCAGGGACTAAGGCATAGTAGAGTGCTCGCCAAGGGTGAGGTGGACCTAGAGTTGGAAATAGAGCACATGTGGCTGGATTGGCTATGGGACTTATTTTTTATCTTCACCTACGGGCTTGTTATTGGAACTACATAACTGTTATCACGTACCTTCTATTTCTGATATTATTTCAGTATCCGCTTTGGATAATATGGGGTATCATTTTGAGATATCTAATGGATCGTTGTCCTTTAGTTTGATGGATTCTATTTGGAATTGCAAGATATATAATGGATTATATGTTCTTGATTTAAACAATAATGGCTTGTTTGGTTCAAAATTTGGGGGTTTGGGAAAAGTTTTTTGAAAAAAGTTAAAAAAAAGTTGAATGGGCAGGTATTACGATGTAGAATTTATAAATTAATAAAATACCCTTTATGTTTGTTTTTTTACAAAATACCCCCTATAATAAAACATTAAAAGTTAACAAAAATACCCCTAACCCACCCTCAAACACCCCCAGCCGGCGACCACCACCGGAAGTGGCCGGAGTCACCTTATGGGCACATGACCGATTGGATCTTGCCGGTCATGCGTCGCTATGGCCTTTTCCGGCCAGATCCACGGTGGATCTGGCTGTCAACGGCCAGATCTACGGCCAGATCTGGCCGTGTTGGCCGTCGTGACCGAGTGTTACGACCAAAGATCTGGCCGTCAACGGCTAGATCTTTGGCCTTAGATCTGGCCTTTCCCGGCCAGATCCACGGTGGATCTGGCCGAAAAAGGCTAGATCGACGCACTACCAGCCAGATTCAGCCAGTAGTACGCCATCCTACTAGATTCCGACCATTTTCCGGTAGTAGTGGCCGGAATCTGGTAAATGTGGATTATTGGGGTGTTTTTGTAATTTTAAAAAAAATATTTAGGGGTATTTAATTAAATTAACAAATTTAGAGGGTTTAAAAAAAATTAAATAATATTGAAAATAGTATTCCCAAAAATGAGAGATTTTGGGTATTTTACTGTTTAACTTTTTGGGGAATACCAAGAGTAGTATTCCCAATCTTGAACCAAACGAAGCCAATAATATTCTCAATATTGAAACCCAGAAGGCTAAACATAGCGATAAAACCAGGCATATCTCTGGCACTGTAGATTGTGTCATGTTAATAAGACTCACATTGTAAAACTTCAAAGGGATGGAGTTTTGACCCCTTTTGACTTTCAGTCATTTGAGGTATGCGAGTCATGCCTTTTAGGTGAGATGACCAAGTCTCCTTTCAGAGGACAAGGTGAAATGGCTATTGAGCTGTTAGGCATCATCCATAGTGATGAATGTGGTCTACTAACAGTTGAGGCTAGAGGTGGATATTCATACTTCATCAAATTTACTGATGATTTCAGTAGATATGGTTATGTCTACCTTATAAGACATAAATCTAAAGCCTTTGATAAATTCAAGGAATTCAGAAATGAAGTACATAATATGTTGGGCAAAAGTATTAAAGCTCTTCGGTCTGACCGAGGAGGTGAATACTTAAGCTCAGGGTTTTCAGAGTACCTGAAGGAATATGGGATAGTATCACAACTCACCCCTCCTTATACACCCCAACACAATGGAGTGTCTAAAA
The DNA here is from genome assembly GCF_008641045.1 of Pistacia vera. Classification (NCBI taxonomy): domain Eukaryota; kingdom Viridiplantae; phylum Streptophyta; class Magnoliopsida; order Sapindales; family Anacardiaceae; genus Pistacia; species Pistacia vera. The sequence continues at coordinate 1,333,011 of NW_022196261.1, forward strand.
GGAAGTACAGGACCTTACTTTACATGGTTAGGTCCATGATGAGTTTTAGTGATTTACCTGCATCATTCTGGGGTTATGCCCTAGAGACTGTGACTCACATTTTGAACCGTGTGCCATCAAAGTCTCTAGATAAGACTCCATATGAGCTATGGATTGGGCGAAAGCTCAACTTGTCTTATCTAAGGATTTAGGGTTGTGAAGCTTATGTTAAGAAATTGACTTCGAACAAGCTGGGCCCAAAATCCTGTAAATGTATATTTGTGGGGTATCCAAAAGAGACCAAAGGATACTATTTCTACCACCCAGAAGAGCGCAAACTTTTTGTTGCTCGATCTGGTGTCTTCCTAGAAAAGGAATATTTTCTAAGAAGTACTAGTGGGAAAAAGTAGAACTCGATGAAGTTCTAGAACCATAAGATATACTAGACGAAGGACGGGATGATGTGCCACAGGAAGTGGCTGAACATCAAAAGGAGATTACTCCACAACTTGTGGATCAAAGTGAACCACCTTAGGTAGCACAAGAGCTATGTAGATCTGGGAGAGTACGCCATGAGACCGAGAGATATGGTTATCTCGTGACTCAACATAGTGACGTACTAGTCTACCAAGACGATGAACCTATAACCTACGAAGGCGCTATATCGGATCCAGATTCTGTTAAATGGCTTGAAGCCATGAAATCTGAGATGGACTCCATGTACCAGAACCAAGTGTGGTCTCTGGTGGAACCACCTGAAGGGGTAAAACCCATAGGGTGTAAATGGGTCTTCAAGAAGAACTCTGACATGGATGGCAATGTGCATAACTTATAAAGCACGGCTGGTTGCCAAAGGTTTCAAACAAATTCAAGGCATTGATTATGAAGAAACCTTTTCACCGGTTGCCATGATTAAATCCATCTAGATTATGCTTGCAATTGCTGCATATCATGACTATAAGATTTGGCAAATGGATGTCAAAACTGCTTTCCTGAATGGAAACCTTGAGCAGGATGTGTATATGACACAACCTAATGGTTTCATTCTTGATAGTCAAGCTAACAAGGTATGCAAGTTGTAGAGTTCCATTTATGGATTCAAGAAAGCTTCAAGGAGCTGGAACATTCGTTTTGATGAAACCGTAAAAGAATTCAGTTTTATCAAGAACGAAGATGAGCCCTGTGTTTACAAGAAAGTGAGTGGGAGTGCAGTAGCATTCCTAGTGTTGTATGTCGATGACATACTTCTGATCGAGAATGATATACCGAACTTGCAGTCGGTGAAGACTTGGTTATCCAAGTGCTTCTCTATGAAGGACTTAGGGGAAGGAGCCTACATCCTTGGTCGCGTAGGTTGCTTGGCCTAAGTCAGAGTGCATATATTGACAAAGTACTGAAGAGATTTAGTATGGAAGAATCCAAGAAGGGATTTCTTCCGATGTCACATGGTGTTTATCTCTCTAAGGAATTGTGTCCTAGAACACAAGATGAGAGAGATAGGATGAAGAGGATCCCATATGCATCAGCAATTGGATCCATCATGTATGACATGCTATGTACTCAGATTGATATCTCATGTGCTTTAAGCACTTGTAGTAGATATCAATCAGATCCAGGTGAGCATCACTGGATGGCTATCAAGAATATTTTTAAGTACTTGAAGAGGACTAAGGATATGTTCTTGGTTTATGGAGGGGAAGATAAGCTCACTGTAAGAGGATACAGTGATGCTAGTTTTCAAACGGACATAGATGATTATCGATCGCAATCAGGGTTTGTATTTTGTCTCAATGGCAGTGTAGTGACCTGGAAGAGCTCCAACCAAAGCACTGTAGCGGACTCTACAATGGAGGCTGAGTATATTACATTATCAAATGCGGCCAAAGAGGCAGTCTGGATTAAAAAGTTCATTACTAAACTTGGTGTGGTTCCCCTGATTGTTTATCCTATAGACATCTATTGTGACAACAATGGAGCAATTGCTCAAGCCAGGGAACCACGGTCTCATCAGAAGTCCAGACACATACTCAGACGATTTCATCTCATCAGAGAGATAGTTGAAAGGAAAGACGTGCAGATTAGTAAAGTGCATATTGACGTCAATCTCGCAGATCCACTAACAAAGCCTCTGTCGCAATAGAAGCATGAAAGGCACTTGAGATCATTTGGTATTAAATACGTGAATGATTGGCTATAGTGAAAATGGGAGATTATTAGAGTAGATGCCCTAGAGCCAATCAATTATTGTAGAATTGACTCTTTGTAATAATGTTCATTAATCAATAAAAGGCATTTTATTCTATATCGCGTAAATCATTATTATTGCAATATGTATTGATATATGTCCTTAGAATGGTAGAACCGTGACGAGGGTATCAAGTGTTTCAAATCTTGATAGTGAGAACCCTATGAGCACATATGGTGGTCATTCTAGAAACGTCCGTAGCCTCAGTATTATTCTGAAGTAAGGGCACAGATAATATGGTAAGGCTATCATAATGTTGAACGATTTTGTCGAAAGGCAGTGACTGATCTCACTTGTCAAGGTTGTTTGGTGACAACCTGGTGCAACACATGGGTGCTTGTTGTAGGCAGATATACTGCAGCAAGTTCACTAGACTGACCCACCAGAGGATTCCATATGGATGGTAACCCCAGTGTCTATGGAACAAACACTCTAACGAATGGTGGTGCATGTGATCCTTAGACTTGAGATCACCGAAGCGCCTTGTGCCCCGATTGGTGCAGTTTGACACTAGCCTACCGCAGTTCTATTCAGAGCTGTCAATATATTGGTGATTGACTGCATCAAGGAGTGTATCAAGACTATGGTGGATTGACAAAGGATTCATCACTCCTGGGTATGGGAGAAATTATCTCATAGCGCAATTCAGTATATGGCAATGACATTAAAACTGTGGCCATAGTGGGATTGAGTTGTTGCTCTATCCGGATTATAATATAGGTCATTGGTCCAGAAACTGAATACATAATATCGAGAATAACCGAAGGTTGACACTATTTCTATGCCTTCGTCTCGTCAAGATAACGTATGATGAAATGATCGAATTGTACAGTAACCATATCGTTGACAGGTAGCTACTTTGCTGAATCCGAATCTATCGGGTGGCCATGATACCTTGCTAGGGGCCAATCTTGGTTTTTTGTATTAGTGAGACGAGTAATTGGTGTTAATCGTGATACTATACACTGCCGGTATAATGAGGAGCCTATGGGTCACACACATAGAAGATAATTTAAGACTCAGGAAGAAATAGGGGTGTTTTCATCTTTTTAGGCGAAAGGTTATTTTGGTAATTTAATAGTGCAATTAAATTTGCTGAGGTCGTAGCCTTTATTTAATTTATTAGAAAAATTAAATAAGTGAAATTATGTTTAAATATGTGTTCACATATATTTAATTAAATCATCATTATTGTTAAGTATTAATATATAGATTAAATATATATTAATTGATTTTAATTTAGATAATGATGAAATAAATATAAAATATTTAATTAGAAGTGTTTGGTAACATGGGGTGTTTGGGTTGGAGCCCAAGCCCATTCCATATGGGAATAGGGCAACTTAAGTTTTAATATAAAAGAAAAAGTGTAGAGATTTTTCTTAAGGTTTTTTCATTTCACTCATTTGATTAAAATATTGAAAGACTTCCAGCCCCTTAAACACTCTCCCACGGCAGATTCATTTTTGCCCAAAATCAATTCATTTTTGCCCAAAATCAATTCATTTGATTTCTTTCTTGATTCTTAAGGCTAAGGAGGATCTAGCAAATCCCTCCTCTAAGGAGGATCTAGCAAATCCCTCCTTAGTTCTTTGTGATTGTCTTCGTATGGACTACGTAGGTTCGACCCTACACTTGGATCAGTAGCAAAAACGTTCATTAACAAATTTGGAGGAGCCTCCAAATGTGCGTATGTATTTCTAAACTTATGATTAATTTCTGCAAATTTCTATTTTATTTTAAAACTGTAAAATTATACCTTTGATCTTGGCTCTTTAGGAACGATCCTTGTTATTATGTTTTTGTTTTCCGCTACGTATATGGACCGTTTCCTAACAGTACAATAGGAGAACACTAGACGCCAACCACCTATATTGCCAGCTCAGCATGCTGCAAACAACTAGAGGGCGGGGACCCCAAATCCTAAGAATGGCCAGCTGATGGAGATGGTCAAGACAATGGTTGCACAAGCAGTGCAATAGAATGTGACTAAGCTGAGGAACCAATAACCAATTGCCCGGAACCTTAACCAGTCGCACTTCGCCAACGCCACCCCAACAGGTATGAATTCTGCAGGTGGACAGTCTGCTTCATCGCTGTCAAGGGGCGATCAACACCTCCAGCCTCGTAGGCAGCATTCCACACACGAGCATGAGTCCCACGGGCAAACAAACCCCAGGAGGCGACCAGGGAAGCAGCCGCTGAGGGAAAGTGAAGGCGACGGACATAACCAAGAACCTTGGTGGTATCCTCAATGTTAGCATGCCGATTTTAACCCACGCCCAAGGCAAGATAGATCTTCATAGACCCGCAAAGCGAGTCATGTGAGAAAATCTGGCAATGACCAATGTTCTGGTTATGACCAACATCACGAGCAACAAACTGACGAGCATGATATCACCTGCCAACCTAGCCATCATGACTTAACCTCGCGCATCAACACACGCACTAGAGGAGCTTCACAAGCAACAGACTTGCAAACTCATTTGCTCGAGGTACAACTTAACAGAGCCAACCAGGGAAACCAAAATGAAGACTTAGATCGCATGAAAAAAATGCTCGACAATCTAAAATCTCGCCAGAACAATCTGGCAGAGGAAATAGTAAGAAGTAAGTTCCCCCTTTACGAAGGAAGTTTGCCAAGCCTCACTCCTACAAGGGTTCAGGGTGCCAGAGAGCAAGTTTGACGGGAAAGAGGACCCCAGAGATCACCTCGATAACTTTAATGACCTAATGGAGCTACACCAAGTCAGTGATTTAGCAAAATGCCAGTGCTTCACAGTCACATTAGTCAAAGATGCCAAGCGGTGGTATAAGCGGCTTAAGGCGAACTCCATCAACTCCTAGCAATAATTCTCTGCACTGTACCTCCAACAATTTCAGGCAAGGAGACAGTTCGCAATGTCACTTAGCTACTTGAGTAACATTCGCCAAGAGCGGGACAAATCACTGACCTCGTATTTAACGAGGTTCCAAAACGAGCAGGCAAAGGTCACTGATGCCCCGGAAGAATCCTTTCAGACTTTGCTAATCACAGGGATCAAACCTAACATGGAGCTGTGGAAAGAGCTCTAGAGTGAAGATTATGTAAGCCTGGCCAAATTCTACCAGATGGCAGCGAAGTACCAGCGAGTAGAGAGCTCATTGGTGGCACTAGCCTAAACCTCGACGCGGGGGGGCCAAACAAAAGACAGGATCGCCCCTCGGATAAGCGTGGGGGCCAAGACCATAGCAACAAGGATCGTAACAGATTTCAAAAGAAATAGAGAGTAGATAACCATGGAGACAGGCAGCCTTTGCCACAGTATGTAGAGTACACCCTCCTCACTCAAGACATCGCCCACATCTATGAAGTATCCGAGAGGCCAAGAGGCTACCCGTTCCAGAAAGGATGAGAGGGCCACCAAGTAGAAGAGATCGACACAAATATTATCGGTACCACAGGGATGTCAAGCATAATATGAATGACTGATGAGCTCTTAAAGATGCCATCAAGGACCTGATAAGAAGAGGTCATTTAAAAGAATTTGTCAAGGCAGAACTAGCTTGAGAGAATCATGGCGATCAAAGTAGTCAGGTCCCGAGTCAAGCACAGACTCCGACTCAACAGGCTCCGCCAAACCCCAATGAAGTCTTCGTGAATATGATCTATAGAGGATCGAATATAGCAAGAAGTTTGAGACGAGCCAAAACAGACTCGGTTCCCCAAATTATGAGTTGCGAACAGAAGCCGCCCAAGCGACCCAAATAGGAAAGCGAGGTAATGGGGTTCAAAATCAACGAGTGCAAAACATCCCCTCGTCATAATCATGACACGATTGTAATCACGGCCAAGATTGACAATGCAAGGGTGTTAAGAGTTATGGTCGACAATAGGAGCGCAGCAAACATCATTTTCTTAGGAGCCTTCCGAGGAATGGGATTCATAGAAAGGAACTTGTGAGCATGCCCTTCACCGCTCTATGGGTTCACCAGGGATAGCCTGGTTCCCAGGGGTACTATCGACCTTCCTGTAACTTTGGGGGCAGAGCCAAAGGTCAGAAATGTGATGGCCGAATTCCTGGTGGTAGACTGCCTGACCACGTATAACATCATCCTTGGAAGGCCAATCCTAGATGATTTAAACGCAATCACATCGGTGCGTTGCCAAGCGATGAGATTTTCAACTTCTGAGAGAGTCGCGACGATCAAAAGTTGCACCAAGGAATCTCGAGAGTTCTACAATCGGGCTATAAACGCCGCACAAAAATGGTCACATCAATAAACAATGATCATCGCAGAATCCAAGCCAAACCCCGAACCGCTAGAGAACACTATAGATCCTCTCATTCACAAAGAAGAGCCCACGACAGGACCAACTGAAGAGCTACTAGAGATAAGTGTTAGCGAGGAGAATCCGACTCGTGTGCTGAAGATCGATAGCAGCTTGACCAGAGAGATGGCCGATAGTCTAGTCGGGTTCCTAAAGAAGAACCTCGACGTATTTGCATGGGTGCACGTGGATATATTTGGGATCAACCCTGAGGTGATGTGCCACGGGTTGAACCTCAACCCACAGGCTAAGCCCATAAGACATAAAAGAATGGCCATGGACGTAGAGCGCTCTCAAGCGCTCAAAGATGAAGTCGATAAACTCTTGGAAATCAACTTCATCGGGGAAGTCAAGTACCCGGACTAGCTCACCAACCCAGTCCTAGTCAAGAAGTCGAATAGCAAGTGGTAGATTTCGTCGACTTTACAGATCTGAACAAAGCCTGTCTGAAAGACATCTTTCCGCTACCACAAATCGACCAGCTAGTAGATACGACAGCGGGAAATGCACTGCTTAGCTTTATGGATGCGTACTTGAGATATAACCGGGTCCTAATGTACCAGCCCAATGAAGAGCATACTTCATTTATACTGACCGTGGAATTTATTGTTACAGTGTTATGCCATTTTGCCTCAAGAACGCAGGGGCGACCTACCAGCGCTTGGTGAATAAGATGTTCACCAACCAAATCGATCATTCCATGAAAGTGTACATCGACGACATGCTCATCAAATCAAAGGTTCCCAAAAGCCATATTGAGCACCTGGGGGAAATGTTCGACATCGTCAAGAAGTATCAAATGAAGCTTAATCCATTGAAATGTGCTTTCCGAGTGAGCTTCGGAAAATTCCTAGGCTTCCTCGTGAACCAAAAGGGTATAAAAGCTAACCCGGAGAAGATCCAAGCCCTACTCGACATGAAAAGTCTAACCAGCATAAAACAGGTATAGAGCATGACTAGACGTGTGGCCACGCTCAGCAGGTTCATTTCCTAAGCCACAGACAGATGTTTACCATTCTTTAAGACCTTGAAGGGGAAGAAAGGTTTCAAGTGGACAAAAGAGTGTGAAAGAGCCTTCCAGGAGCTGAAGAAATACCCGGGATGCCTCTCCTATTGTCAAAACCCATCCAAGGTGAGCCGCTACTACTGTACTTATCAGTATCAAAGTTCGCTGTCAACGCAACATTGGTACGTGAAGAGGAAGGAATACAATGGTCAGTGTATTATGTGAGCAAGAGACTGGTCAACGCGAAGACAAGGTATCCGAAGATGGAGAATCTCACTTACGCCCTCGTTGTTGCCATAAGAAAGCTGCGACCCTATTTTCAGGCACACTCTATCCATGTGTTGACAAACCTCCCCTTGAAGAAGATAATGCAGAAGCCCAAGGCATCAGATAGACTAATCCAGTAGACGATAGACATGAGTTAGTATGACATCAGGTATATCCCGAATACATCGACCAAAGGCCAAGTCGCGGTGAATTTTATATCCAAGTTCTCCTATCAACCAGAGGCCAAGCCAAGCCCGCTAGAGATCGAGCAACGAAAACCAAAGAGTGATGACTTATGGCTATAGACCCTGTACGTAGATGGCTCCTTGAATGAAAAGGGAGCAAGAGCGAGCCTATTGCTCGAGAGCCTAGAGGCAGACCCAATCAGAGCAACAATAAAGTTCACATTCAATGCCTCCAACAACGAAGCTGAGTATGAGGCATTGCTTGCAGGTATCCATCTCGCCAGGGAAATGGGGGCAGAGTCCATCAAGATCTACAGCGACTCACAGCTCGTGGTCCATCAAGTTAGCCGGGAATACCAGGCAAAGGAAGATTGGATGGCATCCTACCTTCAGCAAGTAGAGATCGAGCTCGGACAGTTTAGATCCTTTTCCATTCACTAGATTCCAAGGGAGAAAAACTCGCAGGCAAATGCACTAGCTTGCTTAGCCTCAGCAATGAACAATGAGAAGGTTGATTCGATCCCAGTTAAATCCCTCCCGAAACCAAGAATCCCCACTCTACAAGGCCCAACGATGACCACAAGTCAAAGGTACAATTGGATGAATGCAACCACCACCTACTTGAGGAACAACACACTACCAGAGGACAGAACTAATGCTAGATCACTCCGTGCGAAGGCAACTCGGTACACGCTCATCAACGATAGACTGTACAAGCCAGGATTCAATGTACCGTTGCTGTGATGTATTGACCATGAGGATACAAATTATGTTCTGAGGGAAATACATAAGGGAATTTGTGAAAACCATGCAAGGGGCAGGTCTCTAGCTTACAAGGTGCTCCGCCAGGGATACCTCTGGCTAACAGTTTATGATGATGCAACAAACTATGTCCACAGATGTGATAGATGCTAGAGATTTACAGATATTTTGCGAGTTTCACCACAAGAATTAACCACTCTGACAAGCCCGTGGCTATTCGCGATCTGGGGCATCGACCTTATCGATCCATTGCCTTAGGGAAAATGGGTTGTTAAGTTTGCGATAGTTGCCATGGATTATTTCACTAAGTGGGCGGAAGCTGAACCACTGGCAACGATAACGTCGAGCAGGCTGAAGGATTTTGTCTATAAGAACATAATTTGTCAGTTTGGGATTCCCCACACAATAATAACCGACAATGGGAAGCAGTTCGACAGCGAAGATTTCAGGACCTTCTGCGAGCAGCTCAGCATCAAGAAGAGTTTTGCTGCCGACTACCAGCCTTAAGCCAACGGACAAGTAGAGGCTGTGAACAAAGTAATCAAGCACACCATAAAGAAGAAGCTCGACGACCTTAAAAGGAATTGGGCTGACCAGCTACCAGAGGCTTTATGGTCCTACAGGACGATCGCTAGAAGCTCAACAAGCGAAGCCCCATGTTCTTTATCTTATGGATGTGAGGCAATGATCCAGGTTGAAGTAGGAATTAGTTCGTTCCAAAGAGAAGTCTTTGATAAAGAAGCAAACGAAGACCTTTTCTGTCTAAAGCTAAACCTGATCGAAGAACATCAAGCTAAATCCTAGCTAAGGCTTGCTTCGTATCAACAGCGAGCCAAGCGATATTTCAATACCAAGGTCAGAAACAAAGATTTTGAAGTGGGTGATCTGGTCTTCAGAAAAGTCGTCCAAGGTACTCAAAACCTGAGCTTGGGGGCACTTGGGCCCAAATGGGAGGGTCCCTTCAAGATATCCGAAAAGCCCGCACCAGCGTCCTTACCTTTAACGTCTCGTCGGCGAAGCAATAATGCGAGCGTGGAACGCTGAGCACTTGCGAAGGTATTATCAATAAGAAACTCGGGTTTCACCCATTCTTATGTTCAGTATTCACTGTAAGGCCATTCACAGTCAAAACACTTGATTAATAAACGAGGTACTATTCATTATTTACTTCGATTCATTGTTAATACCTTAAAAGTTTACAAATACACCCCTAACAAATTTTGATTACTCATTCATTTGTGTCCAATGTAACTCATAACCTATAATCTTTAGGCAACACTTGAATTCAATCAATTAGTAATGTTTATAATATAATATAGTAATGTCGTAATTAATTAAGTAATTATTAAATTATAATGTAATGTTATAATTAATTAACTGATCATGCTATAATGTAATGTTACAATTATTTAAGTAGTTATTTAACAATAATGTTTAATGTTTATAATATAATGTGATAATCAATTAAGTAATCATTTAATTAATTACTTATGTTTAATGTTTATACTGTAATATTATAATTAATTAAATTTTTAATCATTTAATTAAGTATTGTGATATTGTTTATAATAGAATGCTATAATTAATTAAGTAATCATACTATAAATTTATAATGTAATGTTATAATTAATAAAATTCTAATCATTTAATTAAGTATTGTGTAAATTAGTAAATTAGTAATGTTTATAGTATAATGTCATAATCAATTAAGTAATCATTTAATTATGTAATGTTATAATTAATTATGTGATCATATTATAATGTAATATTATAATGAATTGAATAATCATACTATAAATCTATAATTTAATATTGTAATTAATTAAATTTCTAATCATTTAATTAATATACTAATGTTTATAATAGAATGTTATAATTGATTAAGTAATCATACTATAAATATATAAGGTAATGTTATGATTAATTAAATTTTTAATCATTTAATTAAGTAATGTAATAATGTAGTAAATTACTAATGTTTATAATGTAATGTTATAAATTCATAACTAATTAAGTAATCATTTAACTATGTAATGCTATAATTAATTAAGTGATCATAATATAATGTAATATAATAATGTTATAATTTAATTAAGTAATTATTTAACTATAATGTAATGCTTAATTAATTAAATTTTTGATCATTTAATTAAGCAATCATTTATTTATAATGTAATATTACAATTAATGTTTATAATATAATGTCATAATCAATTAAATAATCATATAATTATGTGATGTTATAACTAATTATGTAATCATACTATAATGAATTAAGTAATTATACTATAAATCTTTAATATAATATTATAAATTTATAATTAATTTGTTTATAATATAATGTTATAATTAATTAAGTGATCATTTAATTATAATGTAATGTTATAATTAATTAAGTAATCGTACTATAAATTTATAATGTAATGTTATAATTAATTAAATTTCTAATCATTTAATTAAGTATTGTGCTAATTTTTATGTAGTAAATTAATAATTACTAATGTTTATAATATAATGTCATAATCAATTAAATAATTATTTAATTATGTAATGTTATAATTAATTATGTGATCATACTATAATGCAATGTTATAGTGAATTAAGTAATCAGACTATAGATCTTTAATGTAATATTATAATTAATTAAATTTTTAATCATTTAATTAAGTAATGTAATAATGTAGTTAGACTATAGATCTTTAATTAAATTTATAATATAATGTTAAAAATTTATAAATAATTAAATAATCATTTAACTATGTAATACTATAATTAATTAAGTGATCATAATATAATGTAATATAATAATGTTATAATTTAATTAAGTAATTATTTAACTATAATGTAATGTTTAATTAATTAAATTTCTAATCATTTTTTCATAATGTGATTTTATAATTAATGTTTATAATATAATGTCATAATCAATTAAAAAATCATCTAATTACGTAATGTTGTAATTAATTATATAATCATACTATAATTAAAAGTTACAATGAATTAAGTAATCATACTATAAATCTTTAATATAATATTATAATTAATTTGTTTATAATAGAATGTTATAATTAATTAAGTAATCATTTAATTATAATGTAATGTTACAATTAATTACGCAATCATACTATAAATTTATAATGTAATGTTGTAATTAATTAAATTTCTAATTATTTAATTAAGTATTGTGCTAATGTAGTAATGTTTGTGTAGTAAATTAGTAATTACTAATATTTATAATATAATATCATAATCAATTAAGTAATCATTTAATTATGTAATGTTATAATTAATTATGTAATCATACTATAATGTAATGTTATAGACTTATAGTGAAGTAAGTAATCATACTATAAATTTTTAATGTAATATTATAATTAATTAAATTTTTAATCATTCAATTAAGTTTGTGCTAATGTTTATAATAAAATGTTATAATTGATTAAGTAATTATACTATAAATCTATAATGTAATGCTATAATTAATTAAATTTCTAATTATTTAATTAAGTAATATACTAAATGTTATAACTTATAAGTTAATTAATTAAGTAGTAATCAATTAATGTAATACTATAATTAATAATACTACAAATCAATTAAGTAATGTTATTAAATTATAATTAATTTAGTAATCATTTAACTATAATGTAATGTTATAATTGATTAAGTATGATATTTAACTAGTAATTAAATTTATTAATGTTTATCATTTATCATATATAATTAATTAATTGCTAATTTACCATAGATATACTTAGAACTTGATAGTTGAAGTAACTAAATATATTATTATTCAATCAAATCTACTATTTTATTCAAAAATAATTCTCTTAATAACATTAAAACACTTTTAATTGGATCATAATTCCAATAATTCACTTAATTAATCAAAACTTTAATATTAATATATTATAATATATTAAAGTTTTTAATATGGTGTAATTTATATGTAATAAGTATAATTGTATATTTATTTAATTAGGTTATTCTAAAAATTTTCTATTTTAAATTTTTTTTATATGTAAAATAATAGAAACCCGCCATTATTCATATTTCACAAATATTTTATATTTTCATTGTAGTCTAGGTTCCAACCAGGTTCCAAAACAGGTTCCAAAATAGTTTCAAAACAGGTTCCAAACAGGTTCCAAAAATCAATTCTTTTTCCAGGTTTCAGTTTCGGTTCCGGTTCTGATTCCAGTTCCTCCACACATAAGAATTGAAACCGGAACCGTACAGTATCGGTTCCAATAAAATGGAACCGAAACCTACCCGCATAGTGCCAGTTTCGGGAAGGTTATGGTTCTGGTTCCGGTTCAACCCCCAGGTTCAGGTTCTACCCACTAAGACTTAAGATCACCAGAGCACCTTGTGCACCAATTGGTGTAGTTTGACACTAGCCCAACGTAGTTCTATTCAGAGCTATCAATACGGTAGTGATTGGCTACATTGAGAAGTGTATCGAGACTATGGTGGATCGACAAAGGATTCATCACTCCTGGGTATGGGAGAAGTTATCTCATTGGGTAATTTAGTAAATGGCAATGACACTAAATCTGTGGCCACGGTGGGATTGAGTTGATGCTCAATCCAATTTAATATTCCTGTCATTGGTCCAGTAACTTAATACAAACATGTTGAGGATATCTGAGGTTGACACTATTTATGTACTTCATTCTTGATGGATGAAAGGATTTGATTGCACGGTAACCATACCGTTGACAGGCTATGGTTTCAATGAATCCAAATCTATCGAGTGGTCATGATGCCTTGTTAGGGGCCAATCTTGGTATGTGTGTAGTGAGACGATTAAATGGTGTTAATCGCAATACTACACACTGCCGATATGATGAGGAGCCTACGGGTCACACACTTAGAAGATAATTTAAGAATCAATTTGTAAGAAAGGGTATTTTTGTCTTTTAGGACGAAAGGGTATTTTGGTAATTTCACAATGCAATTATATTTGACGAGGTTGTTGCCTGTATTTAATTTTAATATTAAAATTAAATTAGTAAGATTATAATTAAATATATCTCTGTATAGATTTAAATGAATTATTATTATTATTTAAATGTTATTATATTATTATATATTAATTGATTTTAATTATAATAATAATTAATTAATTAAAATAACATAAAGGGTGTGTTTGGTTGCAAGGGTAAACTAGGATTGGAAACCATGGCTATTCTTAAGTGGAATAGGGTTTTAATTGTTGCACTATATAAGTGCAACTTAAAATTAAAACATAAGAGAATTATTCATTCAATTAAAACCCTAGCCATCCTATCTCTCTCTCTCTCAAGAAGAAAACTTTTCTTGTTCTTCTTTCTTGATTTTTGAAGACCTTGATTGTTCTAGCAAAATAATCAAGGGTTCCTCGAATTATCTTCGTGAGGGTAATCCTACTTTGGATCGATTGGCGAAAAATCACGTGAACAGCAAACAGTGAACAGTAACCGTGAACAGTGTTCCTGTCCGAAATCAAAGATATTCGAAGGAGCCTCCAAATATACTTAAGTATTCTAATCCTTGAATGGATTTACTTTATACAAACTTTTGTTTATAAACATGTAAACGGTATAATCTATAATCGGATCTAGGCAAAGAAAAGTAATTGAGTTACCAATTGAATTTTTGTTTTCCGCTGCGTATGGTAGATCAATTACTTACAGTGGTATCAGAGCCTCAGGTATTAGATTATATTGTTTAATTGATGTTTGATAACTATATTTGTTTGATAACGTGTTATTGTATGATTTGAAGTGTTTTTTAAATCTGGAAAAATTTTGTATGTTGAATGTCTTAATTAATCAATTGATTAAATAATGTGTTGATTGAATGTGTATTGGTTGGTTGGTATCCTATTCGAATATTTAAGCATTTGATTTGATTGGGATCCACGTCATTATGCAAAAAATTGCAAAAAGATGTTATTGTGTCTGATTCACTATTTTGCGGCGTTAGCCATAGCAAAATAACACTTCGCCGTGGTGAGATGCAAAAGGTGAATCTGGTCACGGTGAAATTCTGAAAAAGTAGATCTAGCCGCGGCGAAATAAAACTTCGCCACAGCATAAAACTCTTTGGAAAGATTTGTGTTTTCTAGAAGTTCACGGTTGTCGCGGCAAAATAAAACTTCCCCGCAGCGACCATTGTGCATGAACTTCATCGGGGCAAAGAATTTCTTCGCCGCGGCAAGAAACCTACTGTTCTGTTTTTGCTTTCCGTTTTTCGCATAAAGACTAATTGCAATTTTTGAACCTTTAAAGCCAATATTCATTCTGCACGTTTAAGGTGGTAACTTGATAATTTAACCCACCCAAATCAAAAATTGATTGTTTTTTAATGTATGCAATGTTCTTGTTTGATAATTGCATGGTGCCCAATACATGAGCCTTAGACCTATTGTTTATTGTTTATTGGGTTTGTTTGTAATTTTTATAAACAAATAGGACCTGCGTGTCCTGCCTCTCTCTCTCTCTTAAATCTCCATGTATTTCTTCTCCTCATCTCACTCCACTCGTATGTAACGCGAGGTTTCTATTTTATTAATGTAAATTAGACTAGGTTTTTTTATTATAAAACTATTTGTAATGATCGTGAAGAAGAAACAAAGGAGCTATGAAGAGGAATAACTTGAAGATCCAAGATTTATTTTTAAACCCTAGGCTGACCCACCGATTCCTCTAGGCTCGAGGAAATCAGTTTTAGTGGGCCATGTACAGGCACATTTAATTTTTTGTTTAGAATGCATGCTAAGGTTGAATGTTCAATAACATGCCAAATAATGTCATTCTAACAAAGATAATAACATGGTGAGACATTAAATAAAAACCCTCAAATAAGATATATTAAGTCACGTATGCCTTCCATCACCATGGTTTTAATCAAACCACTGTTCGTCGGAACCTTGTTCGCCACAGCGAAGGATACACTTCTACCAGTGGGAGGTTAAAATTCATTGGAGTTTTCCTTAATGATAATGGGTCAACTTAAAATGATAGTTTTACTTGTTCGCCATAACGAAGGTTGATAAGCACGTCATAGACATAGTAGAGAAGTACACATGTTGAGTGTACATAGCGACTATGTAATGTCCACTCTACTGATTCTAGGAATCACACTTAAGGATGATGGCTAGGCTGTTGGATTGTGTGATTGGCTTGTTGGCTTACTTCACATTTGAGGTTGGTAGTGGGAGCTATCAATTAGTGTGGATTAAGTTTGCTGTCCTACCTAATCAACCCATTTTAGCTTGTTCGCCACAACGAAGGTTTGAAATGGGCCAAATGGGATCTCAGTCCACTAGGAAAGCCAACGGGCTTTCTCGAGTTAATAGTACGGGCTATTTGCTTGAGGAAAATAGTGGGAGTGTTTTTTAATAAAAGACCATATTAAGAAATGATAAACATTATATTGACTTTACTTTTCTGAATTGTAGATTCACTTAAAAACAAGCATTATGAACCTACGATCGATAATCGAAAAAGAAAATAGGTTGGATGGATCCAATTTCTCGGACTGGTAACGTAATCTTCGGATTATACTTAAGTCCAAAAAGAAATTGTATATCCTTGATAAGTCATACATGGCTGAGCCTGATCCTGATCCTAATGTCACTCGGGAAGTAAAGGATACTTATCAAAAGTTCCTTGATGATGCTGATGGCGTTTAATGCTTGATGTTAGCATCGATGACACTAGTGCTGCAAAAGCAGCATGAGAATGTGGACGCTGCTGCCATTATTCTACACCTCAAGGAGCTTTACAAAGGGAATGCTCGACATGAGAGGTACAAGGTGTCAAAAGCACAGTTTGGAAGTCGTCTGACCGAGGGAGCCTAAGTTGGCCCCTATGTGCTTAAAATGATCGAGCACATGGAGAGGCTTGAGACTTTGGGGTTTAAGTTGGATGCAGAATTACAAGTGGATTTAATTCTACAATCCTTGTCTGACTCTAATGCACCGTTCATAATGAACTTCAATATGAACGCTATGATGAAAACCCTGTCGGAGCTTTTAAACATGCTAAGGACTGCAGAGCAAGACTTGAAGAAGTCCAAGCTTGTTTTACTAGTAGCTTCCAGTAAAGGAAAGGGTAAGGCCAAGGCCAATCCCAAGCCCAAGCCTAAGCCTAAAGGACAGGATGCTCTCAAGCCTACAGGTGGCGTTAGGAAAGGTGGGAAGGTAGTCTGCTTCTATTGTGGCAAGCCTGGCCACTGGAGGAAGCACTGCAAGGCTTTCCTTGCAAACAAGAAAAAGTCAAATGCTTCGACTTCAGGTATTTTTATGATTGAGATTAACTTCTCTCCTTCAACATCTTGGGTCATTGACACAGGATGTGGTACTCACATTTGTACTGATGTGCAGGGACTAAAGTAGAGTAGATTGCTCGCCAAGGGAGAAGTGAACCTACGAGTTGGAAATGGAGCACATGTGGCTGCATTAGCTATAGGGACTTATTGTTTGTCTTTGCCTTCAGGCTTATTATTAGAACTCAAAGACTGTTATTTTGTACCTGCGATTTCTAGAAACATTATTTCAGTACCCGTTTTGGATAATATAGGATATCGTTTTGAGATTTCTAATGGATTGCTGTCTTTTAGTTTGAATAGTATTTGTTATGCCTGAAAAAGTAGGGTTGACACCGAGCCTTGTCAGCATAGGCGGTCAGAGCTTAGGTAGGTTCTATAACCATTCAGACGTAGCCACGTCGCATGCTGACATGAGCGGCATGTTCCTGCCAATGCAGTGGGTGTGCACCAGAGTGGTGAAAGGCTGGAAACGTTCCACATGTCCAATCCCTACACAAGTCGAGGAAATCACTCGAGCAAGTGAGCAATGGGACACAAAGAATGATTTGCATGGCAATCTGACCCACTCACAGATTTAGTAATCATTACCTCAATTCATCCCACTATAAATAGAGGGATCCTCTCCCGTTTGTGGGATTAGCTAATTTTTCTCTGAAATAGCATACGTTTTCTCTCTTTCTCTCTCATGTATTCACTTGTATTCTCTAAGCTATAAACCAGCTCGCTGAACGCGACCTGATCTCATATATTAATACAATATCAATAGACATAGGATTTGCTTATTTAAGGATCCAAACCACTTTAAACATTGTTCTTCGTCTCTTATTCAACCCAATATCCCCATATACACATATGTCTTCTGAGTCAACTCAGCATTTCCCACGTGCAATTAGTTGGTATCAAAATCAAGCATTAACAGTATTCTATTTGGAATTGCAAGGTTATATAATGGATTATATGTTCTTGATTTGAACAATATGGCCGGGAAGTTAGTCAATCAGCCCATCGACCGCGACTTGGATCGCTTCATCTGTTTCCTTATTTTTTGGTTGGGACGAGCCAAGTTTGCTCACCCTAGAAGCACCTGCCTCTCCAACAGGAGCGATTTTCTTCTTGGTCAAGTTTTTGGCTGCTTCCTTTCAAAGATCGCCAGCTTTTGTGGCAACCTCTTTGCCCGAGCCAATTTGCTACTCAGGTGCTTTATTTTTTCCCAAACCTCCAGTTGGTTTGGATGCCTTCTTCGCTGGCCTTTTCAGGGCTCCAAAATATTTTTCCCATCAATTGCCTTAGTGGCAGTCTTGGGCTTCTTCGCACTTGGGCCTCCCCCAAGCTCACCACCAGCGCGCTTCTAACCAGCAGTTTTCGCTGGCTGTTTCATTCCTGAAGTAGCCAGAGCCTTCGTAGTAGCCGCAAGGGTAGCCGCTTTCTTCTTTTTTGGTTTTTCGACCCACATTTCTGCAAGGACAAAAGGCAAGAGAATTGGCAATCTATTGTGCACAGGAAATCAAGCGTGAGCAAGCAACAACTTACCTTTCTCCAGAAGTGCTAAGAAATTGGCCTCGTCTCGACAGAAGTTGTACCCTTTCAGGTGAGGAAACATAAGAAGCTCATTGACGTTGCGCTGATTGTCCGGAAGATCGTTAAAATGTTGTAGCCTCTGTAAGCTCGCGGATGGAAAATAACTCTGCTCGACGTTAACTGCAAAAATAAAACAGGACGATCAGTTAGAATGTATAGCTCAAGAATAATCCTCGTACATACATGGGAAGCCTGAGCCTAACTCGCTTCCACAGCAAAGACACCGATCTCCCGGTCTTCATAGAAAAATAACTGGGAATCCCAATGTGAAACTTTTTTCAGAACATCGATCAGTCCGTTAAAACGTACTCTCCTCACTTTGGAAAGGTAGTACGTCTGGTCTTGCTCTTTTTTGAGCCTATACAAATGGACGAGCTCTTTGACAGATGGCTAGCCCAGTTCAGCGATCATGTACGCAATGTACATCGCGATGATGATCACGTCAAAGTTGGTTGTTTGTTGAAAAGGAACAATGTCGAATCGCCTCAATATGTTGTTGATGAAGCAATGCAGGGGAATGGATACCCCGCACCTAAGGAGAGTCTCGGAGGTAGCTACCCATCCAGGTGGGGGGTTCTTCCGAGAATATTCCCCCTGAACCATCAAGTTAAGTTGCGACGCATAGACCACCCTTATGCTTTTGAGGTCCCCAAGGGTAATCAAGGATTGTGGTTCTCTTCACAGCCTATGGACTGGAGACGGCAGAGATTGAGCTCGTTGAATCGAAGCATGATCGGACAAGCTCGCAGCGTCTAGGTTCAAGCTTTGAGCTATGAATTCCTCAAAAACATCGGGGAATAGACCCCAAGGGCTACCGAGCCTACCAACAAATCGAACATTCGATCTGTTGTACGACTACTAGACAACGACATGGTTGTAACTCAACTCTGGGTACCTAAAAAAAGAAGCGAACATATGTTAGAGCTCGAACAAATTGGTGACCATTCTACACTCGCTTCTATTTCAAGCACCAGAGATAGCTTGCGCAATGTGGCGAAAATACACAACCAACCTGGGACCGCCAGAGGTGCGCCGAAAAAAACCCTACTAAAATCTTAACACATCCAATATGGCCACTACAGTAGCCACCCTTGGACGCAAAAATTAGAAAAACAAAAGAGAATAAGGGAGGAAAGCCTTACTGGAATGGGGAAAGTGTCGGGAACTCATGAGAAAGATCACCGCGACGATGCAAGAGCAACAGCGGAGAGCAGCAAGAGAGTCAGAATAACTTTTGAAGTTACTATTCTGAGGTTTTTCGTCACCTTTTATAGCGGTTTGCATAGAAGACGAAAGGGCAGGGTTTAGTCGTGGCCGTCGACTTAAAGTTGATCCTCACCCTTCATTTGTCAAGCAATCTCGACCCTTTGATGTGGCCACGTGTCTACCATCTATGGGGAGCGATGAACCATCAGATTGCAGTAATGATTACCGTGAACAATTGTCGTCACCCACACGCGACAAAACGTAACTGATAAAGGCTTCCACATTTAATGCGACACTACCACACGAAAATTACCTTTATAACCTGACTTTTCATATTCTGAATTTTGACAAGTACCATGAGAGATCCAAGTGTGAGGTACGTCGGCCAAGCATAAGGTCAACCGTAGGAGCCCGTTCGAACATGCACTCAAAGATTCACTATTGAGTCTGAGCTTGGCATCAAATCGAGCAATAGTCTTTTAAGCCTGAAGCAAGCATCGAACACTAGGGGGAAGATGTTGTGTGTCGCTTTTCCGCTAAGCTCGGGCCAACGCGAGGATATAGCTCGACCTAGAATGAGCTCGGCAACAATGATTAATCGACCCAGCATAAGCTCGTCGAGCCGAAGCTCGACCCAATATAAGCTAGTCGTGGACAGTTCAAGGAATCATTCAATCAACATCCAGATTATTTCAGATCCCAGATATTACGAGAATGACTAGATCAATCACGATCACCGCACAATCACAACGCCCAATCGGGAGAATATCGGAATCTGATGTAATCCCCTTAATTTTGCTCTTTTCTTTTTACAAATCTTGTATATAAACCCCTTCAAACGAGGAGGAAAGGGTTACGAATTTGACATAGGAACTATATTGTTAGATCTCACGGCAAATACAAAAACAGTGGACGTAGGCTTCAGAGTTAACCTCATCGAACCACTTTAAAACTCTCATTGTCTTTACTTTATTGCATTATTTTTACATACATTGCTTGTTATTCTTAATCACACACACATCAGTTCTGATCCCGACAAGGTCAATCGAATCTCGCTGGTTGGTACAGATTTCTGTATTAACAAATAGTTAAATTATCATTTAATTTTATACAACAAACTAACATAAAAAACCTAAATTTAATTAAACTACATACTTAAAAAAATGAATAAATAAAATAAGCGAGGAAAAGTATAATAAGATAAAGGATACTAGAGTCTTTCCAAAACAAAGTTTTAGATTCTTTTCAGTTTTATTTTTTTAATTTTTTAGATGTATTTGTTACATTTTAAAATCCTTTGGTGCGTTTTACTTTCTTCAGACTTTGAGTAAATTGTGATAAATCAGCAGTTGAATTTAAGCATTAAAATTGTAGTAATTTTTTTAGGGCAAATTAAAAAAAATAAAAAAATGGTACATTCAAAATTAACTCCAAGCTGACAGAATTTAAATTTTTTTTTTTTTTTTTTTTCTGTTTTATAGGGAACGATGAAGGAGTGCACTTTTATTGTTGAAAATTAACCAAACTATTCACTCACATATATATACCTGTTTTAGTCGCCACTCGCCATATATTCACTCTCTTTATTGCATGTTTCTGTATACACCATTTATATCTTATTAATGCCATCAATTAATCTTCTTTAGAACACAGCTAATATCTTTTAAAATAAAAAGAAAAAATTAGCAACTCTCGAAGCAAAAATTTATTGCCAATTTATTACAATGAATGTAAGAAGAGGTAGTTTATGTATTTTCTTTTTCTCTAACCTTTAACTATATATTCGCTTAAATAATCCTTTGGAGATGGATATAGATTGGATCTTATTTGTAATTGGTCGGATTGTTTGTTTTTCACTTTTCTTCCCTTTGATTAGATTGAATGGCATTGAAAAGTCTCCAGAGCAACCAACATTCCACCGAGTATGTCATCCAAATTGCCAAACACCCCTAATAATGGAAGAACAAAATGGACAACAGGTGATAATTAATATCTCGTACAAAATTGAGAAATTCAAAACACAGCCCTGTTTATCAGTGTCCTTTTTTTTTTTTCTGTGAAATAATTTAGAAAAGGAGCCAAGGGATTGATGAACAAACTCTTTAAATATTGAATCTTACTATCTGAATCGTTGTACTAATAACTGGAGATCATTAGATGGTAATTTAATTGGAGATCATTAGATGGTAATTTAATTGGAGATCATTCAAAAGGACGTCAAGTCCAAGACAATCTACATGAACTTATATAAAGCTGACCAACAACCCCCGTCAAAATGTATAGTTTTATAAAGATTTGAACTCTAAATTAATAAATGTACAACCCATCTCCTATATCATTTTATTTATTTATTTCCAGGATTTCCATTTGCATGTAGTAACAATAGCGATAAAATTATTCGGATATAATTCTCTAGTTAGATGTACTAATATTACCATATTTAATCCATATTGGATTCTTATGTATAAAGTATCATTTCACTCTAGCAAATGAATATAATAATATTTAAGTATAGTCATAACAAAATTTATAACAAAGTTTTCTTATTAGATAATAACCCTATATAGTTAATCTTCAGTGGAAATGTTTTAAAGTTTTTTTTGGTGCGCACCAAAAGTTGGTATCGGCTATTAGCTCCACCAAAAACAAAAATTAAAAGTTATAACTAGTCAGTAGCCTTTAATTCACACCTTACAAATTTCAAGACGTTCGCACTTCAAATTGATTAATATGTACAATAAAACTTCTCTATAGTGATACTTTATATAGAAATAACCCTCGTGTAATCATAAATAATTTTAATCCAACTTGGGCTAGTTGTAAATAAGAATAAACTTCAGGTCTTATCAAATTTGTCTCCATATAGTACTAATTATTTGTATATTGCAAAAATAATATGTACTTGTTTTTTGAAACTTTGTCTATTTCTTTTATCAATGTTCATACCATGGATTTGACATATTCTATTAATTAACTATTAACATAGTGTATATTTTACCTTCATACCACTTACACTAATTATACCTCTATTAATTTATAAACTTCTTATATTAATAAAATTATTTTGGTGTCACCATTATAACTATAGACGGACTTATTATATATATATTAAAATTCATGAACACAAATAAAGATTCTAAAATTTTTAACATGTGATGTGATTTTTTATGAAGTCAATATATGATCATGGCCATTTGCATAAAGTTATATATAATTTAGTTAATTTATTCAGGAAGTGGGAGGAGAATTTGCATTTGCAAGTTGTAGTAATAATGGAAAAGATTTATAATTTAATTATAACATAAGACAAGTGCAAGAGGGTTGAACAATATTGCCTGGATTGAATGAATTTGAGTATGAGAAAATTGATTAATTAATTTTTTATTGCAGATTGAGTTTAAGTAAAGTAGGAAAAAACAAATGAATAAAATGAAGTAAACGCATTAATTAAGAGATCCAGAATTGGAGGGTCAACTATCTTCATTGAAAGAAGAACAAAATATTTACCATTTTATCTTAATAATTTTTTTTAATATATGAAAATTCTAAAGCTAAATCCTAAGTTATAGAAATTTGATTTGGGTATACAAATTAAATGACTTATTGACTAAAATGTACAACAAATAATCAACTTCAGTTTTGACTAACCAAATATTTGTTTCAAATAATCATGAACTACAATATTGATGAACCTCTTTTTTATTTTTTTATTTTTTTTTTAAAGATTAAGTTAGAATTTAATTCTGGGTATTTTTTAAATTATTGTCTTAATCATATATCTGATTATTAACTTTATTTTTGACTAACAAGACATTATTTCAATTAATCACCCATTGGCTAAAATGTACAAAGGATAATAAATTAACTTTTCTTTTGACTAACCTAAGATTTATTTCAAATAATTAACATTATTAAAATTTTCAAAGGACAGTTCAAATTAATATTTATGAACGTGTAAAAATAAGTTTTTTTTCTAAATAATTAAAAATGATAGTTACATTTTCTTTATTAATCTGCCAACCTTTAATTAATTTATTTAACAAATTTTTTGAAATTAAAAAAATTGTCATTGTGGAAATATAAATAAGTGATATAAATACATAGTTATCCAAAGCTGACTTGAAATAAAATAGAATAATGAAGCAGTTTTGGCCATTTTGGTAGCTCTTATAAAAGCCATTAATTCAAAGCACCTTACTATTTATTATTTTTAACCAAATCACCAGTTCTTCATTAATTCAACATTTCTAATTTTTTGTTTTTTTTCTTTTTCTAAAGGGAAGAAGAATTAATTTAATTCATAATTAATTCAAGCAACCCATATACCTCCAATTAATTATGAACTAATAGGATGATTTGATTGGCAATTTGGTTTAATTTTGTGTTGTAAATTCTATCTATTGTCAAACAAATCATATGGGTTCAATAAATCAACCCATCTAATTCATTAAATCATTTTCAAAAACATTTTCGAAAAATATAAAAAACATTATGGCAGCTTTGTAAATGAAATAGGGAAAGACTTTTAAATTGTTTTCATTGTTTCAAATATTATTTAGGGGGAAAAAATCATAAAGCATTTTGAGTTTTTTGATATTTTAATTTACCTACATAAGTAATTTTAGTTTAATTATGAAAATTACTAAGATTATGAATAAGTTATTATAATGAACATATTAAACACATTATTATTATTCGAAGCACTAATTCTTTTAAAAAGTTGATAAATACATTTTCGAATCTTGAACATATAAAAATTAGTTGTCCTATTCATATATTCAAATATATTTTCCAAAATCAAATTCAAAAAAATAGTTGCTTAAAATGAATACACTATTATCTTTAGAAAAAGAAAAATAAAATTTTAAAAATATCAGAATGAAATCTTATGATATTTTGATTTCAATCTAATGATACAATTTAAACCACAAAAATTAAAAAATAAAATAAATGAATAATTATCCAAAAGGGTTTCTAGAATTATTGTTATTAATCAAACCTATAGCTAGATGATACCATAGAATAAAGCAAATGAAAATGACAAGAGAAAATGTTTTCATTTTCAAAAACAAATAAATAAAATTTATTTTCTTTTTATTTCTTTACATTGGAACAAGAGTTGTTAAGACATTTTTGTCAAAGTAACTAAAAATATTGTCATTTCCCTTTCTCTTATACAACACCTAGATTGATGAGAAATCTATACATATTTATAAATATAAAAAAAAAAATTCAAAATATCCTGATAAACCCATGAATAAAATAAATTAAAACAATTTATTTTTAGTAAAATAGGTGGGTAAATTACAAAGAAAGTATCTATGAATAATATAATTGAAGTAATTAATTAGGTTGTTAGATATGAAATTATAATAGAAAATAGAGCATAAAATAATTAAACGGAGTACCAAATCATAAATGAAACGCTCTTCTAATACAATTAATTATCCCTCATGGGGATAAGTGATGCTGATAGCATCATCTAAGCAAAAGTCAATAAACATTTCATAAAATTAATTAAATAATTAAATCAAATTAAATTAAATTCATAACACATCATCTTCTGTTGTTTAATGTTAGGGAGGTCCTACTGTGGTCATTTGCTCATGTATTCTTATGTTTCTGTTTCCAAAATCCATATAAAAAAAATTGAAAAATAAATAAATAAACAAAACAGTATGGATATTTTAAACAAGGGTTTAATTGTATACAGTAAATAGTACCATTATCCATACAATAGTACTAAAAGTAATGCATTGTACTAGAAGAGAGAAGGGTTCCAATGTTAATGTGTGTATTTGGTTTGTTGTGTTTCTAGAGTGTGTTGGTAATAAATATTTTGTGGTGTTAATGGAAATATAAAATTTGCAGTTGGATATTTTAAATAAGGGTTTAATTGCAATACAACTTTTTGATTGGTTGCTATTTAATTTATTGGCGTTTGATATTAAATTCATTCATAGGTGGTAATGGTATTGGTGTTTTTTTCAAACTGGGTTTTAGCCATAAAAGCCGTTGGGTTCACAGCACTTAAACACCGACTCCAAGCAATGAATGAATGCTTTTGCTTTTGCTGCACTTTGTAATTGCAATATTTACTCCAATTTTCCCACATCTGCGTACTTCTTGGGATATTTCCTACCATTAATACGTTTCCTGCCCTCAATTTACACTCTTCTTCCACCAATACTTCAATTCAATTCTCTCTCCCTCCACCTCTTCCCCATAATTTAATTAAGCTTTAAAGAATCCCCCCCTCCCCATCTCTCTCCTTTCATTTCTCTTGTATATAATGCCCTTCTAACCTTCTAAACTAACAACCCCACAAATCAACACCTCTCATCTCTAACGGTGGTGGCGAAACCTCTTAAAGGTAATGTTTTTGTGTCATTCAATTATGGTATTCTCATAGCAATTCTATGCTTTGTGGTGGTGTTGTTTTCTAAATCAACATTTGTTGTGATATATTGCAGAAGGTTTTTAAAAAAAAAAAAAAAAAAATGAGTCGCAGAAATGGAAACGCGCCAAAACTAGAGCTGAAGCTGAACCTTTCGCCGCCGAGAGCTGACCGGAGAATGGATTCGCCAAGCCGATCAGCCACGGCGTCACCAATGTCCCCACTGAGCTCATGTGTGTCGTCAGAGAACCAAGATGACTCTCTTAGATATTCCAACAGTCCGGAGGCCACATCCATGGTGCTGGTGGGATGCCCCCGGTGCCTGATGTATGTGATGCTTTCAGAAGATGATCCTAAATGCCCCAAATGCAAGAGCACCGTTTTGCTTGATTTTCTTCACGACAACAACAACAAAATCACCACCACTGTCAAGACAAGGAAAAGCTAGAGTAGTAGGTCCTGGTATCTTTTGCTAATTCTGTCGTTCCTCCTAAGACTTATGTTATAGCCTTTTGTCTTTCTTTTTTTTCTTTTTTTTTTACTTTTAGGTAGTGCTATTAGTGTTCCGTTTTTCCTTATTCCAAATGCTCAAAAAAGAAAAAAAGAAAAACAAGATTAAAGAGCAAAGAGCAAAAAAGAAGGAGCGCCAATAGCACTGTTCTTTTGTTTTTTTTAATCTTTCTTCTAATCATATAACATAGAATATCGGCAATGGTAACGGTGTATGTTTTCTCTCTACGTTAAGCTGACTTTTCTCTGTATCAGGAGACTACATTAAACAAAAGGAAAATGTTATTCTTAAAAGACTCATTTAAAGAGAGTTACAAAATGACATCAACAAGAAGAAAAAAAATAAAGAAAAAACAAGAAAAGAGAAAAACATCATGAAAATTAAGGGTGATGATTATCTTTGTATATCCCTTTTATACGTGTCTTTGTTGTAAAAGCAGCATCGCTCTTAAACAAAATTAATAGCAGCCAACTGCCCAAATCTCTGTTAAAGCAGTGCAGGCAATTTCTGGGTTCAGTATAAAAGTAATTTCTGGGTTAGTAATAGTATTTACCTTGTATAAATACGA
The DNA here is from genome assembly GCF_008641045.1 of Pistacia vera. NCBI lineage: Eukaryota > Viridiplantae > Streptophyta > Magnoliopsida > Sapindales > Anacardiaceae > Pistacia > Pistacia vera. The sequence continues at coordinate 1,360,346 of NW_022196261.1, forward strand.
ATGTGAGTGGACCATGACGCCGATTAACAGCCTATATAGAGTTCAGTTTGAACTGCAAACGAAGTAAAAAAAGGTAAATAATCAGCGAATTTACCTGACCCCGAAACATGGGTTAATTTGTCTCGACTCAAAAAGTACTTAGAGAAGCTGTTATAGAAGATAGCAATTGTATGACTTTGGCCCACATTGAAGTGATTGGTCCACACCAGGTTGGCATATAAACAAGAGCAATGATCCCCATGGAGCCAAACCGTTTTCACTCATGCACAACACCCAAATATGAGTCATCCTAATCAGACGACCATGCAAACTTCCTTAAAAGATAAAACTATTATCCTGGATAAGTAAAAATGCTCACTATAAGATTTTCTGTTTAAATATCTCAACTAAATTAACCAAACAATGATCATGATTATGCATTACAAGTCTAATGAAAATGCCAGACTGAGTAAAAGGCAGAAAAATCATCAAAGAAGAGATAAAGTAGCATGCATTAACATCAAGATTATAACAACGTAATGTAAAGATGTTTATGTTTAGGGAAGAAGCTGATATTGGAAAAGGGAAGGGGTACTGAGGTAAATGATAGACGAGGGAGTTGGGTAGTTCGTGCATTGAAAAAAAGGGGGACTATATTAGATTGAAAGACCATTAATAACACATAAATGCAATAGTAATTGAGACGGTTGAGAATAATGAGGGCATTACGTCAGATGATAAATACAAATTTAATTCCACCTTCGACCCTCCATTGTTCAATCTTTTCTTTGCCTTCGTTTTCACTCTCTTCTCATCACTCACTAAAAGCCACCTTTCTGGTGCCATCTCTATTTTGGTAACCCTCTTGTCCATGTTCTCCCCATTCAATTCTGTTTTATCTCTTTAGTCTTTCTTGACCCCTCTTTCTTAACTCACACCACATGGACACTTTCTATCTCACACACAAACACAAACATATCATTACTTCTGAATTTCACATTAAAAGGTTTTGGGAATATAAAAAATGACCTTATCCCACTTTATAATACTGATATTTTATAATAAATATTGCATATAAAATTATTATGTGCTAATGCCAATGTTGCTCTATAAATGCAATACTACGCTGTTCAAATAAAAATCACCAATCTGTTAGTTAACTGGTTTTCTTTTTTTTTCTTTTTTTTCTTTTCCCCAGTGGGGGCGGGGGCAAGAAAGCAAGTGGGGTTCCTGAGGACCTGGTTTAGATTTTGGAGCACCTTTAATGATGTACATAGTTTCCCATTAACATTTAACTAAAGAGCAAATTTTAGCAGCTTTAAAGTTGTATAGTGTTCATAGTTTACATGGTAATAAATAGTAAATTGCCCAACCCAACCTGAGTGATATAGATTCATTTGTCAACTGTTTTATACACATGCTTATAGCTTAAGTGGGTGCCCAAAGCCTAAATAAATGCCGTCAAGAAACAAGACTATTCAAATACATCATTTTACAAGGTAAATTACATAATTATATCACTCTCACACTCGCAATCCTATGTTTTTAGTAATTCAAAAATATCTACCCTTCAATTATTAAAACAATCTATGGTATAGCAGCAAATCATTATCATGATAGTCAGGGTAATTATAGACAGTCCCCCAAGAAATCTTTAAATTTTCTTCTCATCCATTATTCAATAGAACTATTAAAAGAACCCCTTCCTAGAGGATTTTGTAACCAAAAAGTTTTGTATTTGGTGGTGATTTTAATAGTTTCAAAAATATTGGGGGGTGACAAAATTTAAGGATGTCTCAAGTGAGGTCCATCATAATTTCCTCGTTAATAATAGAGTAAATGACTTTTTCCCACCCAAAGTTTGCCTTAATGACACTTTCCCACCCAAAAAAATTTAAAATACCACTTCCCCACCCAAAGTTAATATTCTGTTACTACCCAAAGCCGATTCCAGCAACGAAAATTCTCTCTGTTACCATCATTTTAACCTCCGATCTCCTCTCTACAAAATTCATCTCACTCTGACACTTGATTTATCGCTAATTGTTGGCCACCGCAAAGCTAGAGTTTCCTATTCTTAACTGATTTCTAGTTGGTTCTACCAACAAATATTTAATCAGTCACCACCATTCAATCTACCGGTCTTCACTCTACAAAACTCCTCTTACTCTGACTCCTAGTAACTCGCCGAACACCGATTGAGAAAGTGAAGTGTATTTGGGTATTAACATAATATAAACTTTAGTAGGAAAGTGGTATTTGAAACTTTTTGAGTGGAATGTTGTTAAGGAAAACCTTGGGTGGGAAAAAGTCGTTTACTCTTAATAATAATAGCATGCCACTGGCACACTTCTTCCTAGGTATGTGTCTGTGCCCACATATATATTTACCAAGACCTGTCCTCAACCTCCATTTTCGGAACACAAGGCTGTAGTATATATGAAAAGAGATGGAATAATTAAGTTCACCTGATCAAGTAAATCAGCTTCATAATCTTAGAAGAAAAAGGAGAGGCTGAGGATAGATTCTAGTTTGCATGAACCCACGAATTGCAGTGCAAAGTCATATGTTTAACTGAACAATAAGATTACTAAGAGGGTAACACAAAAAGACCTGCAAGGCTGCAACTAAAGATAAATTAAGTTTGACGGAATGGAAGCAAAACATTGAACATACTGTAAAAAAAGAGTTTAGTCATATATAAAACAATGGCTTCGGGTTCCTTTTTTCCCCCTCTCAAAAATTTGTCAACCCACAACCAGAACAGAAGCCCACCAGACTCTCTTAATTTTATTTAACAAGCATGTAACAAGAAAAACAAAACAGCATCAGTAACTGCATCAGAATTATCTGCTTCCAGTTAAAATGCTTGAAAGCAAATGTAGAGACAATAGTGCCTTATGGTAGCTCTGCATAGATATTACTTGGTTTTCACCCCTAAAATTAACTCTAGATAAAACTGTGTCATGTGGCTTCTCCACAAGGTTTATGAATTCTTAAAGTTCATATCGACTGCAATCTACGGAACAGAATACTTCTTGAACCTTGGTCATTAATGTGGATTTTTGCATACGAAAAGAGAATAAGAGCAAGCTCAGAATTAACATAAAAACCCACTAGATTGCCAGACAACAATGAGGATATATATATATTATATATATATATATATATTATTATATATATATTAAAATTCATGAACACAAATAAAGATTCTAAAATTTTTAACATGTGATGTGATTTTTTATGAAGTCAATATATGATCATGGCCATTATATATATATATATTTAGTTTAAATTTATTCAGGAAGTGGGAGGAGAATTTGCATTTGCAAGTTGTAGTAAATGGTAAAGATTTATAATTTAATTATACAATAAACAGTGCAAGAGGGTTGAACAATATTGCCTGGATTGAATGATTTGAGTATGAGAAAATTGATTAATTAATTTTATTGCAGATTGAGTTTAAGTAAAGTAGGAAAAAACAAATGAATAAAATGAAGTAAACGCATTAATTAAAGATCCAGAATTGGAGGGTCAACTATTCTCATTGAAAGGAGAACAAAATATTTACCATTTTATCTTAATATTTTTTTTAATATATGAAAATTCTAAAGCTAAATCCTAAGTTATATTAATTTGGGTATACAAATTAAATGACTTATTGACTAAAATGTACAAATAATCAACTTCAGTTTTGACTAACCAAATATTTGTTTCAAATAATCATGAACTACAATATTGATGAACCTCTTTTTTTTTTTTTTTTTTAAAATTAAGTTAGAATTTAATTCTGGGTATTTTTTAATTATGTCTAAATCATATATCTGATTATACTTTATTTTTGACTAACAAGACATTATTTCAATTAATCACCCATTGGCTAAAATGTACAAAGGATAATAATTAACTTTTCTTTTGACTAACCTAAGATTTATTTCAAATAATTAACATTATTAAAATGTTCAAAGACATTCAAATTAATTTTTGATGAGTGTAAAAAAGTTTTTTTCTAAAATTAAAATGTAGTACATTTTCTTTATAATCTGCCAACCTTTTTAATTTATTTAACAAATTTTTTGAAATTCAAAAATTGTCATTGTGAGAATATAAATAAGTGATATAAATACATAGTTATCCAAAGCTGACTTGATAAAATAGAATAATGAAGCAGTTTTGGCCATTTTGGTAGCTCTTATAAACATTAATTCAAAGCACCTTACTATTTATATTTAAACCAAATCACCAGTTCTTCATATCAACATTTCTAATTTTTTGTTTTTTTTCTTTTTCTAAAGGGAGAAGAATTAATTTAATTCAAATTAATTCAAGCAACCCATCTACCTCCAATTAATTATGAATATGGATGATTTGATTGGCAATTTGGTTTAATTTTGTGTTGTAAATTCTATCTATTTCAACAAATCATATGGTTCAATAAATCAACCCATCTAATTCATTAAATCATTTTCAAAAACATTTTCGAAAAATATAAAAAACATTATGGCAGCTTTGTAAATGAATAGGGAAAGACTTTTAAATTGTTTTCATTGTTTCAAATATTATTTAGGGGAAAAAATAAAGCATTTTGAGTTTTTTGTATTTTAATTTACCTACATAAGTAATTTTAGTTTAATTATGAAAATACTAAATTATGAATAGTTATTATAATGAACATATTAAACACATTTTATTATTCGAAGCACTAATTCTTTAAAAAGATGATAAATACATTTTCGAATCTTGAACATATAAAAATTAGTTGTCCTATTCATATCTCAAATATATGTCCAAAATCAAATTCAAAAAAATAGTTGCTTAAAATGAATACACATTATCTTTAGAAAAAGAAAAATAAATTTTAAAAATATCGAATGAAATCTTATGATATTTTGATTTCAATCTAATGATACAATTTAAACCACAAAAATTAAAAATAAAATAAATGAATAATTATCCAAAAGGGTTTCTAGAATTATTGTTATTAATCAACCTATAGCTAGATGATACCATAAATAAAGCAAATGAAAATGACACAAAAATGTTTTCATTTTCAAAAACAAATAAATAAATTTATTTTCTTTTATTTCTTTACATTGGAACAAGAGTTGTTAAGACATTTTTGTCAAAGTAACTAAAAATATTGTCATTTCCCTTTCTCTATACAACACCTAGATTGATGAGAAATCTATACATATTTATAAATATAAAAAAAAAAATCAAAATATCCTGAAACCCATGAATAAATAAATTAAAACATTATTTTTAGTAAAATAGGTGGGTAAATTAAAGAAAGTATCTATGAATAATATAATTGAAGTAATTAATTAGGTTGTTAGATATGAAATTATAATAGAAAATAGAGCATAAAATAATTAAACGGAGTACCAAATCATAAATGAAACGCTCTTCTAATACAATTAATTATCCCTCATGGGGATAGTGAGCTGATAGCATCATCTAAGCAAAGTCAATAAACATTTCAAAATTAATTAAATAATTAAATCAAATTCATAACACATCTCTTCTGTTGTTTAATGTTAGGGATCCTACTGTGGTCTTTGCTCATGTATTCTTATGTTTCTGTTTCCAAAATCCATATAAAAAATTCAAAAATAAATAAATAAACAAAACAGTATGGATATTTTAAACAGGGCAGTAAATAGTACCATTATCCATACAATAGTACTAAAAGTAATATTGTACTAGAAGAGAAAGGGTTCCAATGTTAATGTGTGTATTTGGTTTGTTGTGTTCTAGAGTGTGTTGGTAATAAATATTTTGTGGTGTTAATGGAAATATAAATTGTAGTTGGATATTTTAAATAAGGGTTTATGCAATACAACTTTTTGATTGGTTGCTATTTAATTTATTGGCGTTTGATATTAATTCATTCATAGGTGTATGGTATTGGTGTTTTTTTCAAACTGGGTTTTAGCCATAAAAGCCGTTGGGTTCACAGCACTTAAACACCGACTCCAGCAATGAATGAATGCTTTGCTTTTGCTGCACTTTGTAATTGCAATATTTACTCCATTTCCCACTTCTGCGTACTTCTTGGGATATTTCCTACCATTAATACGTTTCCTGCCCTCAATTTACACTCTTCTTCCACCAATACTTCAATTCAATTCTCTCTCCCTCCACCTCTTCCCCATAATTTAATTAAGCTTTAAAGAATTACCCCCTCCCCATCTCTCTCTTTCATTCTCTTGTATATAATGCCCTTCTAACCTTCTAAACTAACACCCCACAATCACAAACCTCTCATCCTTAACGGTGGTGGCGAAACCTCTTAAAGGTAATGTTTTTGTGTCATTCAATTATGTATTCTCAAGCAATTCTATGCTTTGTGGTGGTGTTGTTTCTAAATCAACGTTTGTTGTGATTATTGCAGAAGTTTTAAAAAAAAAAAAAAAAATGAGTCGCAAATGGAAACGCGCCAAAACTAGAGCTGAAGCTGAACCTTTCGCCGCCGAGAGCTGACCGAGAATGGATTCGCCAAGCCGTCAGCCACGCGTCCACATGTCCCCACTGAGCTCATGTGTGTCGTCAGAGAACCAAGTGACTCTCTTAGATATTCCAACAGTCCGGAGGCCACATCCATGGTGCTGGTGGGATGCCCCCGGTGCCTGATGTATGTGATGCTTTCAGAAGATATCCTAAATGCCCCAAATGCAAGAGCACCGTTTTGCTTGATTTTCTTCACGACAACAACAACAAATCACACCACCTGTCAAGACAAGGAAAAGCTAGAGTAGTAGGTCTCTGTACTTTGCTAATTCTGTCGTTCCTCCTAAGACTTATGTTACAGCCTTTTGTCTTTTTTTTTTTTTTTTTTTTACTTTTAGGTAGTGTTATTAGTGTTCCGTTTTTCCTTATTCCAAATGCTCAAAAAAGAAAAAAAAAAAACAAGATTAAAGAGCAAAGAGCAAAAAAGAAGGAGCGCCAATAGCACTGTTCTTTTGTTTTTTTAATCTTTCTTCTAATCATATAGCATAAAATATCGGCAATGGTAACGGTGTATGTTTTCTCTCTACGTTAGCTGACTTTTCTGTACAGGAGACTACATAACAAGGAAAATGTATTCTTAAAAGACTCATTAAAGGAGTTACAAAAGACATCAACAAGAAGAAAAAAAAAAAAGAAAAACAAGAAAGAGAAAAAATCATGAAATTAAGGTGATGATATCTTGTATATCTTTATACTGCTTGTTGTAAAAGCGCATCGCTCTTAAACAAAATTATAGCAGCCAACTGCCCAAATCTCTGTTAAAGCAGTGCAGCAATTTCTGGGTTCAGTATAAAAGTAATTTCTGGGTTAGTAATAGTATTTGCCTTGTATAAATACAATGTAGTGGACCATGACGCCGATTACAGCCTATATAGATTCAGTTTGAACTGCAAATGAAGTACAAAAGGTGAATAATCAGGAATTTACCTGACGCGAAACATGGGTTAATTTGTCCGACTCAAAAGTACTTAGAGAAGCTGTTTATAGAAGATAGCAATTGTATGACTTTGGCCCACATTGAAGTGATTGGTCCACACCAGGTTGCATATAAACAAGAGCATGATCCCCATGGAGCCAAACCGTTTTCACTCATGCACAACACCCAAATATGAGTCATCCTAATCAGACGACCATGCAAACTTCCTTAAAAGATATAAACTATTATCCTGGATAAGTAAATGCTCATATAAGATTTTCTGTTTAAGTATCTCAACTAAATAACCAAACAATGACATGATTATGCATTACAAGTCTAATGAAAATGCCAGCTGAGTAAAAGGCAGAAAAATCATCAAAGAAGAGATAAGTAGCATGCATTAACATCAAGATTATAACAACGTAATGTAAAGATGTTTATGTTACGGGAAGAAGCTGATATTGGAAAGGGAAGGGGTACTGGTAAATGATAACGAGGGAGTTGGGTAGTTCGTGCATTGAAAAAAGGGGACATATTAGATTGAAAGACCATTAATAACACATAAATGCAATAGTAATTGAGACGGTTGAGAATAATGAGGGCATACGGTCATTACCATATTTAATCCATATTGGATTCTTATGTATAAAGTATCATTTCAGTCTAACGAATGAATATAATAATATTTAAGTATAGTCATAACAAAATGAGTAAACGACATATTCCCACCCAAGGTTTGACGAAATCCCAGGTGAGTACCACAGGTTCCATTTATTCCAGATTTTCACCCTTAAAGTAACAGTGTTATGAACTTTTACGGTTTATGACGTGCAATTACCATAATGCCCCTAACCCTAAATTAATAAATTATGTTTTAACCCCTAATTTATTAGAATTATAAAACTTACCATTTTATTTTCAAATTATATCAAAAACACCCCCGGTCATTACACACCCTCATCGGAAACAGCCCGAACTGGGCTGTTTCCGATGACGTCGAATGTCCTGGTCACTCCATCACCTTCCCCGTATTCCATCGTCCAAAACCCCTCTAATTCCCGACTCATTTGCCCCTCCAATCGCTGGCACCGTTAGACTTAGGGTTTTGATATTCTTCACCGGATTCCGGTCGATTCCGGCGGTGAAAATCCAATTGGACACCACCAATGAAACCACCGTATCCAGATCTATAAATTCCCCATGTCCCCAGCAGCCGTTTCATCGTCATTCGCCGGCCAAGAGTTCGTGTTCTTCGGCCGTTTTTCAATGAAGCGGTGGACGGCAAACGGTGAGCTGCCGTGGCTGGAAACGTTAGGGGTTTTGTAGGGGAGGATTGGAAGAGTCAAATGGTGGTGACAAGGGTGATTTTGGGTGGAAAAATCACCGGAAAAAGGCGAAAAAGTTTACCGGTGGTGGTCTGCTAACGTGCGCCGGAGGACTGTTACAGGCGGTGGTCTGCTAACATGCGCGCCCATATAAAATGACCAATTTACCCCTTTACCGTTATATCAAACGTTTTTCTGTCACTTTAAGGGTGGGAATCTGGAATAAATGGAACCTGTGGTACTCACTTGAGATTTCGTCAAACCTTGGGTGGCAATATGTCATTTACTCTAACAAAATTTATAACAAAGTTTTCTTATTAGAGAATAACCCTATATAGTTAATCATCAGTGGAAATGTTTTAAAGTTTTTTTTGGTGCGCACCAAAAGTTGGTATCGGCTATTACCTCCACCAAAAACAAAAGTTAAAAGTTATAACTAGTCACTAGCCTTTAATTCACACCTAAAAAATTTCAAGACGTTCGTCACTTAAGATTGATTAATATCTACAATAAAACCTCTCTATAGTGATATTCTATATAAGAATAACCCTCATGTAATCATAAATAATTTTAATCCCAATTTAGACTAGTTATAAATAAGAATAAACTTCAGGTCTTATCGAGCTTGCCTCCATATAGTAATAATTATTTGTATATTGTAAAAATAATATGTACTGATTTTTTGAAACTTTGTCTATTTCTTTTATCAATGTTTATACCATGGATTTGACATGTTCTATTAATTAACTATTAACATAGTGTATATTTTACCTTCATACCACTTACACTAACTATACCTCTATTAATTTATAAACTTCTTATATTAATAAAATTATTTTGGTCTCACCATTATAATTACAGAGAGATTTACTATATATATATAGATATATATATATATAGATATATATATATATATATATATATATATATTAAAATTCATGAACACAAATAAAGATTCTAAAATTTTTAACATGTGATGTGATTTTTTATGAAGTCAATATATGATCATGGCCATTTATTAATAATATATAATATAGTTAATTTATTCAGGAAGTGGGAGGAGAATTGCATTTGCAAGTTGTAGTAAAATGGTAAAGATTTATAATTTAATTATAAACTAAGACAAGTGCAAGAGGGTTGAACAAATTGCCTGGATGAATGAATTGAGTATGAGAAAATTGATAATTAATTTTATTGCAGATTGAGTTTAAGTAAAGTAGGAAAAAAACAAAATGAATAAAATGAAGTAAACGCATTAATTAAGAGATCCAGAATTGGGGGGTCAACTATCTTCATTGAAGAGAAAAATATTTACCCTTTATCTTAATAATTTTTTTTAATATATGAAAATTAAAGCTAAATCCTAGTTATAATTAATTTGGGTATACAAAATAAATGACTTATTGACTAAAATGTACAACAAATAATCAACTTCAGTTTTGACTAACCAAATATTTGTTTCAAAATCATGAACACAATATTGATGAACCTCTTTTTTTTTTTTTTTTTTTTTAAAGATTAAGTTAGAATTTAATTCTGGGTATTTTTAAATTATTGTCTTACATATATCTGATTATTAACTTTATTTTTGACTAACAAGACATTATTTCAATAATCACCCATTGGCTAAAATGTACAAAGGATAATAAATTAACTTTCTTTTGACTACATAGATTTATTTCAAATAATTAACATTATTAAAATGTTCAAAGGACAATTCAAATTAATATTTAGAAGTGTAAAAATAAGTTTTTTCTAAATAATTAAAAATGTAGTTACATTTTCTTTATAATCTGCCAACCTTTAATTAATTTATTTAACAAATTTTTGAAATTCAAAAAATTGTCATTGTGGAAATATAAATAAGTGATATAAATACATAGTTATCCAAAGCTGACTTGAAATAAAATAGAATAATGAAGCCGTTTTGGCCATTTTGGTAGCTCTATAAAGCCATTAATTCAAAGCACCTTACTATTTATTATTTTTAACCAAATCACCAGTTCTCTTAATTCAACATTTCTAATTTTTGTTTTTTTCTTTTTCTAAAGGGAAGAAGAATTAATTAATTCATAATTAATTCAAGCAACCCATCTACCTCCAATTAATTATGAATAATAGGATGATTTGATTGGCCTTGGTTTAATTTTGTGTTGTAAATATCTATTCAAACAATAATTGGGTTCAATAAATCAACCCATCTAATTCATTAAATCATTTTCAAAAAACATTTTCGAAAAATATAAAAAACATTATGGCAGCTTTGTAAATGAAATAGGGAAAGACTTTTAAATTGTTTTCATTGTTTCAAATATTATTTAGGGGGAAAAAACATAAAGCATTTGAGTTTTTGAATTTAATTTACCTACATAAGTAATTTTAGTTTAATTATGAAAATTACTAAGATTATGAATAAGTTATTATAAGAACATATTAAACACATTTTATTATTCGAAGCACTAATTCTTTTAAAAAGTGATAAATACATTTTCGAATCTTGAACATATAAAAATAGTTGTCCTATTCATATCTTCAATTATTGTCCAAAATCAAATTCAAAAAATAGTTGCTTAAAATGAATCACACTATATCTTTAGAAAAAGAAAATAAAATTTTAAAAATATCAGAATGAACTTATGATATTTTGATTTCAATCTAATGATACATTTAAACCACAAAATTAAAAAATAAAATAAATGAATAATTATCCAAAAGGGTTTTAGAATATTGTTATTAATCAAACCTATAGCTAGATGATACCATAAATAAAGCAAATGAAAATGACAAGAGAAAGTTTTCTTTTCAAAAACAAATAAATAAAATTTATTTCTTTTTATTTCTTTACATTGGAACAAGAGTTGTTAAGATTTTTGTCAAAGTAACTAAAAATAGTTGCATTTCCTTCTCTTATACAAACACTAATTGATGAGAAATCTATCATATTTATAAATATAAAAAAAAAAATCAAAATATCCTGATAAACCCATGAATAAAATAAATTAAAACAATTTATTTTTAGTAAAATAGGTGGGTAAATTACAAAGAAAGTATCTATGAATAATATAATTGAAGTAATTAATTAGGTTGTTAGATATGAAATTATAATAGAAAATAGAGCATAAATATAAACGGAGTACCAAATCATAAATGAAACGCTCTTCTAATACAATTAATTATCCCTCATGGGGATAAGTGTGCTGATAGCATCATCTAAGCAAAAGTCAATAAACATTTCATAAAAATTAATTAAATAATTAAATCAAATTCATAACACATCATCTTCTGTGTTTAATGTTAGGGAGGTCTACTGTGGTCATTTGCATCGTATTCTTATGTTTCTGTTTCCAAATCCATATAAAAAAATTAAAAATAAATAAATAACAAAACAGTATGGATATTTTAAACAAGGGCAGTAATAGTACCATTATCCATACAATAGTACTAAAAGTAATGACATGTACTAGAAGAGAGAAGGGTTCAATGTTAATGTGTGTATTTGGTTTGTTGTGTTTCTAGAGTGTGTGGTAATAAATATTTTGTGGTGTTAAGGAAATATAAAAATTGTAGTTGGATATTTTAAATAAGGGTTTAATTGCAATACAACTTTGATTGGTTGCTATTTAATTATTGGCGTTTGATATTAAATTCATTCATAGGTGGTAATGGTATGGTTTTTTCAAACTGGGTTTTAGCCATAAAAGCCGTTGGGTTCACAGCACTTAAACACGACTCCAAGCAATGAATGAATGCTTTTGCTTTTGCTGCACTTTGTAATTGCAATATTTACTCCAATTTTCCCACTCTGCGTACTTCTTGGGATATTTCCTACCATTAATACGTTTCCTGCCTCAATTTACACTCTTCTTCCACCATAACTTCAATTCAATTCTCTCTCCCTCCACCTCTTCCCATATTTAATTAAGCTTTAAAGAATTACCCCTCCCCATCTCTCCTTTCATTTCTCTTGTATATAATGCCCTTCTAACCTTCTAAACTAACACCCACAAATCAACACCTCTCCTCCTTAACGGTGGTGGCGAAACCTCTAAAGGTAATGTTTTTGTGTCATTCAATATGGTATTCTCCTAGCAATTCTATGCTTTGTGGTGGTGTTGTTTTCTAAATAACGTTTGTTGTGATATATTGCAGAAGGTTTAAAAAAAAAAAAAAAATGAGTCGCAGAAATGGAAACGCGCCAAAACTAGAGCTGAAGCTGAACCTTTCGCCGCCGGAGCTGACCGGAGAATGGATTCGCCAAGCCGATCAGCACGGCGTACCAATGTCCCCACTGAGCTCATGTGTGTCGTCAGAGAACCAAGATGACTCTCTAGATATTCCAACAGTCCGGAGGCCACATCCATGGTGCTGTGGGATGCCCCCGGTGCCTGATGTATGTGATTTCAGAAGATGATCCTAAATGCCCCAAATGCAAGAGCACCGTTTTGCTTGATTTTCTTCACGACAACAACAACAAAATCACCCACTGTCAAGACAAGGAAAAGCTAGAGAGTAGGTCTGGTATCTTTTGCTAATTCTGTCGTTCCTCCTAGACTTATGTTAAGCCTTTTGTCTTTTTTTTTTTTTTTTTTTTTACTTTTAGGTAGTTATTAGTGTTCCGTTTTTCCTTATTCCAAATGCTCAAAAAAGAAAAAAAGAAAAACAAGATTAAAGAGCAAAGAGCAAAAAAGAAGGAGCGCCAATAGCACTGTTCTTTTGTTTTTTTAATCTTTTCTAATAAATAACATAGAATATCGGCAATGTAACGGTGTATGTTTTCTCTTCGTTAAGCAATTTTCTGTAGCAGGAGACTACATTAAACAAAAGGAAAATGTTATTCTAAAAGACTCATTTAAGAGAGTTAAAAATGACATCAACAAGAAGAAAAAAAAAAGAAAAAAACAAGAAAAGAGAAAACATATGAAAATTAAGGTGTGATTTTGTATATTCTTTATAGTGTCTTGTTTGTAAAAGCAGCATGCTCTTAAACAAAATTAATAGCAGCCAACTGCCCAAATCTCTGTTAAGCATGAGGCAATTCTGGGTTCAGTATAAAAGTAATTTCTGGGTTAGTAATAGTATTTGCCTTGTATAAATACGAATGTGAGTGGACCATGAGCCGATTAACAGCCTATATAGAGTTCAGTTTGAACTGCAAAGAAGTACAAAAAGGTAATAATCGGAATTACCTGACGCGAAACATGGGTTAATTTGTCTCGACTCAAAAAATACTAGAGAAGCTGTATTAGAAGATGCAATTGTATGCTTTGGCCCACATTGAAGTGATTGGTCCACACCAGGTTGGCAATAAAAAAGGCATGATCCCCCTGGAGCCAAACCGTTTTCACTCATGCACAACACCCAAATATGAGTCATCCTAATCAGACGACCATGCAAACTTCCTTAAAAGATAAAACTATATATGGATAAGTAAAAATGTCACCTAAGATTTTGTTTAATATCTCAACTAAATTAACCAAACAATGATCATGTATATTACAAGTCTAATGAAAATGCCAGACTGAGTAAAAGGCAGAAAAATCATCAAAGAAGAGATAAAGTAGCCGCATTAACATCAAGATTATAACAACGTAATGTAAAGATGTTTATGTTACGGGAAGAAGCTGATATTTGAAAGGGAAGGGGTACTGAGGTAAATGATAGACGAGGGGAGTTGGGTAGTTCGTGCATTGAAAAAGGGGACTATATTAGATTGAAAGACCATAATAACACTAAATGCAATAGTAATTGAGACGGTTGAGAATAATGAGGGCATTACGTCAGATGATAAATACAAATTAATTTCACCTTCGACCCTCCATGTTCAACTTTTCTTTGCCTTCGTTTTCACTCTTTCTCATCACTCACTAAAGCCACCTTTCTGGTGCATCTCATTTTGGTAACCCTCTTGTCCATGTTCTCCCCATTCAATTCTGTTTTATCTCTTTGTCTTTCTTGACCCCTCTCTTAACTCCCACCACATGGACACTTTTATCTCACACACAACACCAACATATCATTACTTCTGAATTTCACATTAAAAGGTTTTGGGAATATAAAAAATGACCTTATCCCACTTTATAATACTGATATTTATAAAATATGCATATAAAATTATTATGTGCTAATGCCAATGTTGCTCTATAAATGCAATACTACGCTGTTCAAATAAAATCACCAATCTGTTGTAACTGGTTTCTCTTCTTTCTTTTTTCCCCAGTGGGGGCGGGGGCAAGAAAGCAAGTGGGTTCCTGAGGACCTGGTTTAGATTTTGGAGCACACCTTAATGATGTACTAGTTTCCCATTAACATTTAACTAAGAGCAAATTTTAGCGCTTTAAAGTTGTATATGTTCATAGTTTACATGGTAATAAATAGTAATTGCCCAACCCAACCTGAGTGATATAGATCATTTGTCAACTGTTTTATACACATGTTATAGCTTAGGTGGTGCCCAAAGCCTAAATAAATGCCGCAAGAAACAAGACTATTCAAATACATCATTTTACAAGGTAAATTACAAATTATATCACTCTCACACTCGCAATCCTATGTTTTTAGTAATTCAAAAATATCTACCCTTCATAATTAAAACAGTATGGTATAGCAGCAAATCATTATCATGATAGTCAGGGTAATATTCTACAGTCCCCCAAGAAATCTTTAAATTTTCTTTCATCATATTCAATAGAACTATTAAAGAACCCTTAGAGGATTTTGTAACCAAAAAGTTTGTATTTGGTGGTGATTTTATAGTTTCAAAAATATTGGGTGGGTGACAAAATTTAGGACGTCTGAAGTGAGGTCCATAATACTTTCCTCCTTAAATAGAGTAAAACTTGTCCACCCAAAGTTTGCCTTAATGACACTTTCCCACCCCAAAAAATAAAATACCACTTCCCACCCAAAGTTAATATCTGTTACTACCCAAAGCCGATTCAGCAACGAAAATTTCTCTCTGTACCCATTTTAACCTCCATCTCTCTCTACAAAATTCATCTCACTTGACACTGATTTACGCATTTGTTGGCCACCGCAAAGCTAGAGTTTCCTATTTTAACTGATTTCTGTGGTTCTACCAACAATATTTAATCAGTCACCACCATTCAATCTACGTTCACTCTACAAACCACTCTACCTCTTCTCTGCCTAGTAACTCGCCGAACACCGATTGAGAAAGTGAAGTGTATTGGGTATTAACATAATATAAACTTTGTAGGAAAGTGGTATTTGAAACTTTTGAGTGGAAGTTGTTAAGGAAACCTTGGTGGGAAAAAGTCGTTTACTCTTATAATAATAGCATGCACTGGCACACTTCTTCCTAGGTATGTGTCTGTGCCCACATATATATTTACCAAGACCTGTCCTCCACTTCCATTTTCGAACACAAGGCTGTAGTATATATGAAAAGAGATGAATAATAAGTTCACCTGATAAGTAAATCAGCTTCATAATCTTAGAAGAAAAAGGAGAGGTTGAGAGAGAGATTTAGTTTGCAAACCCACGAATTGCACGTGCAAAGTCATATGTTTAACGAACAATAAGATTACTAAGAGGGAACACAAAAAGACTGCAAGGCTGCAACTAAAGATAAATTAAGTTTGACGGAATGGAAGCAAACATTGAAATACTGTAAAAAAAGAGTTTAGTCATATATAAAAACAATGGTTCGGGTTCCTTTTTTCCCCCTCTCAAAAATTTGTCAACCACAACCAGAACAGAAGCCCACCAGACTCTCTTAATTTATTAACAAGCATGTAACAAGAAAAACAAACAGCATCAGTAACGCATCCGAATTATCTGCTTCCAGTTAAAAGCTGAAAGCAAATATAGAGACAATATGTCGTATGGTAGCTCTGCATAGATATTATGGTTTTCACCCCTAAAATTAACTCTAGTAAAACTGTGTCATGTGGCTTCTCCACAAGGTTTATGAATTCTTAAAGTTCATATCGACTGCAATCTACGGAACAGAATACTTCTTGAACCTTGGTCATAATGTGGATTTGCATACGAAAAGAGAATAAGAGCAAGCTCAGAATTAACATAAAAACCCACTAGATTGCCAGACAACAATGAGGAACTTTTAGTCAAAAACTCAAGCATTAGCGGAACCATCCATTCCTTATTCATCCTTGAGCCAAATCCTTACAGCAATACAAGTATGAATTAATCTATCTCTACTAAGGCCGTCCAGAGATAGTAAAACACCAGAGCCAAGCAACTTTACAGCAGCTGGCGGTAAACCAAGTATGAATGCTTAGGCTGCCTGCTCCGGCACAAAAAATAAAGAAAATGAACAGTCAAACCAATGGATCCAGGATTGGGCTTGGATTTCCTTCCAAGTCTGCCTAATGACTTCTTTGAGACCCATAGAGAAGTGACATAATGAATAGCTCTTATGTTTACCCAAATGTTTAAACTCCACGACCTTTTCTACGTGAAATTCTTGACATACAAAATTCTGTGAAGTTATTCATTATTAACTCTCTATTGAAGAAGTTTGGAGACCTTAGATAAACCAAACCCAAACCCAAACCCAAGCAGAAACCTAAGTTAAATCCCTGCTTAACCAACAGAAGCATGAACATCATCTAAAGTCAAAGAGCCATAAAATACCAAAGAGAACCTAACAACCATCAGAGACAGGAAGTGACAAGAAAAATAAAAGTAGATGTAAAGTAAAAACAAAATGCAGATAAAAAATTTGCCAAGCTAGGCTGATGGATGGATACGAAAAATGCTACTAAAGAATGCCTTGTTTCTCCTTGACATGAAAGTAGCCCACAATAAAAGCAACCCGTAACATTTTTCCCGTTAAATAAAATAAACAAAAAAAAAAAAAATCAAGGGCAAAACCACTAGTGTTACAATATCCGAATAACTCACTTCAAGCAAAAGTCTAATAAAAAACCTGCAATGGGTGGGAGTGTCAATGTCGATCACATGGATTAAACAACATAACATTTGCATGAGACGACATTGATTTGACAAATCCAATTGAACTGCCAACCATCCTAGAGTCAAATAATTCAAGCTAAACTGTTTAAAACAATGACTAAAAACAGTCTGCCACTATTTTTTGAGTCTCTAATTCAATGCACCCACCTCAATTGTGCCAAGCACTGCTACTTTTCGACAACTGCCAACCGCCCACCCCCATTGCAATTTCATTTGTTTGGAGATTATTAAAATATCCCGTTAAAATTTTTAAAAACCCCCTATGAGAATAGTATTCTGAAAACATTGGCAATACAGTTTAAAGATCTCTCAAAAGGATCCATAATAATTACAGTTGCTGATAAGCACAAAATGTATTACTTTGAGAGGAAGAATCTAGCTGGCAATGGAATCTTAGCATAGCCGCAAGGTTTATAGCATCTGTCGATTATGATCTTACAATGTGAGAGTTAGCAAGAGAGAAAATAATTAAGAAACCAGTTCAAACAAATCAACTGCTGAAAACCCACCCAAGTGCCAACTTAAATGACACTCATTTTCATACAGATTCAAACTGTATCATAATACTTAAATTGCAATTGTAAAGTTAGAAAAAATTATAACGTAAAGTATAAGCAAGCCTTTATAATATCTACGCAAACATCCTGTAAAACGCAGAACTTTGACTATAGTTTATCGTGATTGCAAATTCCTTACCTTATATATCACGTTTCCTTTTTATATAAGCATTGTTGGATACATAGCAAAAGCCAGCACAAGCCATAAAATTTGATAATTCAGAATCAGTACAGTGAAACGATCCAAAATCAAATGCAAGCTCTGCCAAACTTTGGCTGTAACAAAACAGTTGAAAGTTGCAAACTTAAACTGTTTTTAGCATAAAGCATATGGATAACTGGAGGTGAAGGACAAGACATGGCACCAAAGTTGGGTCAGCTGTCCTAGGCTGTTAAGTTCTTTTCTTGATAACGGCACAGAAGAAAAAAGAAAGAGAAGTACCATGATAGTCAATATGACAGTCAACTCAAAAAGGACTGTTGACCCATATGGAAATCTGTAAGAACAGTAAATTTTATCTAATTCAATTGCTAACCTCCTCATGGAGTCATCAAAAGGTAAAAAGTCCTATAGTAGAATAAAAATGCATCTCTCCAAAATTCAGTGTGCAGTCTACACTCTAAAAGCCTCAAGCCTAGTATAAAATTCTCAAGTGTACCAATATTTTATCAGAGTATTTGGCAAAAACATTTCATTACTTCAATGAAAGTAAGCAAGGATATATATCAAAACCTTGCTGGAAGCCTTTAGTGGAAGCTTTTTCCTTGACCCAGACCTTTTAGATAACACCATTTCCCTCATTGAGATATGATTAATGTGTAGGAATTCTAACATGAATTCCACTCAATTCTGACAATTAATCCCAAGATCTGCATATTGATTATAAAATACTAAATTTAAAGATTAAGGATTAGAAAAACCTGATTCTACCATGGCTTTTGAATTTCTTGAATTCCGTGCAAGTAGTGACCAGTCTTCCTTTTCAAAAACACTCCACAGTGATGACTTCCAAATGGGATTCAGCGTACAATTGCATTTTGGAAAAGGGATCTAGCCAATTTAATAATAGTTTGTTGGACCCTCA
Organism: Pistacia vera; assembly: GCF_008641045.1. Lineage (NCBI taxonomy): Eukaryota > Viridiplantae > Streptophyta > Magnoliopsida > Sapindales > Anacardiaceae > Pistacia > Pistacia vera. The sequence goes on from NW_022196261.1 coordinate 1,379,676, forward strand.
CATTAAAGGCCCAATAAAGTCTGAAGCCCACACTTTGTCTTCAATTCAGATAATTAAATGAAGTATAATGGGCAAAACTTTAATGTAATCACATTAAGCCCATTAGTATATTAGTGGACTACTATTTACCCGGTTTTAATTAAAACAACATATAATTAATGCTAGACCACAATTAGGAAATTTTTCTAACATAATGTTCTACAGGTTCACGACCAAATGACAGAACCCAAAACTAACTTTTTTGATGGAGATGAGCTGCATTCCTTGAGATGATATCACCTCTAATCAAAATCTACCTTAATACTGTTTTGGCAACCATCTTCCCATTGCATCCATTTCAACTAAACCAGTAAGTAGTTAGATAGGCACCTTATCTAAGAATTTCCAAACCAGTAGAAATGGAACCCATAATTCTGCTAGCCTTCACCTATTCTTTTAAGTATCATTCAATGAGCTGGGAAAAGCAGAGTGAGCATTTCCATTTTTCCGAATAATCTCCAGCACATCTACTACTGCTTTTAGCATTTTATACCAAGAATAACTTACATATGTTATTGAAAGTTTTTACATTATAATATCCAGTGGTATACCAATTAAGTAAAACTTCATCGTTACAACTTGATTCATCAAAAAATTTTGACTTTAACAACTTATTAGATTACTACAGTAGAAGAATTGTCTTTAAACTGTGAGATCATCAAAAAAAGGCCTATATAGCTCTTTTTAAACTTCTAATTTTTTTATGAGGGAAGCTTGTCTTTGTAGTGAAGATCATAATATTTCCCAAGTCTGTTCCTAAATGAAAAAATTAAGATGCTGAATAAAATCTCAACTTTAGTAACTAAAATCATTAGTTCTCCCATATTTATTAATTGGTGGAGGGTCTACTCTACTCTTTAGATGTATCATTTGTTCTCCTATATGTATTAATTGGTGAAGGGTCTACTCTACTCTTTTGAATCATGACACAACGAAACATGTCAAAAGCTAACGTAATCCAACTACAAAAGTAAATTAACAAACAAAGTTGACAAGAAGGTGAACAAACTACAATTAGGTTTTAGAGGTTTTCATAAATGAAAATCATAAACTTCTTGCGGCCCCACATTCTTCTAGCAAAATATTTTCAGCTAACATGTGATTGGGATCAGATTGAAATTCTGAGAACAAGTTGGCACATTTTTTAGGAGATATAAAGTGAAAGCGCATAAATCACTTGCAAAAAAATAAACAATATGGCTAGCTAATATTCATTGCAGAAAAATCTTAAAAGGCATAATAGCATATTAACACAAAGGTTTATATGAAACTTTATAAATCAAAACCAATTTCTTTATCTAAAGATATGTCATTCAAATTTCATTCCACAACCCAACATTGAGCAATACAACCAAAGCTTTATTAACCTGATTCAAGGAAGAAGTGCACAACAATCAACAGAATCTGACAGCTTGTAGAGTACTATTAAATGTATTGAACATACTCTACAAAATTACCAGCCAAAAGCTTCTAAATGAAAAGTCCACCAGAAATCTTCCATGTGAAGTCCAAAAAAAGCAGTATCAAACGAAAGGTATTCCAATTATGCTCAAAGTCTTAAGTGTGAAAAATAAGTTGACATATCGCACATAAAACTTTCAAGGGTAGTCTTTAACTGATTCTCCCCATCCACTACTACTTCGTATATACTTGTCAATGATACCAAATTCCTGATTCTGAGCCACCCGCCGAGAGTAGTTTTCAGTTGAAATAGGGCCCTTCTTCAACCTCCTATAATAGATCATCTCCCAAGGCCATAAGCGAGAAGAACCAAAATAATCCTCTACAGGTGAATGCCTTTCATTCTCATCAGGAAGTTTCATGCCATAGTGCTTCAGAACCATGCACATCTCCTCCGAGGATACGCTAATTGAACGGCCAGAGTGGGAACTACCAAGAGCTTCTGAATTAGGATTCTCAATAGGTACAGGAATATGCACCAACAATGATGCTTCAGAATGTTGAAACTCCTTTGTCTCTTTCAAGGGCTCTAAACTCAAGCTTCCAGGTGTAAGCAGGACTTTTTCTGGTAATGGTGTACTTGGATTTGTTATTTCACAAAATGACAAGGACACCTTATCGTTATCCTCATCATCCTTTTTCATAGGCTGCTCTTGATCCATTTCATCTTTCAGTTTAGAGGATGAAACCACATTTTCATTTCTCATTGCCAACAAGTTGTTTTCAAGTTTAGCATCCTCCAACCTAGCATCACCATCCAGCAGCCCTTGCTCAACTAGAATTTCTTTTGGTTCAGATGTGGCAGCATTATCCAGATGGCCATTCGGATGCGGCTGCACCTTGTTTGGAGACATTGGTAAAGGCTGACCAAGGGATACAGATACAGACAAGGATGTATGAGAGCTCGACCTTGACATAGACTTCGAATAGGTAGATCTAGAATAGCATGACGTCGAACTAGACCTTGAATCAGATGACGCAGAACGTTCTCTGGAAGATATTGATCTTGATCTAAAGTGCAAACAAGACCTTGAAACAGGTTTAGAAGATTGAGATGAGTGTGATATGGATTCAGTGCAATCAGAATTGAGGGGAAATGAAACTGACCTTTTTGCTTCCTTTTCACTGTGATTCTTCTGAGTTCCATCATCCCTCCTTTGCTTCTTTCCTCCTTGGTCCTTTCTCCAAACCCTGTCAGTTTCCTTTGCCTCAGGGGAGCTACTGTTTCGCTTCAACCTGTGATGCCTTCCAATACCAGGAGCTTTCCTACCATTACCAAGTCGACTCAATGATATAGAATCCTTACTGGATTGCCCCTTTCCATGAGAACTAGATTCATATCTTTCCAGCTTGCCTTTACCTCTAGCCCTTCTTTTAATGTCATCACCATGCCTAAAACGAATAATTGTCTTGAAATTTCTTTTTGAAACATTTTCCATGGTACAACTGCACATTTTGTGGCCTAAACCTCCACAATAGTAGCAGGCTTCCAGTGATTTCAAATCATTTGGAGGCTCCAAATGTGCTTCAGAAAGATTCTCTCCCCTCATTATCTCTTCAGGGCTTCGGGGAGCATGTGAAACACCATAATAGGGCATGTTATGGTTTTCATCTTCACGCTTCCTGTCATAACCTTGGTAACGTTCAAACCGGTCCTCCATTTCATAGTCAACACCATTATCATTTGGTTGGTCATATAAGTGTGCACCCCACCTATCATTTTCAACCACATCAGGTTCAACATTCCTACCTTCATCTAGTATATCTTCCCTATAATCAAAATGCTCTTCCTGAATGTAGTCATTAATTCTACCCTGATGGTAGTTTCTATCTTCATGAAGCATGTTAACTGCATTAAAGTTTCTACCATGTCTAGCAGGTCGCTTAAAACCAGACCTGTTATTTTGTAGACCAATTGAATGCAGTTTCCTGTTACTATAATCTCTTCCTCTAGCAAAACTCGCATATTGTGGCTCATAGAATCTAGCAGCCTTTGCAAATTTTTTAAGAGAGGTGGGTTGTTTATTAGACCGTGTAAGAGTCAATGGCTGCCCACAGATATTTCTTCCTTGTAGTGCTCTTAAAGCTTTTTCTGCATTCGGAGGGAAATCATATACTATAAAACCATATCCATCTTTCAATCGTATATCACATTGTCCAAACTTTCGAAAAACACGTTCAAGCTCAGCTCTACGAGTGCGAGATGATAAATTGCCAATATGCAAGGACATCTGCGACCAAAATTTTGTGAAGAAGAAATTACTTTACCCAGTTGCAAACCCAAAAATAAATTTAAAATTGAAGATTTTATGAAGTATAAATCTAGAAGCCAAGCTCATGTTACAGAAAAAAAAAAAATTAACTTCATTCTTAAGAAGCCAAACCCTGCTCAAATGAGGTAAATTGACCTCTTTCATTACTAAGCTCATTGCTTGAATGTATTTTTCCATTGGAAAGATTAATTGAAAAAATCCAAACTATTTATGATCTTCAACATTCAATCTTAAACCATTTACCTTTAAAAATCAAAAGCTTCAACTAGTAGATAAGTATCAAACATTACTTATGTCAGCGTGTAAACAAAATAACCCATGACACCCTCGCAATTTAAGTGAATAAAAAAGAAAAGAATATATCGAAATTCTTTAGTCAATAAAATCCGAACACTACCCAATACAGAGACCTCTCTGTCAACTTTAAAAATCTTTCTATATCTCTCAATCCAAATTATAAGAATTTAAAAAGCAGGAAAAAAAAAACAGCTATTTTCACTAAGCTTCAGCTATATTATCACTGCAAAAAGCATCCAATAACTCTTCAAAAAAGAATTTTAGCTATCTGAATACACTTGAACGTTAAAAAAAATGGCTAAAGGGCAATGAAAAACCCACAAACAAAAACCCAATAAACATTACTCTCTAGAACTCCAATTGGTTAAGAAAAGTATACACTTACAAAGGAGGTTCCTTAAATTCACTTAGTTCTTTCAGAACTTTCATCGAACACTAATATTCATAATAAAGTAAGCAGAAAAAACTTACCTTACAAATAAAATCTGATGATAAACACCAATATAAAGAAGCAAACACAGTATAAACCGCAAGTGACAGCAGTGTGATTCAATCAGAGACAAGTTTTGGTAGTGGTGATGTTCAAGTTCTTTTATCGCACTGAGTCTTCGCGCGTAAGTCAATCCACTTTGGATCATGTCTACGTGGCATGTGTTCACTGGCTCTGATTTAAGTGGGAAAATTCTTCGTCTTGATCACGATGGATGGAAACTTTTTCTTATACGAGTTAATAAGAAAATTTCTAGGCTAACTTTTGACCTATTTCCATGTAGTCCCTAGGGTATCGAAATTAACACTGAGTCCCCCAACCATTAATTTTTTTCCGTTAATACAAACTTTTGACCTATATTGATCACTAAATGATACTATTAAACTTAAAAATATGTTTTTGGAAAACTCATAAGAAAAACGTATATTTTTAAAAAAAGATTTCGTAAAAATTTTAGAAATTTTCCTTAATATTGTAGAAACTTATTTTCATTGATGATTTTTTAAGTCAACAGTTGGCTTTAACAACAACAACCACCACCAAAAACTAGCTGCATGCCTGCAAAGGAGGTGGTTGTGTAATCTTGATATCACATAGACCAATTGGTTATTTTGGATAATGAAGGGGTACTAAAAGGATTAGTCCTATATATAAATATATCTTAAAATTTAATGAACTCCCTCAAGTTTAATTAAATAATAAAATCTCCCTTAGGTCTAAAAAAAGATAGAAATCTCTATATCATTAGTGAAGGATCAAAATGGTCTTAAGAGGGGGTGAATTAAACCTTTAAAGTACCTAAGGTCATTTTTTAGCTATATGAGCAAATTTAAACAATTTGTGACTTAGGGTCTCTTCTAGTGCAATATGTGAGTGTGAACAGTTATGAGCAAGCAAGTATGAACAAGTATAAAGTAAGTTGCACAAAATAAAGAGAGATGCAAACACAAGTGATATATAGTGGTTCGGCTTGAACCCAGCCCATGTCCGCTTCTCCAAGCTTTCCCCCTTAGAGTATTCCACTATCTCCCTTGGTTGATCACTCGACCAAGCAAATCCAACACAAATAGCTTTCCTCTAAGTGTTATTAAACTTTTACATATAATTGCTTCACAAAGTGCAATTGAAAGCTTTGTCTCACACACTAGGACTTACTTTTTCTCATTATTGCTGCCTACAAACCGAAGAGTAAACCTCACTCTTTTACAACTCAAAATTTGATTGATAAAATAATGAAAAACTCTCTCAAAGAGTAGATGGTATGTGGTAGAAAATAAGATTTGCGTGTGAAAGCTCTCCATAATGATCTAAACACTTTGTTTTGTATATGCAAGTTTTAGAATGTTAAAAGTTGTTTAGGTTTGGGTTTGGTTAAGTTTATATAAAGGAGTCTGAAAATATAGTCGTTGTGCCTAAAAATTGCATTGAAAATCATAGAATCTGATCGATCGCCTTGAATCTGGTCAATAGAATTTGACGTGACACCTACATGGCGCCCACGTGGGGCACTAGCTGTTGGGAAAATTCAACTGCCAAGCCGATCAACCAGATTCAATTCAGTCGATCAGATTATAGAGCCCAAAAATATTGCCTTTGCCCAATTCAAATGCTGAAAAGGACAACCATAGGGTCGACTAGAGGTGGAAAATTTGGGCCGGGTTAGGCGGGTCAACCCTAACCCGGCCCGAGAAAATGAGGGTTAAGCCCGGACCACCAAGATGGCGGTCCGGGTTGACCCTAACCCTGCAGCAACCCCCGGGCGGGCCGGGTTGCACAATGGCAACCCGCAACCCGGCGGGTTGCTATTTTGTCTCTTTTGCAAGAGACCCGGCAACCCGCCGGGTTGGTTGTGTGCAACCCGGCGGGTTGGCCGTTACAACAGCCAACCCGGCGGGTTGGCCGAAAAAAATAAAAAAAATAAAAATTTTTATTTTATTTTTCAAATTACCCCTTTACCCTTGAAATATAGCCGTTTTATAGCCGTTGAAAGGGTCTTTTTCGTCATTTCTCTTTCCCATTTTTTCCTATAAATTGGCCCTAAATTCTCATTTTTCTCACAACTCAAATTCTCTCATTCTCTCATATTCTCTAATCTCTAATCTCTCAATTATTCATTTATTAGTTTTTGCAATTTGCTCATATTTTAATTTTTATTAGTTTTTGTAATTTTTAATTCATATTTCCAATTTTCCAAATTCCAATTTCCATACTCCAATAAGTCTAATTTTTCTTATATTATAATTTTATTGTATCAAAATTGAATTAATATTTGAAATGTTAAAAAACAAAAAAATTGAATTGAATTATTGATATTAGAAAAGTTAATTAAAAACAATTATATTTATAATTATTTATTTGAAAAGTTAAATAAAAAAAAAAAAATAGGAAAATCGAGCTAACCCGACCTAGCCCGCCACCTAACCCGGCGGGTTAGGGCTGGCGGGCCGGGCCGAGCCGGGCCAGCCATTTTGGAGAAAATGGCGGGCCTAACCCGGCCTGCCTTTGTTGGCAGGCGGGTTAGGCCCGGCCCGCCAAACAAAGTAACCCGCCGCGGGCCGGGCCGAGCGGGTTACTTTTCCACCTTTAGGGTCGAGTAAGCAAATTTAAACCCCAAAACTTTGAAATATGACATTTTGGACCAAAATAAAAATCCAAAAACCCCCCAAACGTTAAAATATTATAATTAGCCCAAAGTTAAAACTCAGAATCCAGATGCACGATCCAGTTGACCAGATGGGTTAAACTGTAGAATATGAAGCGTCCGTAAATATTAGGTTAACCCCCTAGGTTTGAAAAGAGACATTTTAGCCCAAATCCAAAAAACCCAAAAACAAGTTTGGAGAGTTTTCGCATGTTGAAGACTTTTCTAACCAAGACTCGTGCTTTTACACTCGAATTAATTATAAAGAGATATTCCTAGACTAAGCTTTTGTAAATTCTTCAGATTTCTTCATCCAAGCTTTGTCTTTTCCCTCTTTAATATTTCTTTGAATGCATTGGGAACAACTTACCTTGTCATCTAAGTCCACACTTAAGCACAAGTCATTAGCAAACATGCTTGAGGGAAAATTAGTTTCTTATCATCAAAATAAGAGCATGATGACTCACTAAGTCAATAATTAGTGTGTTAGTAAAACTTTGAGGAAATTTTGTTACGTAGTTGAATAACAAAATCCTCCTGTTAAGTTTCAATAATGATAGAAAGCTTTATATTAGTAATGAATTGTTAAAAATTTATAGAGATTTTTACTATTTAATGGAATCTCATGTTATTGTTATTCTTAAATCTTAATAATATATACTTAAAGTCTTAAATGCCCTTCTATCGTTCATTAATTTTGACACCAAAGGCTTAACTACTCATTAATTGTAGAAGAATTTTTATATATTTGAAACCTCATAAAAACTTCGTTAATTCAGGAAACGTTAAAGAGATTACATCATTAACTCTATTTTAAATTTAGTTAAGTTTATAGTTAACTGCCTTTATCCCCCTAAGGTTTAGGTCCACAATCCAAATCCTAGAGTTTAAAATACTAGGATATACCCCCTAATTGTAATGGCTCTTAAGGAGAAATAGACCGTTCACGGTAGAATATGGACTTTTAAAATTGGGACAATATCAAAAGGAGGGGTATTTTGGTTTTTTAAACAAAAAATCCTCATAATTAATTGATCGTGTAAACGTTTGTTATCTTCAAAAGGTCTAGTATTTTATAACACAAAACCTAGACATAGTTAGTCAAAGGAAAATAATACAGTCACCCAAAAAGAGATACGGAATTCATACACCAATAGACATGACACCATCATGATCATTGATTAATTATGAATTTTGTTTTTAAAAAAAGCAGATGGTGCCACACTGTTTGGTGCATGAATTCAGTATACTTTTTCAGTAACTGTAACATTACTCGTTAGTCAAAACCTCGGGGTGGATAATGTCTTTCTCTCCTTTAGTTTACTATGTTGGAACAATTACACTTTCCCCTCATAATTTGAGGTGATTAACATTTAAAGATTCAAAATAATCTAAATATCTTTCGTTAATATGGATATTACTACGCTTAATTGAATATTTATATCAAGAATATGTATTTTCTTTTTAATATGTGAAAAGAGCATTTTTCTTTTTTTACTGACCACTAGTAAATATTTCATGGTTAGCGTAGTTTGCTACTTTGCTTGGAAATTAAGAATTTTCTCTTTAGAAATAACCTAACTTATGTCATTTCTATGATTTAGTCATGATTCCCGCTAAATTTAACCACAACCATTTAAATGTATTTTTATCCTATCCTATGAACAGTATAAAAGCCGTAAGAAATTACTCAAGTGTGATAACATAAATTTTTTTATCCTAAGCTTTAATTGTTTTTGAAAGTTATTACATTTAGATCCCAATACTTTATATATAATTTCAATCTACAAAGTATTGGGATCTAAATGTCAAATAATCAAACCCAAGGTCCCAAACTGTAAAACTTACTTACCTCCCCAGCTTTTACCCAAAATACGTTAAATCCAAAAATAAACTAAATGAAATGAAATTTATAAATAGGACCCACCATATGAAAATTAATTTCTCAACCCAATAATTAAGCTCTAAAACAAACTAAACGAAATTTTAGATTATAAATAAATAAAACAAATTTTTATACGAACTTAAAAAATTAAAGTTTTGAGACAGCTTAAACTCTTTATTACTTCATGAATGATATTCTACTTAATTTATTTAGTTTAATTTACCTTTAGAAAATTAGGACTTTTTACCTATTTCCTATGTTAATACGATTATCTTTATTTGTTTTACCATGTATTTGGAAACTTATAATTGTATTAAATAAAGAATATTAAGAACAAATATTAAAGTTTCTATATTTATTATTATAAAAAAAAAATTGATTTTTTTTTTTTTTTTTTAGAATTTCGCCTCCCCCACTTGAATTCCTAGCTTCGCCACTGCATAATACTTATGCAGTTATTAAGATTAAGACTTAATAATGAAGACAAAATTTTGCAATATCTGATTTAAAAATACAACAAAACATCTCTATAATGATATTCTGTATAAGAATAACCTTCATGCAGTCATAAAAAATCATGTTCCCAACTTTGACCAGTTATAAATAAGAATAAACTTCACATTGTAATAAGTTATAATTTTTATAGGTCCTAAGAAAATTACCTCCACATAGTAATAATTATCTATATATTGCAAAAAATATATGTTATAAGTTCGTGTATTAACTTTGGGTGGCATGGTTGATTTGCTAGAGGAAGAAGAAAATGTATCACTTGAATTGGTTGAATATTGCATGGGTTGTGTTATAGTACAATGTATTTATGGAATTTACATTGAGAGAAAAATATTAAAGAGAATGCAAAATTTTAGACTTTTAAGATCACTTTGCATATTCCTAACACTACATATAGATACATGTACTAGTTTTTTGAAACTATGTCTACCTATTTTATCAATGTTTATACCTTAGATTTGACATGCTTCATTAATTTACTATTAAGGGCCCATTTGGATCGAGTTGAAATTTTTTAACATGGGTAATATGTGTTTAATTGAGCAGATAACCGTGTTTGGAATTTTTGTACAAAAACATTACCAGAAAATAAGATGACAAACAATGCCAAAAGGGGGGTAAATTGTCAGGAATAATATTACCTAATGGGGGGATGATATTAAAACATTACTCCGGTAATCATAATTTATGTCCAATCTTGCCCCTAAACAATGGATTATGCAGACGAAAATATCATTTGGTTTATTAATAATTACCAAACAACCAATTTGCACAAACATACGTATTTGTCCTCAGTTTTTTTATTTTTCGGACGAAACTGCCCTGCTTTTTATCATTTATTTCAGAACTGCCACGAAGATTGGTGTACCCATATTATCCTCATATATTTGTATATTGTGACCAATATGCCCTTGAACTTCATTAAAACTACAGGATAAAAGAAAAAAAAATTATAAATCGCACAAACAGGCATGATTTCCTTCTCTGCGCTAAAACTCGTTTGCCATCGGTCGAGTCTTCTTCTCGTCGATCTCATTCGCCAGTTCGTCAGTCCAATCGCTATTTCCGATAAGTCGTTTGCTCTCTTTCCTTTGTATGTTGTGTGATTTGTTTGGATTGCAACCCTAAACCCTAAGTTATCTATTTTCCCTCTGTTGTTGGTCCACCATCTCCGCCGCAGCAACGTCGGGTCTTCGTCGCCCTTTGTTTGCTCCCCATAAGACAACTCTTTGAAAACCGTTGTTGGTCCACTAACATAGAGAGCTTTAAGGTAATTGTTTCTTGGCCGTTTTTCTTTCCTCAGAGATATATGGTTGGTCAATGTAAGGGGGGTTTTCTAGTAGCTAGTGATTTATTTGGATACACTGATTGATGTTTATGCAATTGTCCTTTCGTGTTCACTTATTGATGTGGTTGCTACTCTGTATGTTGAAGCAGATCATATACCCTAGTTTTGCATTCTAAATATTGTCATTATTTTGGTGGTTTTTCTGGCTTATATTGAAAAAAGGCATACAAATTTATAATGATGCCTAGATCTTTAGCAGATCTAACAACTTCAGATAGTATACCCGTCATTTCAGTACTTTGAGCCACCAAATTCACAAATAGGATGGTGGCTTATGCCTTATTGTCATAATCTCACATGAGAGAGTATCTGTATAAGTAATTCTTCTGTCAGTGCATGCAAATCTCTTATTCTTAAGAAGAAGCCTATCTTACAACCTAGTGGGCCGCAGTTTAGTTTAAATGTCATCAGTCTACTTGCTTGTGACATGTCAAGCGATTCTAAATCATAACCAGCTGAAGCTTAAAATATAATGACAAGTAATACACAAATGAGAAGGAAAAAGAACATATTAATTCAGATGTGTCCTAATATTTTGGTAAGAATTTATTCAGCAGTATTAGGAAAGCATACACTAGTAGTATTTACATGAAAAAACAATGAAATATTCATGAGATGTAAAAGATGTACATACCACATTAGTAATGATGTCAAAGGAATCATCTTCAAATGGAAGTTTAGGATTTAAATTTATGTCTTGAACAGCATACTCGATCAAAACTTGTAGAGACATAATTCAAAGCATTGAATGTCTTTACCTCATCAATATAATGGCCATATACCAATATGTCTGTAAATTAGTCCATGATTATGATGTCCAGTATAGCAGCGTCATATAGACAAAGGTTTCAACTCAACCAGTTCAAAGAGGGATGTCAATTTGTCATTATTTACATGCTCATGCTTTTTTCTTATTTGTCTCATGATACATGAGACTTGTGAAGTTATGCTGATCATACTGATCTACAGGAAACAAAATAATGCCTGCAAAAAATACTAGCCTTACCTTGTTTAATATTTTGTTGGGAAATAACTGAAGGAGACAACCACTATCCAACCAATAACAATTTTGAAGGAGGAACCCTAATCAAGATTTGATTAAGTTAATAAAATTGCAATTGCTAAAATCGGCCAAAGCGGTAACAAATTTTGGATTTTTGAACGTCGAATTATAGGTCAGTTAAATGAAATATCTACAGTAAAAATTAACCCTACAAATTATGTTACCAATTGAATTGCTAAAGAAGACAGTTTTGAGGGATCGATGTGAAATTTTTGTGATGTGTATGTTGGTTTGTGTGATGGATGAGAAATTTTTATGTGTGGGACATTGAGAATCGTATGAGTGTTTGAGGTGAATTTTTTTTTGCTGGTGAGATTATTAAATTCTGGTGTTTATGTTGTTTCGGGTTTGATATTCAGTTTGATTTCTTCCATATACAATTGCCTGTGTCGGGTTTAAGGACTTGTATATGCTTGATTGACTTCATTATACTTTGATCCATGAATTATGTGAAACAGTCATGGCTCGTTTAATAGTTAGGCAGAAGATGCACTTGGTTGCCCTTCTAGTCTTCCATTTGGACATGTTGGAAACCATGTACACCATGCTCGTCCTTCTTGGGTTGGCTAATGCACTTAATAAACAGGGTAGACATAGGGCTGCTATATCATATGCCAATGAGTCTGCGTCTAGGTTTAAGGTTAGGTCGTTCAATTTACACACCATGCTTTTCCAAAGTGATGAGTTATGTTTTGAGAGCTATAGGATAAATAGGGCTCTATTTCACAAATTATGTAATTTACTTACTATACATGGCAACTTAAAATCAACTCGTCATTCATCCGTAGAAGAATTAGTTGGAACCTTTCTTCACATCCTTGCCCATAACCAAAAGACCAGAGTAATGAAACGTCAAATACATAGATCCACTAAGATGGTAAGCCACAATTTTCACTTAGTCCTGAACGCCGTGTTAAGGTTGCATACCCTGTTGTTTAAAAAACCAGAGGCCATTCCCGAGAACTCAACCGATGAGCGGTGGAAATGGTTCAAGGTACAGTCTAATCACTAGTTTTAGGATGCACATGTAGTTTAGTAGCTTATTAAAATTAGATTTAGTGTTTTCTCTAAAATATTTTTGTTGTTCTGCATTAGAACTGTTTGGAACAAACATAAAGGTTCACATGCCGGCTGACGATATACCTAGGTACCGGTCAAGGAAAAATGAAATCACAACTAATGTCCTTGGTGTATGCACACCTGACATGCAATTTATATATGTCCTGCCTAGGTGGGAAGGTTTTGCTGCAGATGGTAGAGTTCCTAGGGATGTCATTACAAGGAGAAATGGATTAAAGGTCCCCCAAGGTAATATAACAAAATAAATTGTATTTTTAATGTTAGGGTCTGCCATAATAGTGCACTTAGTAATTGTTATTGACTTGAAATTGTTTATTTTAGGGCAATACTATTTGTGTGATGCTGGATGCACTAACAGGGAAGGGTTTTTGGCCCCTTATCGAGGACAATGATATCATTTGAGTGAATGGCGACAAGGTTACCAACCGACATCACCGCAAGAATTTTTCAACATGAAACACTCTCAAGCAAGAAATTGTATTGAGTGATGTTTCGGCATCCTGAAAGCTCGATGCGGAATATTGAAGGACGCATCTTATTAACCCGTCAAAACTCAATGTAGAATCATTAATGCATGTTGTCTTTTGCACAATTTCATAAGGTTTGAGTTGCCCATTGACCTAGTTGAAGCGAATCTTCAGGAAGAGGTGAACGATGAAAGGCAAGAGGATGACGATGGAGAATTGATCAGGCACGTTGAGCCTAGTGCTACGTGGACTGCATTTAGAGACAATTTGGCAGCTGAAATGTTCAATACTTGGATGGTTGCGCGAAATAAATGATTGTGCTTGTGTTTAGTTTATGTATAGTGTTGTGACTTTTTAAATTTATGTCTTTTCTTATTTGCCATGTATGAATGAGCCCAAACACAGATGCTTTGTTAGTGGACTTGTACATCTACTTACATTTGTCGCAATGTGGATGGTGGAATGTTAACTGATCCCGTTCATGTATTATTCTTGTTGATTTACTTAAAATTATGAATATCGAGTATATCAGTAGCTCGGACAGTGTATAAATGAAGTTGTAACCTGATTTTTTTTCCCAATATCACTAATCTGCTTTTTTTTTTTTTTTTTCAACAATATGGAGAGGTCAGCATCGCGGTCCCATGAGTCCGACAGGAGCATTAGAATGCATGACAACCCTGTGCCTATGAAAAAGGGCCAAAAAGGAAAGGCACAGGCTAAGGGAAGTAAGTGGCAATGGATAAAAAATGAGGACGCTATGTTGGTGGAGTGTCTGCTGGAGCTCAAAGAGCAGCCACCTTGGAGAACTGAGTGGGGGTTCAAATGCGATTACCTAGCTGAGGTCAAAAAGATGATGTGGGAAAAGCTTCCTCATTGCAGTCTGAAAGCACAACCACATATCGACTCGAGGGTGAAGATGTTGAGGAGGAAATATAATGCAATCAACGAGATGCTTAAGAAAGGAAGCGGCTTCAGGTGGAATGATAAGGAGAAATGCATTACATGTACCAAGGATGTCTTTGATGAATAGGGTCTGGGTAAATATGCTTCTGTTGGTTTATTTGTGTACATTTTAAATTTTGAACTTCACGTTTATATGTACTTATACAAATGCCGCATATCTTATGATGATTAACGTTTTTGTAGAGTCATCCTTTTGCAAGAGCACTGCGACACAAATCGTGGGTGCACTATGATTCCTTTGTTGCCATCTACAGCAAAGACAAGGCCAATAGAGCTGGTGCGGAGACAGCAGCTAATGCTGTTGAGGATTTGGATAATGACAGTGCTAACAACAATGATGAACAGATGGACATCGATGTCGATGTAGATCTCGATGTCGAGGGGCACTCTGCCAAAGGATGATGTGGTTGATTCTACTTGTCAAGCGGCCATTGCTAGTCAAAGCAGAGTTGTGGTCAGCAGTAAGAGGAGGAAAAAAGAGGCTGGAAAAGCAACAGAGTGGCATGCCACATTGGGCAGGTTTGAGACTGCCTTGGCTGGGACCCGAGCTAAGCTGAAAGGTATTGCTAACTACTTTAAGAATGAGACCCAAGAGAAAGACCGTAAAGGGCAGGTGTATTCCATCATTTCTCAATTGGATAGATTCACAGTCACTGAGATGCTAATAGCCACCATAGAGATTTGCAAGGAACCTCACAAGATAGATATCTTGTTTGGGATACCAATGCATGTGCAGAGAGAATTTGTGAAGATGCAGCTTGGAGCAAGAAATGAGTACCGACCAACATTTGATTTCTAGTGAAGTCTTGTAATGGGTTTTATTTTTGTGCACAGGGTTATTAGTATGCTGACACAGTGGTTGTATTCCCGTAGTTGTATTCTGCCTATATTATAACAGCATACAGGATGATGTCTTTTGTTATGCTTTTGTGAAAACCATGTATGTCTAGTAATTAGATGGTAATGGTCTATGTTTGCAGTTAGTACGAGAATGTACGGATCACTAATATGGAATGTAAAAAACTCTTAACTTTGGTAATGATGTATAAAAAGATGTCTACATGTCTATGCGTTTAATGTTTGTTGTCTTAGTATGGTGAATTTTGATTTACTTATGGAAACTGACATTTAGGTCACCAGGAAAGTACGGTCAAGGTATACTAGCATTTATAAAGTGTCAATTCTATAATTTTTGTTTTTTTTTCCTCTTTGATGTGCTTTGTTTTGTGGGTTGGTGTGCAGGAACGATGGGAGGACCACCACGTTGCCCAGTAGTGACGACAGAAAGCACAAAAGTTTGTGAACAATGTCAAGAAAGCCACACAGTTTGTACAGATAGCAATGTGAAAGGTATTACGATTGGATAGTTATGGAGTCAATTTGTTGTATGGCTGGAAATAATGCTTATTAACGTAGCTCATAATTGATTGGTGTGCAGATATAGGCGGGACCAGTTATTCGGTACATGAAGAAAATCAAGAGATTCCTTCAGCCTTAAAGGGCAACAAATGCAAAGGTACTAACCTTGCAACTCGTAAACCGACTAATGCTTTTAGTTATGAAAGATGTATGGAATTGTTTGCTAATGTAAATGAATGATGAACATATATAGGTGCCATAAATCAATGAAGGTCAAGTAGGCGATTGGCAAACAGAATGGGAGGGGGGATGTTGAGCAGCAGTATGTTTGACCTCCACATGGGGTACAAAACTATTTCACAATTTACATGCTTCACGACATATTTACATAATATGTTTACCTCATATGACGGACTGCATATTTAGTGATCTGCAAGAACTTATGGAGGAGTTTTAAAGGAGAAAATTTGCACAATTTCATCACCTTGGACTGCATGTGGTTTTTTATGTACACAAAAGAAGTGTACAAAAGGAACATGCTGAAGTGGATTGACGAATTGAACATATTCTCCAGGAAATATGTGTTCATTCATATAGTCCTCCGGTGATTTTTTTGATATTGTGGCTATTGACATTTGTTTTATACTTACCAAATGCTGTCAGAAATTATACTATGAAAAACATACGTACATATAATATGAAAAATAATGGGCCCAAAATTTTTCTTTATTTAACATATAATTCTTTACTTATAAAATATTATTATGTACATAGCAAAATAACATATTCAAGAACTTTGATAACGGTGGACAGTAATGCCATGTCTCTCCACTTCTCGACGTCCATCTGACCGTTTCTCACCTATTTTCTGCAAAACAAGGAGAAAAACGGGGTGAGCACTAATTGCTCAGTAAGTAAATCCTCAACTCTTACATCCCCACAACTTCTCGTGAGTTCTTTCCTTACTCTATTCTTTTTCTTCTTCATTCTCACTTGTTCTTTCTCCTTTCTTTCACTGTTTCTACTTCTCACAGTTCTTCCATTCTAACTTTCTTTGCTCTTTCTTTCTAATTCTCTCTATTCTTTTTTATTCTCACTATTCTTTCTTTCTTTCTTATTCTCACTAACCATGATGGAAATCATGGTAACATGCATGGATGAGATGCACATGCAGTAATGCAAAGAAATGCATTTTCTTTTTCTTATTCTATTTCTTTTCTTTCTCTATTTTCTGTCTTTCTATTTCTTTTCTTTCTTTCTATTCCTTTCTTTCTTGCTCTCTCTTTTCTTTTCTTTCTTTTCTTTTCTTTTTTCGCTTGCTCATGCTTTCTCATTCTTTCTCATTCTTATTCTTATTCTTTGCCGATCGGACTCGGTTGATGCATGGATTCGGAACCCTGGCCGTGTGAGTGAGTGCAGTCCTCATCTACATGCATTCTTGTGGACTATACAAATTCTTTCTTCTTCTTAGGCCACTCAATTAATGTGGCGTGCATGTAGGAACTTCTTCTTGGTACAGCCCTCATCCACATACACTTTTACGGGCCGTACAAATTCTTCTTCTTCTTAGGCCACTCAATTAAGGTGGCGTGTATATGGGAATTTCTTCTTTTTGTCACCCACGGGCTCCCCATCGCAACAACCTATTCTTTTCTCTTCTTTAGTACTTTTCTTTCTTTTATTTCCTTAGTGCTTTTCTTTCTTTCTCTTCATTCTTAAAATTCTTTATTCTTTCTTTAACGTCTTTTACATATGCAAATATATGCATGTGGATGGCTCATGCTTATAATTCTTTCTAAGTGCAAACATGTAATGCAAATATGTAATGTTGCACAAAGTAAGGTTTTCTCTACTCATACATACATTTCTCTAAGGCATTTCATCAAACAACATGTTCGTAAATTTCTACTTCTTTCTTAAACCATCCATTCTTGGAGTAAAACTCCTCTATAACAAAGTTAAACCTGGCCAAGAAACACACTGCAAATATTCTACTCAAATTCTTTCTAAATTAAACCAAACTACACTTGGTCACCATAATATCAACTCCGTTTCTCATGGCTTAAATCTACTCATCAAAAGTCATCTACTCATCAAAAACATCATTCTCAACAATCAATCTCAAAATTATAAGCATATACATGCATATAAAATCTCTACACAAATTGATTACTTGAAGCTTAGCTTGGGTTGGATTTACTTACCTTGTGCTTGAGTAAGTCCACAAGAATCTCTCTATCTTTGGTAGACTTGTTCTTCTCTCAAACCCTAAGCATAAACTTTGTAAGAATTCAACACTTACACAAATCAATCTCATATTTATAACAAGAATCCTTACCTTTTGATGCTTAGGATCAAATCTCTATCAAAATCTAACCAAAAACCCTTAAATATTCCTTGGGAATTTGATGAAAAGATGAGAGAAATGGAGAGTGGAAGTGGAAGTGGTGTGTGGGGAGTAGAGAATGGGAGTGTTTGTAAAACTAAACCCTTAATATCTCATATAAATACACATTCTTTCCCATTTTGCCTTACACTTTCTTAGAAATTTCATCTTTGCCCTTTAAGTCTTTACAAATACACCCTTATTTCCAATGCATTCTCTATGAAATTTTCTTACTTTTCACTCCCCACTTTTCCTGCTAATTAGGGGTAGAATAGTCACTTTACCCCTATGGAAAAATCATCTAGAAACTTCCCAAGAAATTCAGCCAGCTCTTCGCCCCAGTGAAGATTTTTCTTCGCCTTGGCGAAAAATTACAGAACGTATGTCGCAGCGGCAAGGCTTATTCTTCGCCCCGGCGAAGTCTGTAATTCTCTAATTTCGCCAATCCTTCACCAAATTCAGGGCAACATAGCAATATTCACAGCATACAAGCTTAACCAAGGACAAACAAACAACATTAAGGGCCAATAAGCTTATATAAATGACATACCTCAAAGTGGCCGTTACAAACGCACAGCGGCAAGGCTTATTCTTCGCCCCGGCGAAGTTTGTAATTCTCTAATTTCGCCAATCCTTCACCAAATTCAGGGCAACCTAGCAATATTCATAGCATACAAGCTTAACCAAGGACAAACAAACAACATTAAGGGCCAATAAGCATATATAAATGACATACCTCAAAGTGGACGTTACAAACGCGAACATGGGTTGATTTTGGTTGCTTAAGAGCTGACATTGATCATATGCATAAATTATGCTGACAGGGGTCATTGGAGTTTACTGATTTTGTGCAACTTTGGTGGAGATGTAAACTTGGAAATTAAAACTCGATGCTGGTGCTACTTGATTCGCTTGGATCAGAAAATGAAAAGACGCTGCAACCTCTGATTCGATGGTAAACGTTGATTATTTCACAATTATTTGTAAGCACATTTGAGCACATGATGAAATTGTATTGCTAGAGATGTAGTACTGGAATGGGTTTCAAATTGTCCAAGCTTAATTATGCAGGATTTATGAATCAGGAACAATGCCCAAGCATCTAGCATTGGTTGAGAAATTGCATTTGCTAGTGCCTAAGGTGATAAAACAGTATATTGTGTTGGTTGATGGTAATTAGTGGTTGATATATTCAGTATTTCATGTATTTGTTGTTGAGGGATTTGTATGGTAATTAGTGGTTATATAATACAGTACGAAATATCCGAAATCCATGTGGTTCCGTTGTTGAGGGACCTGGTGAGTGCATTTATCAGTCACAACAAATACTGCAGTCTTTTAATTGATCAGGTTGATTTGTTTATTGTCTCTTCAATTATAATATGTGAGTTATTGTTGTAGATTTTTATTCTCCACAGATGACGCATGATTGGTTTACACTAGCTGAATTTACAGCCTTCCGTGACAAACTGTTGTGTGAAGTTGAGTAGCATAGGCTGCGTTTTATTCATTTATGTATGATTATTGTGTAATTAGTATTTGCGGATATCAAACTGAGTTCACTTAAAAAATGGTGGTGATTATGTTCACTGTTGCAACGTGCGAAATTATGTATTATTATTGGTTCACAGAGCATCGTTATTCAACTTGTAGTTAATTTATTGGTATATTGCTTGGATTCAGCATAATGTAAATGCATAGGTACTCCAAAATATGTGATATGACAAATGTACCAATAATTCTCACACTTTTCAGACATAGTTTCGACCCAGGATAAGTGGAAAAAGTTAACAAATTTCCTTAAATTTGGAAACTTGCTTCTAAATTCCAGCCATGGTGTAAACCAAAAAAAAAAAAAGGCTTCAATTGAACTAAAGTAGAAATGAACATGTACGAACTATAATTTGTGGTAATACAAAAATCAGAGTTTTAGATAGAGTTTTAAATTGGGAGATGTCAACTATATTTGTTGCAATACCAGGGTCAGGTGTTGAATGTATACCCAACAGAAAATACAATAGGTTTTTTTTGGAGTTTCAATAGTCTGTGTAAATTTGTCAATAAATAACTTAACAATAAAATACTTGGCTAAAATATAAGGAAAAAAATTTATTAATTGACATTTCATTTATTAACCAAACAAGTTAATTATTTATACCCAATAATCATCTAAAGGGAATTTTAGTAAAATGTAATTAAGACATCTGCTGTTACAACCAACCAAACAGATTAATTGGTAATACAAGTAATCATCCCAAAGGCATTCTAGGAAAAGGGTATTTAAGGACATCTGTTATTACTGTCAACCAAGCACATTAATTATTAATACATCTCAATTGAACCAAGCACAATAATAATTTAAACCCGATAATCTACAATATAATATTTCTTTCCGGTAATCTTATTACTAAGATAAAAAACATTATATGATCCAAACGCCACCTAAGGGTAGTATATATTTTATCTCTATACCACTTGCATTTAGGATAATTAAGTCAAAACAATAATTTTTGTAACCCCTATTAAATTATAACCTCCTCGTACTAATAAAATTAGTTTGATCTCACCATTATAATTATAGAGATATTTCACCATTATAATTATTGAGAATGTTTGACCGTATACAGTTCAAAGTTTATTTTCAATCGTTAGTTGGCGGCGTAACTAATTTCTACACGTAGAAACTGATACGAAAATACTCTTAATTGATATATAATTCTTCTATAGTCGTTGAGTATTCATTGAGTTAACTTTTTATATTATTATTCATTAATAAAATCAGTGTTAGTGACATTATATATTAGTCATGGGTGACGCAAGCCAATTTATTTGACGTCGGCGGAAGCACAACAAAGCATCGTTACATTTGGTCGCAAGAGGAGACCGAATATATCCTTGCCTCCTGTAACCGAACGCTGCAATATTTGTCGATGATTCCACCGTCATAAGATAGATTGGTTCATGCTGATCATTCTGATGCCAATACTGTATCCAGACACGTCTCCAGCGATCGTCAAGTGGCAATGGTCCGGCCCCTAACAACAACAGTTCCGATCTTTTAATATTATAAATATTTACCTAATTGCTTTCTAGACACTTACTTTAAAACATAAAAAATAATAATTATTAAATAAAACCCCAGGATTATTGTCGTTTATCCTTGAGCTGAATTACCGATTCCGGGTGGTGAAAATATTAGTGGAGTAATACATACCATAACTGAAGTTTGATGTTAAGAGATTTGACTTTAATCCATATAATTAAAAACTTTAAAAATATTATGAAATATCTCCATCATTTTCTTCATTTGATCCTTACACATCCATAATATTTTCAACATAAAATTCATCAAACACTTGAATATATAATTTTAACTCATTAAGAAATTTATTTGAATAAATCTATTAATTTATTCTAAGAACATGGAATGCGTGATAATAAAATTCTTCTAATAAAAATTTTCATAAATAATACATTTGTGTATTATATTGCACTATACTAATTACTAAGATTGGTTTTTAGGGAAAATTATTTCATCCAAATTTTAATTAACAATTAAAATACAATAAAACTTCTATATATAAGTAAACTCTACATAATCATAACAAATTATATTCCCAATTTGGGATACTTATAAATAAGAATAAACCATATATTATATTAAGTTATAATTTTTCTAAATCTCGTCTTAAGGAAAGTTGCCTCTACATAGTAATAATTACTTGTATATTGTAAAAACATATATATTATGTTACATTAAAGGTTTAAGATGAAATAAAATATTTATCTAAAGTTGTTTGGGACAATTGTTTATGTTTTATAGTTTTAACCATATCTTTTAACTTGCAGGTACATTACTCGCTATCATAGACATCTTTTTGTTGAAGCCAAAATATTTATAGCTTCTCAAATATGTTTAGAGTTTCTTGACACGAAACTTTTTGTATTTCCGTACCATCATCCTCATGATTATTTCTTTTCTCTTCTTGTCTAACTGTAAGTTGTAACAATGATTTATTCTTCAGTTAAAGCATGCATGACTTGTTGCTCATTTGAATAATTGAAGAAGACATTAATATCCATTCGATTAGTGCAGTGAAGTTGTCAAATTTGATCACTTAATTCTACAACGGCTCTTTGACTCTCTTCATCTACTTTATTTGTAATTTGTAATTCATCAACATCGGTGGTCCTAATTTTGAAATGCTTAAAAGAATTGGCAATTGTTTGTGGTTTCACATCCATTGCCCATGCAACAATTGTATTTACAATTCCGTCAAGTACACTTATCTTTGCTGGTTCCAAGACACGATGTTCTATACATTTCAAAAGTAGGCAATTGAAACTCTAATAATATTAAAACATGAATTAAAATCTTAATATTGTACTACTAAAATATGAATAAGAAATTTTTATAACTATATCTCTATTAAGTTATAATATTCTTAGTATAATAAAATTAGTTAGTCTCACCATTATGCCTATAGAGAGGTTTTACTGTAATTAATTAATGTTGAATATTTGAGCATAATATAGAATAATGTCAATCATGATAGAAATGAATTTATGTAACAATATGTAGTAGTTTGTGAAATTGATGATATCTTGTGATATCATAGTTATACTTTTTTTTTTTTTTTTATGACCAAGGGTGTTCAGACCAGTTTACGTGCACCTAGACCAATCCCTCGGGATCCTAAAGTTAACGACCGAGTAAACCTTCTAGTGATTATCCCTACTAACAACTTAAGTAACTCGAATTCAATACCTCTTGAGTAATAAATCCAAGCGTTTTTATCCAACCACTCGATCGCCTAGGGCTAGTTCGCAGTGTACAAATTTGTCAATTAATTTGAAAATTCTTATTATAAAATTTATTCTTAACTTCTTTTTTTTTTTTTTTTTTTTTTTCTTTTTGGTTTTTATGAGGATGTTAACATATCCAATTTGAATTATGCTGTGGGGCCCAAACTCCCAAGGCTATCCATTCCCTTTAAAAAAAAAAAAAAAAAAAAAAAAAAATCCACTTTGTTCATAAAAAGTCTACGGTCTACCCATCAACCATCACTCCTTTTCCAAATAAATCTAAAGAATAATTTTACTAACATCTCTTACTTTTAGCTCTAAACAAATTTCCCTATAATTTTAAAACCATAGCAAACATTTTGACCTAAAATTGAGTCATTTTATACATCTTTATCTTATTACTTATTACATCAACTTATCATTAGGCATTATTTCCTCATGTATATATGTTATTTTAGTTTAAATTTATCTTTTCACACGTCAAATCTTAAAATGAAAATTTATATAACATTTTAAATAAAGGGATGAGATTTTTTAACTTAAATTCATGATTTAAATTGGAACAGAAATTTGTGGTTATTGATTTATTGCAATCTAACGGATATGAGATGGAAGTTGAAGATGATTATTTTCATTGTCATCTCATCAACTCTTAAGCCATTGAATTGTAATAGATCAACCGTTTAAATTTTGTGTCAACGGTTTAAGTAGAAAATTGAAGTACGATCTCAAGTTCTCAACTGTTGAATAAAAAAAATATAAACATCTAAAGAAAAGGAACATCATATTAGATAACCTATTTTTTGGGAGTCGATTGAAACATAGCTTGTTTTTCAAAGTATCTCAAGAAATAGCCATACTCCAAATTTTTAGCATTCGTTGGACCAAAATACCCTTAACCTAAAAAGCCAAAGTGACCTATATCGAACCAGTATGCATCTATGGGTCAACAAATAGAAAAATGAATAAGCACCTATCGATCACTAATAGAAACTAATATCAGATATAGTTTGTTTTGTTTCAAGACTCTATCTGATAAAGACAGATACAAACCCTATCGAAGACTATCGATTACCGATAGAAACTGATATAGATAGAGTCCTAAAACAAAACAAACTCTACCCATTTTATCGTTGACCGATACATACTCGATCAAGTTATATAGGTGGGTATTAGATCAATCACTTTAGGTTTTTAATTAAGAAAGGGTAATTTGGTCTAACTAGTGTTGAACTTTTGAAGTAGGGCTATTTTTTTTTAGAGACTTTAACAAATGAGCTATTTCTCAAATCACACACACAAAAAAAGGGTCACTTAATATAATTTCTCGAATAAAAATAATGTTTATTTTGTGATGCAATATTGAGTTGATGGCGGTGCTTTAGTAAAACAAAAAAGTTAATGAAATATTGTGTATGTGTGAGGGGTGATAATTTTTGACAAAAACACAAGTTTGATATAGTTTAAATGGATTATCATTAATTTTTAATCTTATTTGTGTCATATTTCATTGGCGAAATCAAGTCGGTTCTTAATAGTGTCATGATTGGTTGAGGGTCGAGGGAATTCAACTTGCAAACTCGTTCATTGACATGACTAATTGAATGAGTTGTGTAACCAACCTATAACATAATTAAGGCCCCTTTGGTACAACATTTTAATCATATCTTATTTTATTATTCTATCTAATCCTATCCAAAAACATATTTATTTTAATATTCAAAATTCTCTTTAAAATACAATATTATTCTATTCAACTTAAAATATTTAGATTATTTTTAACCCTTTAGGTTTATTAATTTAACTAAATACCTCTAACAATAAAAGTTTATAAATTAACAAAAACACTCCCACCCACTCACATTTGCCAGATCCCAGCCACCTTTTCCGTTCACCACTGTCAGAAGGTGGCCGGAATCTAGCAAATGTGGGTGTTTTTTGTCAATTTATAAACTTTTATTATTGGGGTGTTTAGTTAAATGAACAAACCTAAATGATTAAAAATAATCTAAATATTTTCAGAAAATGTTTTTAAAAAATGTATAAAAAACTTCTCAGAATAATACTCAACTTAACTTTTTTCAAAAAACTATTCTAAAAACTCTCAAAATAGTGAACCAAACGGAACCTAAATTTAAGATATTATTAATAAATAAGCTATAAATGGATTAAATAAGCTAAACATATCATAAACTAGTTAAATGGGTAAAATGTGTATCAATGAGTTAAATAGCTTAAAGTGTCACAAAGTTAAGTGGACTTAGTCAAGTTGCGACATGAATATGACCTGATTGTTACATGCGGGTCATATTTGTGTCACCCATCAAATAATCATGTTGCATCCTCCTCGACACCTCTATAATAGTACTATTAGGATTAGTTTATTAGATATAAGTTTATTATCCTACAAACAAGTAGCAATGACTTATTAATAAAATTTCACAATAGTGCCTTTTGGAGTTATTTTCGTTGTGGATTATTAGATTGAAGTCATTACACTAGAGTATATCGGTTGTTCATCATGTTCTGTTACATCAATTAAATGGGTCGAATCTAAATTAACTAGAATTTAATTTCTTCTTGTTTGACATGACATAAATTCGCCACAACTCGTTTTTTTGACACTAATCCACATATTTAAACATATTTAGATGAGTATTGAAACTATAGGGATGTTTATTATTTAGATTGAAGTTTAGAGACCTTAGTGAAATTACCCATAATAAAATATCTCTATACATGTCAGGAACAGGTTACATGGGTTAAACATATCATAAACAATTAAGCAAATTGATTCATGAATCTGATTTGTTTATTAAACGAGTTATACGAATCATATTTGTGTCACCTATTAAATGACAATGCTGTATTCACGTTGACACCTCCGACACGAATGATTAAATAGGTTGTATTTGAATTAACTAAAATTTCATTATTTATTATTCAACGCAAGAAGAATTTGACACGCAAACTTGTTTTGTGTCACATCTGGTCCGAGCCCAACACTCATTTCGCCCAATTCATTTTCAAATGCTTGATCCAAAAGATTGTTTTGCTCATTCTAAGGCACAAGAAGTATTTGACACGCAAACCTTGTGTCATATTGGATCAAAATAATTGCACAAATATAGTAAGTATACCTCTTAGCGACTCGAACACAAGATCTTTTGAATATAGTTAAAGTCAATGTTTTAAAACCCATCTCAGCCTGGCCGGTTCAACCGAGTCAATTAGGACCCAGGGCTTTCACTAGGTCAGGTTACCAATTTTCCTATTCACAAAAAATCCTAAAAACTGGGATAATAATAAGTGAACAATTGAAGGTTGGGATGTTGTGGGTTTTGAAGAGGAATGATTGGTGAGTGCAATGGTGGCAATAGAGGTGATTTCTAGTGAGTGAATCGATTGGAATTAAAAAAACCTATGGTGACAACAGCCGACTTTTACTGTCAATTGGCAAGGTCAATGGGAGTGGGGTGCGATGGATTTTGGTCAGAAGGCCAAGTGGAGTATTTTCATGGTGATTGGGAGGGTTGTCGACGTTGGCGGTAGTGAGATATAGCTTGGGTTGTCGAGCTGAGTCACCGACGATGGCTAAATTTTAGATAGATTTTCTGAGGAATGGCTCAAGGGATGATTGTGATTGCATACGGTGTGTCGATGCCACCGACTGGTTGACTGCAGATATGCATTTGGGGTGTGTTTGCTAAATTTTAAACATGTAGAAACTTAACGTAATATTTAGGAGTGTATTTGCTAAATTTTAAATTTTTTAACACTCGGTTTGACTGATCGGTCAAACTGATTAAACTGGTCAACCCAAGACCTGACAACTTTGATGGGTTTCACCCCGAGTGGTTATTAAAATATTGGCTAAGGCCAATGAGTAAAGGATTTGTCATCCGACCATAAGGGGAGAGGTCATTTGTCACCCTTAATCGACGGATTTAAAGTTTAAATGTATCTTAGGTGAATATTGTAACTACAGGGATGTCTATAAGTTAAACTAAAGTTTAGGGGCTTCATGAAAATTACTCCATAATCAAATATCTTTATATTATTCATTCTCTCCTCTCGCTTGCCCTCAAAATTTCCTCTTTATTCTCATCTTTTTCTTTATTTTCTCATAGATTCTCTCCCTCTTGACTTCCCTTTCTCTCCCTCAGATCTCTGCTAACCATCCATCCGAACACACCCATGACGCTTGGCTCAGGAGGATCTAGTGTCGTGGGTCAGTTTCTTCAATCCCTTACCTTTTTTAGTTTCATCTCTTGATCTTGTCGTTTTCGCCGTTTCTTTTCATGGGTTTCATTAATTTTCATGTTTTGTAACTTTTCCTGTACTGGGTTTCGTTTCTTTTGTGTAATTGAGTGATGGGTATTAGCGGTTTTTAACATTCATTCATTTTTTTATCACGAGATTGATGTGGGTTTGTTTTCGGTTCTTGTTTCTCCGGCTATTAATTTTCTGGGTTGCTTTATTTGATTGTTAATTGGATTTAATTTTAAGGAATTTTAGTATTATTGAATTATGTATTGGAATTTTAAACGTTTGGTTTAGGGTATACCAATAGATAATTTGGCTATTTACTTCGTGCAGGTTACTTGAATTTATATTTTAATCTGATGATCAAATTCTTTGACAAAGTTTCCAACTTGAGTTTAACATTTTCAATGATGGTAGGGTTTGAGGGGACCCCGTTTTTAACTCAAGTTTTTGATTTCTAGGTCATGAGATTCAATGAGATAAGCTAGTTATGTTATGTGGTCATGTTATTTGGTGTTCTGAATCACAGCCTTATTCTGGTTGTTTCAATCTTAATGGGTTAACGTAAATTTTGGGAATTGGAGTTAAATTGTGAGCTAAAGTGTAATCCTTTTTTTTTAATCATTGGTAATTTTACATGAGCTACAATACAATCCTGTTGTTCTGATCATTAGTGGTTTCGTCTAGTTTTATGTTATAACGGGATGGGAAAAAGGAACTCTGCATACACAATTATGTGTGTGCCTGCACCGACAGATATATTTATGTTCTATGGCATGTTTTAGTGAAGTTTGAAAATGCTTACTTTAGATATTAATGACCGATGAAGTATTATTATTATTATTTTCTCACCCGGTTGTTGATGATGGCTTTGATGCTTGATAAAATTTTGAAGCTTGGGAATATAGAGTCACTTCCTGCTTGGTAATCACAATTTTGTTTGTATTTGTGCATGTGCTATAATTTGCATCTATTTCACATATTCGAGCTTTTCATCCTAAGTAAAGTGCATTATGTTTCATTTTTTATGGTATTCTTGAAATTTGAAGCAAATCTGTCCCAATTTGGACCAGTCATAAATGAGAATAAACTGTTAGGAGTTAATAATATTTATCATTGTCGTGAACCATTTATTTAACACGTAAATCTTAAAGCAAATGAAATTTTTGTTATTTTAAAAACTTCAAGCGGATTTGTGTTATTTTATCATACTTTGGAGATTAATCTTAATGCAAAAATATATATTATATATAAAGAAGCAAAAATAATAAAACTTTTAGAAAAATTATCAAAAACCTTGCAAGTTCAAAAAGATTTAAAATAATTTTTTTTTAATTGTTTTGAAATTTCTAATTTTTTTTTTTTTTTTTGAATTTTTGAGATTAACTTTAAATTTTTTTTGAAATTTTTAAAAATTGTCCTTAATATTGTAGAAACTTATTTTCATTGATGCTTTTTTAAGTCAAAAGTTAGCTTAACAACAACACCAAAAACATTTGCATGCCTGCAAAGGAGGTGGTTGTGTAATCTTGATACACAGAGACCAAATGGTAATTTTGGATAATCAAGGGGTACTAAATAGGTTGTCCATATATAAATGTATCTTAAAATTTATGAACTCCTCAATTTTAATTAAATAATAAAACTCCTCTAGGTCTAAAAAAGATAGAAACCTATATATCATTAGTGAGGATCAAAATGGTCTTAAGGGGGTGAATTATACCTTTAAAGCACCTAAGGTCATTTTTCAGCTATATGAGCAAATTTGAACAATTTGTGACTTAGGTCTCTTCTAGTGCAATATGTGAGTGTGCAAGCAAGTATGAACAAGTATAAAGTAAGCTGTGCAAAATAAAGAGAGAAGGAAGAGAGATGCAAACACAAGCGATATATAGTGGTGTCGCTTAAACCCAGCCTATGTCCACTTCTCCAAGCTTTCCCCCTTAGAGTATTTCACTATCTCCCTTGGTTGATCACTCGACCAAGCAAATCCAACACAAAGCTTTCCTCTTAAGTGTTATCAAACTTTTACATATAATTGCTTCACAAAGTGCAATTGAAAGCTTTGTCTCACCACTAGACTTACTTTTTCTCATTATTGCTTCCCACAAACCCAAGAGTAAACCTCACTCTTTTACAACTCAAATTTGATTGATAAAATATGAAAAACTCTCTCAAAGAGTAGAGAATGTATATGCAAGGGTATGTGGTAGAAAATGAGATTTGCAAGTGAAAGCTCTCCAAAATTATCTAAACACTTGGTTTTGTATATGCAAGTTTTAGAATGTTAAAATGCATTGAAAATCATAGAATCTGATCGATCGTCTTGAACCTGGTCATAGAATTTGACGTGAGACCTACGTGGCGCCCACGTGGGGCACTAGTTTTGGGAAAATTCAACTACCATGCTGGTCAACCAGATTCAATTCAGTCGATCAGATTATAGAGCCCAAATATTGGCTTTTGCCCAATTCAGATGCCGAAAAGGACAACCATTGGGTCGATTGAGCAAAATTAAACCCCAAAACTTTGAAATATGACATTTGGACCAAAATAAAAATCCAAAATTAAACGCTCAATTGAATATATATCAAGAATATTTATTTTCTTTTTATTTGTGAAAAGAGCATTTTTCTTTTTTACTGATCACTAGTAAATATTTCATGGTTGCGTAGTTTGCTACTTTGCTTGAAAATCAGAATTTTCTCTTTAGAAATAACCTAACTTATGTCATTTCTATGATTTAGTCATGATTCCTGCTAAATTTAATCACAACCATTTAAATGTATTTTATCCTATCCTATGTACAGTATAAGCCGTAAGAATTACTCAAGGAGTGATGACATAAATTTCTATATTCTACGCTTTAAATGTTTTTGAAAGTTATTACATTTAGATCCCAATACTTTATATATAATTTCAATCTACAAAGTATGGGATCTAAATGTACTCAAATAATCAAACCCAAGGTCCCCAACCTGCAAAAATTACTTACCTCCCAACTTTTACCCAAGTATGTTAAGTCTAAAAATAAACTAAATGGAAATTTTGATTTATAAATAGGACCCACCAATCACATTAATTACCAACCCAATAATTAAGCTCTAAACAACTAATTGAAAATTTAGATTATAAATAAATAAAACAATTTTTTAACAAACTTAAAAAATTAAAGTTTTGAGACAGCTTAAACTCTTTATTACTTCATGAATGATATTCTACTTAATTTCTTTAGTTTAATTTACCTTTAGAAAATTAGGACTTTTTACTAATTTCCTATGTTTACCATTTTCTTTTATTGTTTTACCATATTTGGAAACTTATAATTGTATTAAATAGAATATTAAGAACAACTATTAAAGTTTCTATATTTATTATTATAAAAAAAATGAATTTTATCATTTTAGAATTTCGCCTCCCCCACTTGAATTCCTACTTCGCCACTGCATAATACTTATGCAGTTATTAAGATTAAGACTTATAATGAAGACGAATTTCGCAATACTTATTTAAAATAAACAAAACATCTCAATAAGGATATTTTATATAAGAATAATCTTCGTGCAGTCGTAAAAAATCATGGTCCCAATTTGGACCAGTCATAAATGAGAATAAACTCACATTGTAATAAGTTATAATTTTATAGGTCCTAAAAAATTTGTCTCCATAAGTAATAATTATCTATATTGCAAAAAATATATGTTATGAGTTCGTGTATTAACTTTGGGTGGCATGTTGATTTGCTAGAGGAAGAAGAAATATATCACTTGAATTGGTTAAATATGCATGGATTGTGTTAAGTACAATGTATTTATGGAATTATATTGAGAGAAAAACATTAAAGAAAATACAAAATTTTAACTTTTCAGATTACTTTGCTATTCGTAACACTACATAATACTAATACTAGTTTTTTGAAACTATGACTATCTTTTTTATCAATTTCTATACATTGGATTTGACACTTTTTCATTAATTAACTATTAAGGGTAATCTACTTTATCTCTATACCACTTGCTTTAAGGATAATTAAGTCAAATAATAATTTTTGAACTATATCCCTATTAAATTATAACTTTTTCATACAATAAAATTAGTTTGACTCCACCATTATATTATAGAGAGGTTTTATGGTATATAATTCAAAGTTTAATTTCAATTGTAGTTGGTGGCGTAACTAATTTCTACATGTACAAACTGATACGATATACTCTTAATTGATATATAGTTATTTTATAGTCGTTGAGTATTCATTGAGTTAACTTTTATATTATTATTCATTTAAAATCACTGTTAGTGACATTATTATTAGTCATGGGT
Source organism: Pistacia vera (assembly GCF_008641045.1). Classification (NCBI taxonomy): domain Eukaryota; kingdom Viridiplantae; phylum Streptophyta; class Magnoliopsida; order Sapindales; family Anacardiaceae; genus Pistacia; species Pistacia vera. Next base: position 1,411,336 of record NW_022196261.1, read on the forward strand.
GACGCAAGCCAATTTATTTGACGTCGGTGGAAGCACAACAAAGCATCGTTCATTTGGTCGCAAGAGGAGACCAATATATCCTTGCCTCCTGTTACCGAACGCTGCAATATTTGTTGATGATTCCACCGTCATAAGATAGATTGGTTCATGCTGATCATTCTGATGCCATACTGTATCCAGACACGTCCCAGCGATCGTCAGTGACAATGGTCCGGCCCCTAACAACACAGTTCGATCTTTTAATATTATAAATATTACCTAATTGCTCTCTAGACACTTACTTTAAAACATAAAAAATAATAATTTAAATAAACTCCAGGATTAGGGAGAACGACTTATACATACTCAATGTTTGTCGAAACGATAAGTTGATACCCAAAAGATTTTGAAACGATAAATGGGTACCTTCCGTCATGTTCTGTTAATGATTTTCGTTTGATAATAGTGAAAAGACTAAAATACCCTGAAAGTTTAATTTTTAGTTTTTTATAAATTTAAAAATTTCTAAAAACCCCAAGTTTGCTAATTTGACTAAATGCCCCAATATATAAAATTTATAAAATAACAAAAACACCCCCCCACCCACAGTGCCAGATTCCGGCCACCACCGCGGAATCTGACCGAAAATTGTGTTACGACACAGACCGTCGGATCTGTGTCGTAACACAATTTTCCGCAAGAGTCCGGCGGTGGTGGCCGTAACTGGCACTGTGGGTGGCGGGGGGGTGTATTTGTTATTTTATAAACTTTTTATATATTGGGGTATTTAGTTCAAATTAGCAAACCTGGGGGTTTTTTAGAAATTTTTAAATTATAAAAAACTAAAATATTAAACTTTTAAGGGCATTTTAGTCTTTTTACTATTATCAAATAAAAATCACTAACAGAACATGACGGAAGGTACCTATTGTCATTTTAAAACTTTTGAATACCAACTTGTCGTTTCAACAAATCTTGGGTATGCATAAGTCGTTCGCCCCCAGGATTATTGTCGTTTATCCTTGAGCTGAATTACCGATTCCAATGGTGAAAATATTAGTGGAGTAATACATACCATAACTGAAGTTTGATGTTAAGAGATTTGACTTTAATCCATATAATTAAAAACTTTAAAAATATTATGAAATATCTCCATCATTTTCTTCATTTGATCCTTACACATCATAATATTTTCAACATAAAATTCATCAAACACTTGAATTTCTAATTTTAACTCATTAAGAAATTTATTTGAATAAATCTATTAATTTATTCTAAGAACATGGAATGCTGTGATAATAAAATTCTTCTAATAAAAATTTCATAAATAATCATTTGTGTATTATATTGCACTACAATTACTAAGATTGGTTTTTAGGGAAAATTATTTCATCCAAATTTTAATTAACAATTAAAATAAAATAAAACCTTCTATAGATACTCTATAGATGATAAACTCTACATAGTCATAACAAATTATATTCCAATTTGGATACTTATAAATAGAATAAACTCATATTATATAAGTTATAATTTCTAAATCTCTCTTATAAAAGGGCCTCCACATAGTAATAATTATTTGTATATTGAAAAATATATATTATGTTACATTAAAGGTTAAGATGAAATAAAATATTTATTTAAATTGTTTGGACATTAGCATCTACTATTTGACTCTCCTTATACACTCATTTGTAATTTGCAATTATCGACATCGGTGGTCCTAATTTTGAATGCTTAAGAATTGACAATTGTTTGTGGTTTCAAATCAATTGCCCATGACACAATTGCATTATAATTTCGCCAAGTACATTTATCTTTGTTAGTTCCAAGACACGATGTTCTATACATTTCAAAAGTAGACAGTTGAAACCAATTGAAACTAATAATTTAAAACATTATTAAATCTAATATTGTACTTTAAAATATAAAATATTATAATAATTTTTTGTAACTATATCTTTATTAAGTTATAACATTCAGTGTAATAAAATTGTATCTCACCATTATGACTATAGAGAGGTTTGACTGTAGTTAATTATGTTTAATATTTGAGCATAATATAGAATAATGTCAATCATGATAGAATGAATTATGAACAATATGTATTAGTTTGTGAAATGATGATATCTTTGATATCATAGTTATACTTTTTTTTTTTATGACAAGGGTTGTTCAGAATTACGCATACTTAACAATCCTCGGGATCCTAAAGTTAACGACGAGTAAACCTTCTAGTGATATCCATACTAACAACATAGTACTCGAATTCAAACCTCTTGAGTAATAAATCAGCGTTTTTTCCAACCACTCGTCGCCAGGGCTATTTCGCATGTACAAATTTGTCAATTAATTTGAAAATTCTTATATAAAATTTATTCTTAACTTCTTTTTTTTTTTTTTTTTTTTTTTTTCTTTTTTTTTTTTATGCGGATGTTAACATATTCCAATTGAATTATGCTGTTGGGCCAAACTCATCCAAGGGCTATCCATTCCCTTAAAAAAAAAAAAAAAAAAAAATCCACTTTTCATAAAAAGTCTACGGTCTCCCCATCAACCATCACTCCTTTTCCAAATAATCTAAAGAATAATTTTACTAACATCTCTTACTTTTAGCTCAAACAAATTTCCCTATAATTTTAAAACCATAGCAAACTTTTGACCTAAATTGAGTCATTTTATACATCTTTATCTTATTACTTATTACATCAACTTATCTATAGCATTATTTCCTCATGTATATAGTTATTAGTTTAAATTTATCTTTTCACACTCAATCTTAAAATGAAATTTATATAACATTTTAAATAAGGGATGAGATTTTTTAACTTAAATCATGATTTAAATGGATAAGAAATTTGTGGTTATTGATTTATTGCAATCTAACGGATTGAGATGGAAGTTGAAGATGTATTTTCATTGTCATCTCATCAACTCTTAAGCCACTGAATTGTAATAGATCAACCGTTTAATTTTGTGTCAACGGTTTAAGTAGAAAATTGAAGTAGATCTCAAGTTCTCAACTGTTGAATAAAAAAATATAAATCAAAAAAGGAACATCATATTAGATAACCTATTTTTTGGGAGTCGATTGAAACATAGCTTGTTTTTCAAAGTATCTCAAAAATAGCCTACTCCAATTTTTAGCATCCGTTGGACCAAAATACCCTTAACCTAAAAGCCAAAGTGACCTATACTAACCAGTAGGCATCTAGGGTCAACATAGAAAAGAATAAGCACTTATCGATCACTAATAGAAACTAATATCAGATATAGTTTGTTTTGTTTCAAGACTCTATCTAATAAGACAGATAAAACCCTATCGAGACTATTGATTACCGAAGAAAACTAATAAGATAGAGTCCTAAAACAAAACAAACTCTACCCATTTTATCGTTGACCGATACATACTCGATCAGTTATATAGGTGGGTATAGATCAATCACTTTAGGTTTTTATTAAGAAAGGGTAATTTGGTCTAACTAGTGTTAACTTTTGAAGTAGGGCTATTTTTTTTTTTTGAGACTTTAACAAATGAGCATTTCTCAAATCACACACACAAAAAAGGGTCACTTAATAAATTTCTCGAATAAAAATAATGTTTATTTGTGATGCAATATGATTTGATGGCGGTGCTTTAGTAAAACAAAAATTTAATGAAATATTGTGTATTGTGAGGGGTGATAATTTTTGACAAAACACAAGTTTGATATAGTTTAAATGGATTATCATTATTTTTAATCTTATTTGTGCCATATTTCATTGGCGAAATCAAGTCGGTTCTTAATAGTGTGATGATTGGTTGAGGGTCGAGGAATTCACTTGCAAACTCGTTCATTGACATGACTAATTGAATGAGTTGTGTAACCAACTATAACATAATTAAGGCCCTTTGGTACAACATTTAATCATATATTTTTTATTCTATCTAATCCTATCCAAAACATATTTTTAATATTCAATTCTCTTAAAAATACATTATTTATTCAACAAAATATTTAGATTATTTTACTAATGATGAGTTGTGTAACCCTTATAACATAATTAAGGCCCTTTGTACAACGTTTAATCATATACTATTCTATTATTCTATCTAATCCTATCCAAATATATATTTGTTTTAATATTCAAAATTCTCTTTAAAATACAATATTATTCTATTCAACTCAAATATTTAGATTATTTTTAATCCTTAGGTTTGTTATTTACTAAACACCTCCAATAATAAAAGTTTATAAATTGACAAAATACCCCCATCACTCACATTGCCAGATTCCAGCCACCATCGCTGGAAGATGGTCAGAATCTGGCCATGTGGGTGGATGAGGTGTTTTGTCAATTTATAAACTTTTATTATTGAGGGTGTTTAGTTAAATTAACAAACCTAAAGATTAAAATAATCTAAATACTTTTAGAAAATGTATTAAAAAATATACAAAAACTTCTCAGAATACTACTCAACTTAACTTTTTCAAAAGACTATTTAAAAACTCTCAAAATAGTTAACCAAACGGAACCTAGATTTAAGACTGTATTAATAATAAGCTATAAATGGATTAAATAAGTCACATATCATAAACTAGTTAAATGAGTTAAATGTGTATCAATGAGTTAAATAGCTAAGTGTCACAAAGCTAAGTGGACTTAGTCAAGTTGCGACATGATTGACCTGATTGTTCATGCGGGTCATATTTGTGTCACCACAAATATCATGTTGCTCCTCCTCGACACCTCTATAATTGGTTATTCTAGTTACTTAGGATTAGTTTATTATCCTACAACACAATGACTTATTAATAAAATTCTAATAGTTCCCTTTGGAGTTATTTCGATGTGGATTATTAGATTAAAGTTGTTACACTAGAGTATATCGGATGTTCATCATGTTTCGTTACATCAATTAAATGTCGAATCTAAATTAACTAGAATTTAATTTCTTCTTGTTTGACATGACATAAATTTGCCGCAACTCGTTTTTTTAACACAATCCACATATTTAATATTAGATGAGTATTGAAACTATAGGGATTTTATTATTAGATTGAAGTTTAGAGACCTTAGTGAAATTACCCATAAAATATCTCTATACATGTCAGGAACAGTTACATGGGTTAACTATCATAAAATTAAGCAAATTGATTCAATTTGTGTCATCTTAAAGCAAATGAAATTTTTGTTATTTTAAAAACTTCAAGCGGATTTGTGTTATTTTATCATACTTTAGGAGGATTAATCTTTAATGCAAAAAATATATATATATATATAAAGAAGCAAAAATAATAAAACATTTTAGAAAAATTAATCAAAAACCTTGCAAGTTCAAAAAGATTTTAAAATAATTTTTTTTTAATTGTTTTGAAATTTCTAATTTTTTTTTTTTTTTTTTGAATTTTTGAGATTAACTTTAAATTTTTTTTGAAATTTTTAAAAATTGTCCTTAATATTGTAGAAACTTATTTTCATTGATGCTTTTTTAAGTCAAAAGTTAGCTTTAACAACAACAACCAAAAACTAGTTGCATGCCTGCAAAGGAGGTGGTTGTGTAATCTTGATATCACAGAGACCAAATGGTAATTTTGGATAATCAAGGGGTACTAAATAGGATTGGTCCAATATATAAATGTATCTTAAAATTTAATGAACTCCCTCAAGTTTAATTAAATAATAAAATCTCCCTTAGGTCTAAAAAAAGATAGAAACCTATATATCATTAGTGAAGGATCAAAATGGTCTTAAGAGGGGGTGAATTATACCTTTAAAGCACCTAAGGTCATTTTTCAGCTATATGAGCAAATTTGAACAATTTGTGACTTAGGGTCTCTTCTAGTGCAATATGTGAGTGTGCAAGCAAGTATGAACAAGTATAAAGTAAGCTGTGCAAAATAAAGAGAGAAGGGAAGAGAGATGCAAACACAAGCGATATATAGTGGTTCGGCTTAAACCCAGCCTATGTCCACTTCTCCAAGCTTTCCCCCTTAGAGTATTTCACTATCTCCCTTGGTTGATCACTCGACCAAGCAAATCCAACACAAATAGCTTTCCTCTTAAGTGTTATCAAACTTTTACATATAATTGCTTCACAAAGTGCAATTGAAAGCTTTGTCTCACACACTAGGACTTACTTTTTCTCATTATTGCTTCCCACAAACCCAAGAGTAAACCTCACTCTTTTACAACTCGAAATTTGATTGATAAAATATGAAAAACTCTCTCAAAGAGTAGATGAACAAGTGTATATGCAAGGGTATGTGGTAGAAAATGAGATTTGCAAGTGAAAGCTCTCCAAAATTATCTAAACACTTGGTTTTGTATATGCAAGTTTTAGAATGTTAAAATGCATTGAAAATCATAGAATCTGATCGATCGTCTTGAACCTGGTCAATAGAATTTGACGTGAGACCTACGTGGCGCCCACGTGGGGCACTAGTTGTTGGGAAAATTCAACTACCATGCTGGTCAACCAGATTCAATTCAGTCGATCAGATTATAGAGCCCAAAAATATGGCTTTTGCCCAATTCAGATGCCGAAAAGGACAACCATTGGGTCGATTGAGCAAAATTAAACCCCAAAACTTTGAAATATGACATTTTGGACCAAAATAAAAATCCAAAATTAAACGCTCAATTGAATATATATATCAAGAATATTTATTTTCTTTTTATTATGTGAAAAGAGCATTTTTCTTTTTTTACTGATCACTAGTAAATATTTCATGGTTAGCGTAGTTTGCTACTTTGCTTGAAAATCAAGAATTTTCTCTTTAGAAATAACCTAACTTATGTCATTTCTATGATTTAGTCATGATTCCTGCTAAATTTAATCACAACCATTTAAATGTATTTTTATCCTATCCTATGTACAGTATAAAAGCCGTAAGAAATTACTCAAGGAGTGATGACATAAATTTCTATATTCTACGCTTTAAATGTTTTTGAAAGTTATTACATTTAGATCCCAATACTTTATATATAATTTCAATCTACAAAGTATTGGGATCTAAATGTACTCAAATAATCAAACCCAAGGTCCCCAACCTGCAAAAATTACTTACCTCCCCAACTTTTACCCAAAGTATGTTAAGTCTAAAAATAAACTAAATGGAAATTTTGATTTATAAATAGGACCCACCATATGCAAATTAATTACTCAACCCAATAATTAAGCTCTAAAACAAACTAATTGAAAATTTAGATTATAAATAAATAAAACAATTTTTTATACAAACTTAAAAAATTAAAGTTTTGAGACAGCTTAAACTCTTTATTACTTCATGAATGATATTCTACTTAATTTCTTTAGTTTAATTTACCTTTAGAAAATTAGGACTTTTTACTAATTTCCTATGTTAATACGATTTTCTTTATTTGTTTTACCATATATTTGGAAACTTATAATTGTATTAAATAAAGAATATTAAGAACAACTATTAAAGTTTCTATATTTATTATTATAAAAAAAAATGAATTTTATCATTTTTAGAATTTCGCCTCCCCCACTTGAATTCCTAGCTTCGCCACTGCATAATACTTATGCAGTTATTAAGATTAAGACTTAATAATGAAGACGAAATTTCGCAATATCTTATTTAAAAATATAACAAAACATCTCAATAATGATATTTTATATAAGAATAATCTTCGTGCAGTCGTAAAAAATCATGGTCCCAATTTGGACCAGTCATAAATGAGAATAAACTTCACATTGTAATAAGTTATAATTTTTATAGGTCCTAAAAAATTTGTCTCCATATAGTAATAATTATCTATATATTGCAAAAAATATATGTTATGAGTTCGTGTATTAACTTTGGGTGGCATGGTTGATTTGCTAGAGGAAGAAGAAAATATATCACTTGAATTGGTTAAATATTGCATGGATTGTGTTATAGTACAATGTATTTATGGAATTTATATTGAGAGAAAAACATTAAAGAAAATACAAAATTTTAAACTTTTCAGATTACTTTGCATATTCGTAACACTACATAGATACATATACTAGTTTTTTGAAACTATGACTATCTTTTTTATCAATTTCTATACATTGGATTTGACATGTTTCATTAATTAACTATTAAGGGTAATGCATACTTTATCTCTATACCACTTGCTTTAAGGATAATTAAGTCAAAATAATAATTTTTGTAACTATATCCCTATTAAATTATAACTTTTTCATACTAATAAAATTAGTTTGACTCCACCATTATAATTATAGAGAGGTTTTATGGTATATAATTCAAAGTTTAATTTCAATTGTTAGTTGGTGGCGTAACTAATTTCTACATGTACAAACTGATACGATAATACTCTTAATTGATATATAGTTATTTTATAGTCGTTGAGTATTCATTGAGTTAACTTTTTATATTATTATTCATTAATAAAATCACTGTTAGTGACATTATATATTAGTCATGGGTGACGCAAGCCAATTTATTTGACGTCGGTGGAAGCACAACAAAGCATCGTTACATTTGGTCGCAAGAGGAGACCAAATATATCCTTGCCTCCTGTTACCGAACGCTGCAATATTTGTTGATGATTCCACCGTCATAAGATAGATTGGTTCATGCTGATCATTCTGATGCCAATACTGTATCCAGACACGTCTCCAGCGATCGTCAAGTGACAATGGTCCGGCCCCTAACAACAACAGTTCCGATCTTTTAATATTATAAATATTTACCTAATTGCTCTCTAGACACTTACTTTAAAACATAAAAAATAATAATTATTAAATAAAACCCCAGGATTATTGTCGTTTATCCTTGAGCTGAATTACCGATTCCGGGTGGTGAAAATATTAGTGGAGTAATACATACCATAACTGAAGTTTGATGTTAAGAGATTTGACTTTAATCCATATAATTAAAAACTTTAAAAATATTATGAAATATCTCCATCATTTTCTTCATTTGATCCTTACACATCCATAATATTTTCAACATAAAATTCATCAAACACTTGAATTTCTAATTTTAACTCATTAAGAAATTTATTTGAATAAATCTATTAATTTATTCTAAGAACATGGAATGCGTGATAATAAAATTCTTCTAATAAAAAATTTCATAAATAATGCATTTGTGTATTATATTGCACTACTAATTACTAAGATTGGTTTTTAGGGAAAATTATTTCATCCAAATTTTAATTAACAATTAAAATAAAATAAAACCTTTATATAAAGATACTCTATAGATGAATAAACTCTACATAGTCATAACAAATTATATTCTCAATTTGGAATACTTATAAATAAGAATAAACTTCATATTATATAAAGTTATAATTTTTCTAAATCTCATCTTAATAAAAGTTGCCTCCACATAGTAATAATTATTTGTATATTGCAAAAATATATATATTATGTTACATTAAAGGTTTAAGATGAAATAAAATATTTATTTAAAATTGTTTAGGACAATTATCTACTATTTGACTCTCCTTATCCACTTCATTTGTAATTTGCAATTTATCGACATCGGTGGTCCTAATTTTGAAATGCTTAAAAGAATTGACAATTGTTTGTGGTTTCAAATCAATTGCCCATACAACAATTGCATTTATAATTTCGCCAAGTACATTTATCTTTGTTAGTTCCAAGACACGATGTTCTATACATTTCAAAAGTAGACAGTTGAAACGCTGAATTGAAACCGTAATAATATTAAAACATTAATTAAAATCCTAATATTGTACTATTAAAATATAAAATATATAATAAGAAATTTTTGTAACTATATCTTTATTAAGTTATAACATTCTCAGTGTAATAAAATTGGTTAATCTCACCATTATGACTATAGAGAGGTTTGACTGTAGTTAATTAATGTTTAAATATTTGAGCATAATATAGAATAATGTCAATCATGATAGAAATGAATCTATGTAACAATATGTAGTAGTTTGTGAAATTGATGATATCTTCTGATATCATAGTTATACCTTTTTTTTTATGACTAAAGGTGTTCGGGTCAGATTACGCTCATCTTAACAAATCTCTCGGGATCCTAAAGTTAACGACTGAGTAAACCTTCTAGTGATCATCCATACTAACAACATAGGTGACTCGAACTCAAGACCTCTTGAGTAATAAATCTAAGCGTTTTTGTCCAACCACTCGGTCGCCCAGGGCTAATTTGCAATGTACAAATTTGTCAATTAATTTGAAAATTCTTATCATAAAATTTATTCTTAACTTCTTCTTCTTTTTTTTTTTTTTTTTTTTTTTTTTTCTTTTGATGCGGATGTTAACATATTCCAATATGAATTATGCTGTTGGGCCCAAACTCATCCAAGGGCTATCCATTCCTTAAAAAAAAAAAAAAAAAAAAAAATCCACTTTGTTCATAAAAAGTCTACGGTCTACCCATCAACCATCACTCCTTTCCAAATAAATCTAAAGAATAATTTTACTAACATCTCTTACTTTTAGCTCTAAACAAATTTCCCTATAATTTTAAAACCATAGCAAACATTTTGACCTAAAATTGAGTCATTTATACATCTTTATCTTATTACTTTTACATCAACTTATCATTAGCATTATTTTCCTATGTATATATGTTATTTTAGTTTAAATTTATCTTTTCACACGTCAAATCTTAAAATGAAAATTATATAACATTTTAAATAAAGGGATGAGATTTTTAACTTTAATTCATGATTTAAATTGGAACAGAAATTTGTGTTATTGATTATTGCAATCTAACGGATATGAGATGGAAGTTGAAGTGATTATTTTCATTGTCATCTCATCAACTCTTAAGCCATTGAATTGTAATAGATCAACCTTAAATTTTGTGTCAACGGTTTAAGTAGAAAATTGAAGTACGATCTCAAGTTCTCAACTGTTGAATAAAAAAAATATAAACATCTGAAGAAAAGGAACATCATAAGAAACTCTTTTTTGGGAGTCGATTGAAACATAGCTTGTTTTTCAAAGTATCTCAAGAAATAGCCATACTCCAAATTTTTAGCATCCGTTGGACCAAAATACCCTTAACCTAAAAAGCCAAAGTGACCTATATCTAACCAGTAGGCATCTATGGGTCAACAGATAGAAAAACGAATAAGCACTTATCGATCACTAATAGAAACTAATATCAGATATAGTTTGTTTTGTTTCAAGACTCTATCTAATAGAGACAGATACAAACCCTATCGGAGACTATCGATTACCGATAGAAACTAATATAGATAGAGTCCTAAAACAAAACAAACTCTACCCATTTTATCGTTGACCGATACATACTCGATCGAGTTATATAGGTGGGTATCAGATCAATCACTTTAGGTTTTTAATTAAGAAAGGGTAATTTGGTCTAACTAGTGTTGAACTTTTGAAGTAGGGCTATTTTTTTTTAGAGACTTTAACAAATGAGCTATTTCTCAAATCACACACACAAAAAAAGGGTCACTTAATATAATTTCTTGAATAAAAATAATGTTTATTTTGTGATGCAATATTGAGTTGATGGCGGTGCTTTAGTAAAACAAAAAAGTTAATGAAATATTGTGTATTTGTGAGGGGTGATAAGTTTTGACAAAAACACAAGTTTGATATAGTTTAAATGGATTATCATTAATTTTTAATCTTATTTGTGCCATATTTCATTGGCGAAATCAAATCGGTTCTTAATAGTGTGATGATTGGTTGAGGGTCGAGGGAATTCAACTTGCAAACTCGTTCATTGACATGACTAATTGAATGAGTTGTGTAACCAACTTATAACATAATTAAGGCCCCATTGGTACAACATTTTAATCATATATTATTCTATTATTCTATCTAATCCTATCCAAATACATATTTGTTTTAATATTCAAAATTCTCTTTAAAATACAATATTATTATATTCAACTCAAAATATTTAGATTATTTTACTAATTGAATGAGTTGTGTAACCAACTTATAACATAATTAAGGCCCCTTTGGTACAACGTTTTAATCATATACTATTCTATTATTCTATCTAATCCTATCCAAATATATATTTGTTTTAATATTCAAAATTCTCTTTAAAATACAATATTATTCTATTCAACTCAAAATATTTAGATTATTTTTAATCCCTTAGGTTTGTTAATTTAACTAAACACCTCCAATAATAAAAGTTTATAAATTGACAAAAATACCCCCACTCACTCACATTTGCCAGATTCCAGCCACCATCGCTGGAAGATGGTCAGAATCTGGCAAATGTGGGTGGATGAGGGTGTTTTTGTCAATTTATAAACTTTTATTATTGAGGGTGTTTAGTTAAATTAACAAACCTAAAGGATTAAAAATAATCTAAATACTTTTAGAAAATGCTATTAAAAAATATACAAAAAACTTCTCAGAATACTACTCAACTTAACTTTTTTCAAAAGACTATTTTAAAAACTCTCAAAATAGTTAACCAAACGGAACCTAGATTTAAGACGCTATTAATAAATAAGCTATAAATGGATTAAATAAGTCAAACATATCATAAACTAGTTAAATGAGTTAAATGTGTATCAATGAGTTAAATAGCTTAAAGTGTCACAAAGCTAAGTGGACTTAGTCAAGTTGCGACATGAATATGACCTGATTGTTTCATGCGGGTCATATTTGTGTCACCCATCAAATAATCATGTTGCATCCTCCTCGACACCTCTATAATTGGTTATTCTAGTACCATTAGGATTAGTTTATTATCCTACAACAATGACTTATTAATAAAATTTCATAATAGTTCCCTTTGGAGTTATTTCGATGTGGATTATTAGATTAAAGTTGTTACACTAGAGTATATCGGATGTTCATCATGTTTCGTTACATCAATTAAATTGGTCGAATCTAAATTAACTAGAATTTAATTTCTTCTTGTTTGACATGACATAAATTTGCCGCAACTCGTTTTTTTAACACTAATCCACATATTTAAACATATTTAGATGAGTATTGAAACTATAGGGATTTTTATTATTTAGATTGAAGTTTAGAGACCTTAGTGAAATTACCCACAATAAAATATCTCTATACATGTCAGGAACAAGTTACATGGGTTAAACATATCATAAAGAATTAAGCAAATTGATTCATATTTGTGTCACCTATTAAATAACAATGTTGTATCCATGTTGACACCTCCGACACGAATGATTAAATAGGTTGTATTTGAATTAACTAAAATTTCATTATTTCTTATTCAACACAAGGAAATTTGACACGCAAACTTGTTTTGTGTCACATCTGGTCCGAGCCCAACACTCATTTGGCCCAATTCATTTTCAAATGCTTGATCCAAAAGATTGTTTTGTTCATTCTAAGACACAAGAAGTATTTGACACGCAACCTGTATTGTGTCACATTGGACAAAGGTAATTACACAAACGTAGTAAGTACATCTCTTAGTGACTCGAACACAAGATTATTTGAATATAGTTAAAGCCAATGTTTTAAAACCTATCCCGGCTCGATCGGTTCAACCAATTCAATCAGGACCTAAGACCTTCACTAGGTCGGGGTACCAATTTTCCTATTTACCAAATACCCTAGAAACTGAGATGATGATCAGCGAACAATTGAAGGTTGGGATGTTGGGGGTTTTGAAGAGGAAGGGCTGGTGAGTGCAATGTTGGCAGTGGAGGTGATTTATGGTGAGTGAATCGACCAGAATTAAAGAAACCCATGGCGACAACAACTGGCTTTTACCGTCGATTGGCAAGGTGAACGGGGGTGGGGTGAGATGGATTTTGGTCAGGAGGTTGAGAGGAGTATTTTCATGGTGATAGGGAGGGTTGTTGACGTCGGCTATAGTGAGATATAGCTTGGGTTGTCGAGCCGAGTCACTGACGGTGGCCAAATCTTGGGTAGATTTTCTAGGGAATGGCTCAGGAGATGATTGTGATTGCATTTGGTGTGCTGATGCCACTTACTAGTCAATTGCCGATTTGTATTTGGGGTGTGTTTGCTAAATTTTAAACATGTAGGAACTTAACGTAATATTTAGGGGTGTATTTGCTAAATTTTAAATTTTTTGACACTTGGTTTGACCGATCGATCAAACCGATTAAACTGGTCAACCCAAGACCAGACAACTTTGCCGGGTTTCACCCCGGGTTGGTTATTAAAATATTGGTTAAGGCCAATGAGTAAAGGATTTGTCATCCGATTACAAGGGGAGAGGTCATTTGTCACCCTTAATCGACGGATTTAAAGTTAAAATGTATCTTAAGTGAATATTGTAACTACAGGGATGTCTATAATTTAAACTAAAGTTTAGGGGCTTCATTATAATTACTCCATAATCAAATATCTTCATTCATTCTCTCGTCTCGATTGCCCTCAAATTTTCGTCTTTATTCTCATCTTTTTCTTTATTTTCTCATAGATTCTCTCCCTCTTGACTTCCCTTTCTCTCCCTCAGATCTCTGCTAACCATCCATCGGAAAACACCCATGACGCTTGGCTCAGGAGGATCTAGTGTCGTGGGTCAGTTTCTTCAATCCCTTACCTTTTTTAGTTTCATCTCTTGATCTTGTCGTTTTCGCCGTTTCTTTTCATGGGTTTCATTAATTTTCATGTTTTGTAACTTTTCCTGTACTGGGTTTCGTTTCTTTTGTGTAATTGAGTGATGGGTATTAGCGGTTTTTAACATTCATTCATTTTTTTATCACGAGATTGATGTGGGTTTGTTTTCGGTTCTTGTTTCTCCGGCTATTAATTTTCTGGGTTGCTTTATTTGATTGTTAATTGGATTTAATTTTAAGGAATTTTAGTATTATTGAATTATGTATTGGAATTTTAAACGTTTGGTTTAGGGTATACCAATAGATAATTTGGCTATTTACTTCGTGCAGGTTACTTGAATTTATATTTTAATCTGATGATCAAATTCTTTGACAAAGTTTCCAACTTGAGTTTAACATTTTCAATGATGGTAGGGTTTGAGGGGACCCCGTTTTTAACTCAAGTTTTTGATTTCTAGGTCATGAGATTCAATGAGATAAGCTAGTTATGTTATGTGGTCATGTTATTTGGTGTTCTGAATCACAGCCTTATTCTGGTTGTTTCAATCTTAATGGGTTAACGTAAATTTTGGGAATTGGAGTTAAATTGTGAGCTAAAGTGTAATCCTTTTTTTTTAATCATTGGTAATTTTACATGAGCTACAATACAATCCTGTTGTTCTGATCATTAGTGGTTTCGTCTAGTTTTATGTTATAACGGGATGGGAAAAAGGAACTCTGCATACACAATTATGTGTGTGCCTGCACCGACAGATATATTTATGTTCTATGGCATGTTTTAGTGAAGTTTGAAAATGCTTACTTTAGACATTTATGACCGATGAAGTATTATTATTATTATTTTCTCACCCGGTTATTGATGATGGCTTTGATGCTTAATAAAATTTTGAAGATTGGGAATATAGAGTCGCTTCCTGCTTGGTAATCACAATTTTGTTTGTATTTGTGCATGTGCTATAATTTGCATCTATTTCACAGATTCGAGTTTTTCATCCTAAGTAAAGTTCATCATGTTTCATTTTTTATGGTATTCTTGAAATTTGAAGCAATGGTGAGAGATATTACCAATGAAGAGCATTATACATTTTAATACGATTGGAAGTGATTTGCACTTTAAGTTGGCTGTCTGCTCTTCTTAGTTTATTATCATTGCAGTGTATTGGTGTTACTCATTGTAGAAATTTGTGTGCAGTTCCTCGGAACTTCAGATTGTTAGAGGAACTTGAACGTGGAGAAAAAGGTATTGGAGATGGCACCGTCAGCTATGGGATGGATGATGGAGATGACATTTACATGCGCTCTTGGACTGGCACTATCATCGGTCCTCACAATGTAATTGCATATTCATTTCATTGATAAATTATGTATGTTATACAACTGTTCTATCAATTGAAACATTACAGTTGTTGCACAACCACATAGTTAACAGAAGCAGTGAGCCTCTCATGCATCAAGTATTAGCTTCTGTTATGACCCAAATGGGCAGGGGATATAATTTCTGACTGAGTTATGTGTTCGTCAGCAACCTCAGGCTCCCAATTTCTTGTGGTCTTGGGATTTGCTGGGGTGAAGGGTTGTGATTAAAGAAGTTCATGTTACTTTTGATTGAAACTCACTTTTGCTTTTTCTCAAATTCAATTTTCTTTTTTCTTGAGGGATCCTAGAGCTAAGTTTCAAGCATCTTCTATAAACGGTGGATTGGAGTAGAACTGGCGTGGTAGACTTTTTGTTATACCACACAAAAAACACCTACACATGAATGAAAGAATGAGGAAATTGTGTGCTCAATGTGTACAGTTATGGGTGTTTGTAATGAGATTTGATCATTGTCTTGGAAACATTATAAATGATCGAGCCTGGGCATAACACAACATGCTGAGTGAAAAGTTTACTAGTTAGTAAGTATTTTAATTTATGTCTGTCTGTATAGGTTTTGGATGGAGTGTAGTGCATCCTAGGACTTTCCCATAGTGTTCCCTTTGGGCTGAATCACTGGAGATTGGGAATTGGGAAATTTCTCAGAATAAGGTATCCAGTAATTTTCCTATTTTCAAATAGGAAGAAGAATACTTTTAGAGTAATTCTTTATACAGTTGTATTTGAGTGGATTTTCAGAGAAGCTAAATTCTATGTTGTGGAGGGGAAGTTTTGTTGCTCATATAAATATGTGTTTTGATGGTTTATTTGTTTGGATAGCTTTTATGTTAAATTACTTTTTTTTTTTTCTTGGTTGGGTTTCAGACTGTACATGAAGGTCGAATTTACCAATTGAAGCTGTTCTGTGATAAAGATTATCCAGAGAAGCCACCAAGTGTTCGTTTCCATTCACGAATCAACATGACTTGTGTTAACCATGAAACGGGAGTGGTATAGTTGTGATTTCATGGCACTTTTAAATAGTATTTTTGCAATTTTTTTTAATATCTCGTTTGTGCTATGCATGTTTTATTGCTCTGTTATGGGTGTTTGTTTTATTTGGGTTTCAATTTCTGGGTAATTGGGTTGTGTGGCAAGAATTTGATGACATTCTATTGCTGCAGGTGGAACCTAAAAAGTTTGGACTTCTAGCAAATTGGCAGCGAGAGTACACCATGGAAGATATACTCACACAACTGAAAAAGGAGATGGCAGCCCCACACAACCGGAAGCTGGTTCAACCTCCTGAGGGTACCTACTTCTAGCTTCTATGATCATATAGGTATTTTGGGGTCTTATTGCATATTGCAATGTGCAATATATAGTTTGTAATGCTGTGTTGATCCTCTTGATGTTAAGAACATATAGGGGAATGCCTGAAAAGGCTTCTCTGACTACCCCTCCTTGGCTTCGTCTTTTTTTGTCTTCTTTTATCAAACTGTATTGAAAGGATGCTGTTTGATTAATGGGATTTTCTGTGTGTCAAATATTAAAATACCATTTTACTAGTATTCAAGTTATAATTGGATTAGCGTCTGGAGATCAACTCTATTCTCCATTGGATGCTTGCCTAATTTCTAACATGCTGGAAACGCAAGAGGAATGGAGTTGTGAAAATGATCTTTCTGTTGTGATTGTTGTTAATTTGACATTTGGTTCCAACGGTTTCTTGGTTGAGCTGTGGAAGAATTACAGTCCAAGCATATATGAATATCCTAATCAGATGCAACATGGCATTGCACTTTTCCATTATGGTATGAGGCTATTGGTTTCTGGATTTTCAGTCTTAGAATATCTTAGACTGTGTTTATTGCTGATATTCGTAAGGATTTTGTTAGCTTACGGTGATGTGAGGTCAACGCTAAGAAGTATAGCAAGCCCTGTTCAGTTTCAATCTAAAGAAAAGATGCTGTATGATCATTCAAATATATGCTATCTGATTGAAAATGAAAAGTCCAGATTAGATAGTGTTAGCAGAAACTCTTTTAATGATAAACCTACGGAAATGCAACCAATAAGGATATATATTTCACCATTTTATAGAATTCTATTTATCTTCAGAGCAACGCACAGGATGTGATTAGTTTATGCCAAATATATTGAAGTCTTTTTCAGGGATATCTTGAAGGCATATGCTACACATACAAAGTTAGATTTCAACTCATGTGATTGTTAATTTGGTAGGTTTATTCATTTATCTCCATCCTTAATTAAGGGATTGGTGCCAAATCAACTGTCAAATAGATTTGGATACAAAGTTGGAATTCTAAATTTGTATGTTTAGTAATTATTGAATCATGAAATTTCTCAAAGTTGTTATCCCAATTATTTTTAGGTTCAAGATTTAGTGTCTTCATACTGTTATTCTTTAGGTTAATAGATATATATGAGTGAAAAAGAACTCCTAAATTTGCAGTAGAAGTGGGTTGAGTCTCATTTCTTATGTACATGAGTTAAGCGGAAGTAAACAAACATGGAAGAAGCCCTTACCCAAAGATGGGTTGATTGGTCCTCTTGGCTTGAAGCGGGCTCAAAGGACCAACCGTATAGAGTTTTCACTATTGTTTATATATATATATATGTTAGGAAATGGGGGATTGAAAAAAAGATGGGTGGATAATAAGGAACACCAAAATACACACAAAGGATTAGTAATAAAGACTATGTAAATTATATAAAAGGATACTTCTGCATAACATAAAAAGAATACTAATTGGACCTTTAAGTTGGTAGAAATGATGAGACAGTATTCCCCGCAATTCTGATCCACAGTATGTTCCTAAGTCCTATCCATGATTAAAGAAATGACTATCGGAACGAAATAATCGTTTACCTTTAAAGTTTAAACAATGAAGAGCAACATTGCCGTTTCTGATGTTGTTAAATTTAAAATGAAAATTTTGGATCGAAGTCCTACTCTAGTGACTAATTGGATATAAACTTGAGTTTAAAATTCCTCAAAATTGGATACCCAAAAAGCCAACTTTTTATAAACAACAATTCTAAATAGTTGGCAATGTTTTCTAATTTCCTATTTAAAATGAATCAATTCCATCATTTCTAACACATTCAAAGCTCTAGTTGGGTTGCATTATTGACATTGACTTTAATAAATTTTGACCCACAAAGAACATAAGAATAAAAACGCTGCAAAATTTGGCCAATTTTTCATATCTTTTCTGAAAGCTGACTACTCAGGAGGAAAACAACTTCTGTAAAATCAGTCTATAAGAAAGTGCCAATTTTTTTAAGCATGTGAAACCTTGATTGGTCAAGACAAAAAAAAATGTGACGGTGAATGGTTCAAAATTGGAGTGGTCAACACTGGTGGGCTTTATGAACACAAAACTGGGCGGCTTCACCAAACTTTTGGTTTTGGTTCTTTGCTTCTCTACCCATTTTCCGCATTGATTCCTTGTTTCTCTTCCCAAGCTTCCACCTAATGTATTAACAAATAAATTTGCCCATGCTTTCCAAATAAATGATACATTTATGATACCATATTGGTGATTTATCGAATAAGGTCATTTTATCCCTTATCTCAAGGCCATAAAAACAGGGCGATATGTTGTGCACATCTATCATATATATTGTATTCGATCATTTGATAATTCTAATTATGAGTCATACATTTAGTATCACAAAACCGTGTATTTTATAATATCAAGAAACCCGACTTTTACATAAGTTAGATACGATTACAAGTGAAGCTAAAAACAACTTACTAAAATATTATTCGCGGATAATCATAGGCTTATATTTTAGATGCTCAAATTTGTCCATTATTCAACACCATTTTACTATTTCCATGATGTAACTTTGCGTAGGGTTTACATAAATGAAGGTCAAACATTGATGGTCAAAGTCAATTCACAATCGGGTGAGCCCAATACTCCAATTTGCATTTTACATGCTTTTATTTTATTTCATGTTCATACCTAATTGTGATTGTCTTTGGTGGGTCTTATTGATGCCTTTATTCTGTTTGATCGTAATTGTTTTTCTATTTTTTTTTTTAAATTTAAAAGTAATTTACCAACGAACTTATAGGAAACTCTATTAAAGGTTGACACTTGTTTATGATAAAAAAAAAAAAAAAAAAATCAATTTCGTAAATTTCATAAATTTCATAAATTTGATTATATAATTTATTTAAATAAATTATACCAAATGAACCCGTTAATATTCAATAAAAGAATTATAATATTAAATGGAAATATATTATTAAACTACAAAAATAATCAAATATTTTATTTATAATATTTGTTGACGTAGAAATGTCAAGAGTATCTTTCAATTAATAAAACTCATTTTGTTGTTACGAAAGTCACACTATTAAACTATACACTAATTTTGGAAAGTTATTTTAATGGAGAATCGAAAATTCAATTTTAAATTTTATTTATTCTAATTTTGTTGTTTAAATTTGAAGAAATCATACCAACAATACGGTTAGGTAACAATTTCATTAAATGAAAATCAATTAATCCTCTAACAATCAATCAATGACACAAGCACCTGATGTTCTTCTTCTATAACTATTAACTAATAATTTTATTTATTATTTTCTAATTTTTAAAAATTTTAGTTAGCAAAATATAACTTAAAACCTTTTAACTCATTTAAACTCAAAACTAAAAACCAACAAAGCCGAACACGAAACAGCCCATACAACTGCCGGCATTATCGTAATTACACTTCTACAAACGTGGGCTCCACTCCACACCCACTTCCACAATTTCAGGTTAAATTAAAAAACAACTCCGGTGAAAAACTTTCAACTTCCTGCTTCTCTCACTTGTACCTCACGCTTTAACCCAATTGTGTCTTACCGCATCCATACCAAAATTATTGAAATTTTTAGACCCCTAACATTTAATCAAAAATAAAAGTCTCCTAAAATTTCATAAATTAACATAATGCTCTTTAAAATAAAGCATCTTACGTTAATTTTTAAATATAAAGAACAAAATTTTTATTCAAATCCAATACATTTTTTAAATTTTAGGAGAAAAAATATGTTTTTTCGATAAAAAAACTTAATAAAAGAGATAAATAATAAATAAAATTTATAAAAAATTAAAATTTATTATTTAAAATTAAGATAAATAGTAAAATTTAACTCTCTAAATATGAAGAGTCAAACTCACTCTTTAATTTATATTTAAAAAATAAAAAATCTATTTAACTCTTATTTTTATAAATAAACTCTTTATAATAAAAAATTTCAGTCATATAAAGACTATGTTATGAATTAATAAATATTTATTATAGTACTGCTTTACTGTTTATTTTGACGTAAAAAATAAGATATTTCTGTTATTACTACACACGGGGACTTTGTAAGTTAATCATATATTAGGGGAGTTTTTGTTATTAACCCGATTTTTTTTTTACTTTTTAACCTTTTTAAAACTAACCGCCTTTAGCCTCTACGTCTCTGAAACTCTTTATTTAAAACTCTCTTCTCTTCCATCAAAAATACCCAATTCGACCAAACCCTAAAAATCAAATCAAGCCAAATTATCTCAACTCCTTTCCTCAAAGAACTCGAACCGATTTGTTGACTCGAATAAAAATGTGTACTGCTAAGCCTCCGCCGCCTTCCCCGCCGCGTCCGATCGTGATCCGTTCGGTATTCGCAGAGAATGTGGAGGCTGAACTCAAGATTATCGGATCCTTAGTCGATAGTTATCCCATCATCTCGATGGATACGGAGTTTCCGGGCATTGTGGTCCGATCGGAAAAAGATTTCCGGCACCAAGATCCGACTGAAAACTACGTCAGCTTGAAAGCTAATGTTGATCTCTTAAAGCTGATCCAAATCGGGCTCACTCTCTCTGACGAAGAAGGGAATCTCCCGGATCTCGGCTCGGGTTCGACATTTTATATATGGGAGTTTAACTTCAAGGACTTCGATATCACGTGCGACGCACATGCGCACGATTCGGTCGAGCTGTTAAAATGCCAGGGGATTGATTTTGAGAAAAATCACGAACTCGGGATCGACTCGGTGCAATTCGCTGAGTTGTTGATGTCATCAGGTTTGGTGTTGAACAATGCTGTTACGTGGGTGACATTTCACAGCGCGTATGATTTCGGGTACTTGGTCAAATGTTTGACGCAGCGAGTTCTGCCTGAGAATTTAAACGAATTTTTGAAAGTAGTGAGTGTTTTCTTTAGGGGAAACGTATATGATGTGAAGCATTTGATGAGATTTTGCTCGAATTTGCGTGGCGGGTTGGATCGGGTTGGGAAGGCATTGAATTTGGAGCGGTTAATTGGGAAGAGCCATCAAGCCGGGTCAGATAGCTTGTTTACGTTGCATGCTTTCTTGAAGATTAGGGAGAAGTATTTTGGAGGAGATTATGATGGGCTTGAAAAGTACGCAAATATTTTGTATGGTTTAGAAGTTTATGAATGAATGAATTGATTATATGATATGAGCATAGCTGTTTCCTGTACACAATTTGGGTGATTTCAATATTAAAAAAGTTAGTTCAGTTGATTTTATTTAATTGCATATAGTATGTTCTCGGCTCTGAATTCTGATATAATTATTTGTCTTTACAATTTGTTATACATCTCAAATAAGTAGTAATAAAGATTGTAGGGTTTAGTGGGGCTCAATTTGAATGGAATTATACCTTATTTGGAAAGGAGTAAATATGATCATAGTGTTTTTGGCAATGTGGGGATTAGTGGATTAAGAAAGTTCAATCTCTTTGATGTTCTGCACATACAGTAGGATGCGTTAGGCTTATTTGGTTTAATCAGATTATTACTATGGAAGTACAAAAGCGCACTGAATGCATGCAATATCCTGTTTTGGTCCTTTTTAGTGAAAGATAGAAAGGTGAGCTCAAGCAGAATTTATAGGTATGAAGTGCCTGGATCCTCTTGGCTTGATTTCATTATCTGGATTGGTATGCATGTTTTAGAAATTGGTTGCTAGATTGTGGTTGAGGATGAAGGGTGGAACTCATGTTGCAACGTTTGAAAGCAAAATTTCCTAGCTGTCATCTTCTTCAAACTTTATGGCTGATTGATAGAGAAATTTGCTGATCATTATTGCTGACAATGTTATTAGTATTGCTTAATTTTAGAGGTTGGGAGGTGAAAAATTTGAGATAGATCTTTCCTGGATTGTTTAAGAGGCCAGAGGAATTTATAGTGGATTTTGTTGATACAACAAGAGTGGACCAAATCTTGGCACTTCTTTTTCTTGAATTAGAAGTTGGTATTCAAGAAAACAAATGAGGCGAGGTAATGAAACAGCAGTTTGTATAAGAAAGATTAAAAGAACTTTGATCTGAATAACAAATTTAGTAATTGATGTGGTGCCATGTGCACAACAAAGTTATCTTGGTTTAGGATTCATGAGTTCTGTGGATTATATGGGTAAAGTTTGTCGAGAAAAAGCAGTCTCTGTTAGATTTTATGGGATGAAGTGATTAATTGTTGACACCATACATAATAGTTTGTTTTTAACCAATATGTTTATCCTCCCTTTGGTTTGGAACCAATATGCTTTAAAAGCAATTGCTGGAGTGTTTCTTCTAAAAAATAGTTGATATTACTATAATCTTGCCATGATATTTACAAATTGGAAAATTAAACTAAAGTTATATAAAAATGCATTTCATGAATGATATTAGTTCTGTGGTGAAAAACACCAGAATCGTTCCAAAATCCTGATAATTATGGTGAATTAGCCCTTTCCAAGGTTGTAAATTGGTTTTTAGTTCAGATTCCTTGGCCTGTGTGAAGTAGCGTCCTCCCAGAATATAGCTGCCACCTCTTCATTATATTGCTCATATTTTTATGCACTTTTTGCATGTTATTTAAATTTCATACCTCAATACTGTGTAATAAAGTAACCAAACTGACTTTGAAACATGTATAATTTATATTTCATTGTATTTAAGATTTTCCTTACTATATTTGTTGAAATCTATTTATTATTTAGGTTACATGTCATTTAAATTTCATACCTGTGTAATAAAGTGACAAAAGTGACTTTGAAGCTTGTTTAATTTATATTTAATTGTATTCAAGATTTTCCTTTCTATATTTGTTGAAAACCTTGAATTCCTTTGGTTACAGTCATCTTACATTCTTAAATGACAACTTTTATGGGGTTGATTTGTAGTTGGCAAGGAAACTGGAATTTATTTCTGAGTTCCTGAAGGGATAATAATGGGAATTGCCTTGTTTCAAATGAAATTTTTGGAAGAGTATCTGTTAGTTTCACTGTTTGGTGACATAATAGGTTAGTGATTCTTATGACAAGAATATGGCCAATGGCCCTATAGTGAATGCTATAGTGATGGTGGTTGTGGTGACATTGTCCGGAGGTGGCAGTGACACTAAAGAGAACTGTGATGGTGAAGTGATAGTGGTAGTGTTGTGTGACATGGTAAAATGAAACGAAATCAAATCAAATTTCTGCCTTTTCCACAGAAAATAATTTCCAAGAAATATTTTTATGGTTTTTAGTGTTCGGTAAAACTTTGGAAAATAATTTTTGAGTCGATGGAAATTCAAGCTTAAATTTTATGAAATGACTTGTGGCTTGAAAATAAGGAATTTATCGTTGAAACATGTTAAAAACCTTCACAGTGATAAAACGGCTACAATGGCCATTGTGTTATAAACAAACAGTAACCATTCAATTGTGTGATCAATGATATTGATGAATGTTATTGGTGGCCAAAATCTACTATGATTATGTTATTTTTTATTGTTATGGCTTTGAAATTGTGGGGTAATCTGTTTAGGGCTTCTAATTTATCTTGAATGATTCAGAAGTCTTCTATTTCGTTATTTATGGAGGACTTTTGTGCATTAGAAGTGATGCTGTAGGTCGTGGAATTCTATGATGGCAGTTTAATAGTAGGGTTCTGTGATACCCACTGCTCTCTTATTATGTTTTCTTGGGTCTGCTAAGGGCCATTGTTTTTTGAGTTGCAATTATGCAAATTCTTCATCGTGACCTTTCTGGGGCAGCTATATATACATATGTTAATTAAGTGGACTTGGATGCTATTGAGAGCAATAATAATTAATCTGTAAAAGGGCTTTTTTTTTTTTTGTTGATTTAACAACATATCTGTCTGTAGTGATACGAGTTCCTTTAGTTTTGTCTAGAAAACTTCTGGCCATCACAACATTTTCTTTCCAATTCATATTGGATTACAGTGTACAGGTTTGCAGTTCTGAGATCTGTTTTCCTGTTCATGTGGTGAATTCTTTCATAAACAGTGAATTTTTAAGTCTCACTTGGAAGAATGAGCTTTATTTCTGTTTCTGCATCACGTTTATGAAAATGCACATTGCTCAGGAAAGAAGATTATTAATATTGATTGTTCAAATTTATATATTCAGAGAAACTGTTCATTCTTCAATGGAAATTTTGTTCTTAGAATTCATGAATCTGCTCTCCAAAACATCCTCCTCTTGTTTTGTGTAAAGGCTGGATTATCATATGTTCTAATAACCTTTATTATTGAATGAACTCTTAATAAAGTTTATGCTGTTTTTTTCTTTGGTAAAAGTTTATGGTGTGTTATTCTTTGGTAAAAATTTTGACTGGATTCATTAGATGTCTTTCATTTCTTAATTATTGAATAAACCCGTAAAAAAAGTTTCTCACTTTGTTATTTTTGGTAGAAGCTTGTTATATTTGGCCTGTTGACTCTTTTGTGTATTATCTTTTGGTTTGTCAAGTATAAAATTGTTTAATTTTGATTTAGAATCCTTATATTTTTTAAGTTCTTCCAAGAATAGACCCATCCTTTAAAGTAATAATCTATTTGTGTGTTTCAGTGATTAAGGCTAGCTTTATAATTGAATAGAATTCTATAGAGTTGAGGATTTAAGACACCCAATCAATCTGCGTTTATAATTTTTAGACTTCATTCACCTGAAGCATCAGGGAGGGTATATCTTCTGCTTCAGATAGCAATTTTGAGTTTATACATACTGCTATAGTGTGGGTTTATTCACTAGAGACATTATTAATTCAATGGCTATGGCATATGAAGTGAAGAGAGCTTATTTGCATATCACTTCTTTTGGTGGAAGCTTCTTTCTTAAATTTTTGAGTTTTATAGTCACCTTTGAANAAAGTTTCTCACTTTGTTATTTTTGGTAGAAGCTTGTTATATTTGGCCTGTTGACTCTTTTGTGTATTATCTTTTGGTTTGTCAAGTATAAAATTGTTTAATTTTGATTTAGAATCCTTATATTTTGTAAGTTCTTCCAAGAATAGACCCATCCTTTAAAGTAATAATCTATTTGTGTGTTTCAGTGATTAAGGCTAGCTTTATAATTGAATAGAATTCTATAGAGTTGAGGATTTAAGACACCCAATCAATCTGCGTTTACAATTTTTAGACTTCACTCACCTGAAGCATCATAATAATGAAGCTAGAGGGAGGGTATATCTTCTGCTTCAGATAGCAATTTTGAGTTTATAAATACTTTACAGTGTGGGTTTATTCACTAGAGACATTATTAATTCAATGGCTATGGCATATGAAGTGAAGAGAGCTTATTTGCATATCACTTCTTTTGGTGGAAGCTTCTCTCTTAAATTTTTGAGTTTTATAATCACCTTTGAAGTTAGAAGCTTACGAAGGCACGAAAAAAAAAAAAAAACAGCTTACTGTGCCATGTTTCAAAAGAGTGAAGTTATGTCTTACAAAGATTTTGTTAGAGGATTAAAATTCTTGCTTGGAAGAAGTATATATCTTTTTATCTGTATGAAATTTATAAAAAAGTCATTTTGTTGACAAAGTTCCAGAGAGCAATATATATACATAATTTTAGCAACTCTTAAATTCTCTTCGTAATTTCTTGTTACTTGAGTCGATAATATTATTGTTCAATGCAAGCTCAAATAATATTCTTTGGTCACAAGTGATCACAACTGAATCTTAATTGACTATGTTGGTTTGCTGTTCTTGCTGGCAATAATAGCCACATTATATCTATCTGTTTTGAACAATCAACTGGGATTATCTGAAAATCATCTTCAAACTTTATAGAGGTAGGCATGATCACATGATATGAATATTGTAATTTTTTACTAACAATTTAATGTCTTATTATCTGATGACCTCTATGGTTACCAACTTTTTGGAAATCTGGAGCTTGATATCCTCAGTGTGAAATTTTTTAATTTTCTGTTTGATGCCAAACTTAAGAGATATATTTTGAGCATTGCAGAGAACACTAGTTTACTATTTCCTGGGTGTCCTAGTTGACAAATGGGCAGGCCGGTATTCTTTCCTCAGGGAAGCTTGATGTTGGGGATTTTGAAGGTAAACTAGCATGCTTGGGTATTTCCTATTTTTACTTGGTAAATTACATCCATAATTTCTCTTCTTTCCAGACTCCTTTTCCTTTTAACTGTTTGTTTTTATCTGTAACAATGTCATTTAAAGGAGACTTATTAGAGGAAACAATATAAATGACCTTGGCTTCTGGATGCTTCCAGGATTGAGCATTTTATTTAATTTGAGGGTCCTTTCAGCTTGATTCTACCTTGTTGGGGTTAACTAAGCTTGATCTTTTATAGACTTACATGACTTGGATTCGTTTCTTAGCTGTCTTTCAGTGGAAAGAGGAGCTAATGGAAAAGTAGACTGGGCTTCTGTCTGAAGGGTGGAAATTGGAAAGGGTTTTTCTAGCTTGCTCAACTGACCCCTTGTTTATTTGGAAAAAGAAAAAAAGACAAGGATGGTGAAGCCTTACATGAATAGTGAATAATTTGCCTTGTCTTCTTTCTTTGTCACCATATCACACAACCTTTATGCTTTTATAACTAACCTATTCCTTGATCTAGATTTAAAAAGAGAAAAAAAATAAAAAAAGGGAAGATCAACAGTCAAAAGCTTCACTTTTCTAGCTTGTTCAATCCTCAAGTCACTTGAGAAAAAGATTTTAATCTTTTATAAATCTAGTAACGGTCTCCTTTCTTGCTTACATTGTTACATACACATCTCTTGAACTCAATGCTTATAAAACTGAACTCTAGTCCTTGACAGTTGACATGAGGAAAAAAGATTCACATGCTTCAATTAGGGTTGAAGAATCATGAATTGGCTTTTCATTCGTAGTATGATTTAATTAATAAAAAATTTTAATATAATAAAAACTTCCAATCATTTTATCTCAATATTGATTATTTTATATTAAAAAAATTAACTAATCTGTGACATTGATATGACACAACTAGTATTGCCGTCTTGAATTGTTGAATGACTATCTTGAAACTATAGTATTATTTCTTGTGTAAGCATGTATGGTTCCTGAAATTTAAGTTATTTAAATATTATCTTTTGCATATGTCATTTTCATCTAAATATTGATGAGATGTAAATTCTCATTGAAAGATAAAAGAGCTTGTGGTCCTGACCACTTGGTACCAGGTTCAAGTGTTGTTCATCAGTTTTATGTTGAGTACCACACATGGGTTTGTGCGGTTGATTGGACCATTACCTTCATCAATGTAGGGTTAATCCATTTCAACCAGCTGGGGTGGTCCCGTTCGTTAAAATATTTTTGCAACTTTTTCATTTATGTAGTATCTTTTTCTAAATTTGGAACCCTCTCATTTTATTGGATTGATCATGGAAAAAACAGGCTTTATCATTTCACTTTGCGCTTTATTGGTTTTAAATATGTTGGTTAGGCCCTATGTTGTGAGTTTGTGTTGCTATATTTACTCATCTGTGCAATAATTAGATATACTTCTCTTGTTTTTTTATTAGTTCAATTCGGTCTCTTCTATTTTTGGTTGGAATGGTAATACAGAACAATTTTTAGAGAGAAATAAGTGCAAAGCAGTCTGAGTCTTATGCGCATGTTTAAGAGTGATAGTCAATATCAGTGTGACAATGAATATCCACTTGAAGTCGGTTCAAGTTGCATTTACTGGCTGGATTCATCTGAACCAAACAGAAAATCTTACGATGCTATATTTTGATTGCTACTTGCATAATAAGGTTTCAGCATCTCCTAAATTGGACACTATCAAAGCATGTTTCAGAAGATGGCTGGTGTGAACAATTTATAGGTATGCTCATCTCGCAACTTGCACTCTTATCGGAGTTCTCAGAAATTGCACTAGGCATTGACCACTACTTGCAACTAAAAGATGAATAGCTGAATTTGCGGAAAGTTACTGGATATTGTCATATCCATTTGTTCATTTCCTCAACAAGTCTGTGTAATTGTGCTCTAGGTGGTCATCCCCCATCCCATATGGAAAAGACAACTGCCACTGTTTCTAATTACTGCAATTTCCACTCCAGGTATGTCAACCATGCTTGTGATTTTACTTGAAGTTCTTGTTGCATGGATTCTAATCAGTGGATTAGTATGAAACATTGCTAAAAATATATAGGATTTATATTGAATTCCTTTAAATAAGTACAGCCACAACTGAACATGAGCTGGTCTCTTTCATTGTGATTCAACAAATTTAATATTTGGTACCCGTGTCTGGACACTGGTCCATTTCACTGATTTGGTGCTTGGAGGCGGACCTACAAGAATGTGATTTTGATTTAATAAGCTTAGCTTGTTTAAATAATTTTTCTGCAATTCAACATATGAGACGAGTTGGGAGAAAGGCCTATCTTAGAAAATTAATATAAGATTTTAGACCGATGGGTCCTCTCCAACTGCTGTCTTATTTGCCTTTCTGTTTATTTTCCATACCCCAGAATAAATGGATTTCATTGAGCTTTAACTTGTTTTGAAGAGCAAGTTCTACCTATGCCACAAATCTCACATTTTATTGAGATTCTTGATTGAGCAATATCCAAGTTAGGCACCGCTCGGTGCCAACCTTCGGATTGCATGTCAATCCAAGTGTTGAAATCAATCTAATAACATTATCGAGCTAGTAACATGATAAGAGTATTTACATTGTCACCCCTGAGGTTTGGTGGACGGGCAAGGCAATCCTTCTAGGTTTCGGACACTAACACTAGTTTCACTGATGTTAAACTTTTGTCAATGTTTAACTTATATTATCTTCGACCAATGATTTATTTACAGTGTTACCCTCAAAATTTCGTGAAAAGACGATCAACCACCCTAGATTAGTCGTTTTTAATTGGAAATGATTGATATACCCTTCATGTGTCTAGGGTTGACCTGATGCCATGTTTTGAGAAAGTGAATAGGAACAAAAGTTTGGACTCTTGATCACATTAAAATAGAGTTCGCATAAAGTTTTTTTATTTTTAGATTTTAATAATTTATATTTGGAGTATATAAGTTTGCAACAAGATTATTTTAAGTTCTGAATTAAGTTAGATTTTTTTATTGCAGAGCCTGTTTGTTGTACCCTTAACAAACGACCAATTTCGTTGTAAGACTTTCTGAAGTTCTTTAGGATTCAGGAAAATCATCTTCAACTACAAGACAAAAACAAACTGCACTAGTACGTTTAATTCTTGCTCAAAACTTTTAATGTTTTATGTCGTCTTTTTTGTTTTTGAAATTTGAAAAGCATTTTTCAAAAATATATTTTTTTACTTTTCCCTGTTTCCATTTTGCAATTTTAGTTAAAAAACCAAATTTAATTAAGATATACATTATAACCTCTTTATAGTCATAATGTTGGGATCAACTCAATTTATTAATATGATAAGGTTATAACTTAATAAATGTGTAGTTATAAGAATTATTGTTTTGATTTTTTATTTTGTAATTCATGTTTCAGGAGGATAAATGAATTGAGTGAACAGATTCGACAAACTTCACTACACTAATGAAATAGATATTAATTTATTCTTCAATCATCCAAATGAGCAATAAGTTTTGTATGTTTTAACTGAAGAATAAATCATTATTGGAATTAAACAAGAAGAGGAAGGAGATAATCTTGAGGATGATAATACGAAAATACTAAAAGTTTCGTGTAAAAAAAAAACTATAAATATACTTGAGAAGTTAGAAATAGTTTGGCTTCAACAAGAAGGTGTCCATGCTGGCTACTTATTACATACTCATAAGATAAAAGATGTGGTAATAACTCTAAAGTATAAATCACTGTCCCAAACAACTTTAGATAAATATTTTATTTCATCTTAAACATTTAATGTAACATAGATTATGTTTTTTTTGTAATATACATATAATTATTACTATGTAGAGGCAAGTTCCTTAAGACACGACCTAGAAAAATTATAACTTATTACAATGTGAAATTCATTCTTATTTATAACTAGCCCAAGTTGATATCATAATTTTTTTATGACTATATGGATGTTATTCCTGTATGAAGTATTACTATAGAGAGGTTCTACTATATTTGGTTTATTAATCCTCTCTTATACATCTTTGGTCAGCTTGTACGCACCTC
Source organism: Pistacia vera (assembly GCF_008641045.1). Lineage (NCBI taxonomy): Eukaryota > Viridiplantae > Streptophyta > Magnoliopsida > Sapindales > Anacardiaceae > Pistacia > Pistacia vera. Next base: position 1,442,624 of record NW_022196261.1, read on the forward strand.
AACTAATCATCTGAGACTTTAAAGTTGACAGTCAGGTAAATCCCCTCAGTGGCTATCTCTATTAGTAACCTAGATGGATCAAACTCAGGACCTCTTGAGTAATACACTTAAGTCACCCAATAGTGGTTGTCAAAGGCATTTCATTGAATACTGGATATAAAATGAGGTTATGGTGATCCATTTGAATTTGATAACCAAAAGAAAGAAGATGAGAAATGTAATATGGTCCCCTTCCCCTTTGTTTAAGAATGGTGTCTCTTTATTTACATCCTCTCCCAAACTTAAAATTATTTTACAGAACGATTTTTTTCATCTATTGGAGCCGAACATCAACACCAAACTCAACCGATCTTCTTGCTCAGTTACGCCAGAATTTGCTTACCAAATTTGAACTTTAACATATGATATGAGTAGTGGGATGTTTGTCTAAGCTTATAAACTGTTTAAACTAGTTTATAAGTTCTAAAATTAAGCTGACCTGTTTGTTTATAATTTTTTTGAGGTTATAAGTTAAGCTTATAAGCCCTCTCCCCCCCCCCCCCCCCCCCAAAAAAAAAAAAAAAAAATATAGTTGGGGGGAGGCACTTTTTTTTTTTTTTGCTTATAAACACTCTGTTTATAAGCTAGTTTGACCAAGTATATTACCATATTATTTTTGTTTAATTTTAAAATTTCAAAGTATACTTTTGTTTAATGTAGTATCTTTTTTTATTCATTTTATAATAAAATGCACTTATAAGCCACATTTTACTAAGGGGGTGTTTGTCTAAGCTTATAAGCTGGTCAAACTAGCTTATAAGCTCTAAAATTAAGCTGACCTGTTTGTTTATAACTTTTTTTGAGCTTATAAGCCAAAAAAAAAAAAAAAAAATTGGCGAAGAGGTACTTTTTTTTTTTCTTGCTTATAAGTTAGTTTGACCAAGTATATTACCACATTATCCTTGTTTAATTTTAAAATTTCATAGTATACCCTTATTTAATGCAGTACACTTTTTAGTCATTTTATTATAAAATGTACTTATAAGCCACATTTTACCAAACATGTCAACTACTTATCAATCACTTATAAGTACTTTAACCAAACACGTAATTGTTTAAAATTTCAAATGCTTATAAACTAAAATTAGCTTATAAGCATTTGTTACTTATAAACTAATTTTCATAAGGTCAGACAAACACCTCTTAAACACGTCAACTACTTATCAATCACTTATAAGTACTTTAACCAAATACATAATTGCTTAAAATTTTAAATGCTTATAAGCTAAAATTAGTTTATAAGCACTTGTTGCTTATAAGCTAATTTTCATAAGTTCAGACAAACATCCTTTAGATAAGAGAATGGACCACCCGTAACATTATATGATGACATTATATTATATGGTCCCCTTTGTTTACGTTAAGGACTGGCTAGGGTTATTTGGTCTATTTAATTATCTTAAATATTTCAAACAAAAAATCTAACTCAAAAATTCTAAAATCCAGACTTGAATTCTCATTGTTTAATTCTTGTAGGCAATGTTAATCTCAGTAACAAAAGTTAAATCTACAAGAGAAAAGAATGGTGGGCATGCATGGCCACTAGGCTAACGTTTAAAGGTTGATTTTGAATATAAAGATGTCACATGATATGATGATAGATCATGTTCATGTTCTTGGAGTTATAGGAAAACAAAACAAACCTCATTAATTATTTTGATTTAATTTAATAGAAACAAAAAAAAAGAATACTCAAACTCCATTTATTATAATATTTTAATGTCTCAATCTATCTTCTGGATTTTACTTAATTTTTTAGGGGTTGCACGTGATGCTTTCATCCCCATATGTCAAGTGCTGTTTGTTTTATATTGTTTAAAAATTGTGTTTTCAATTTAATTCAATTATATTTTCATTTATCTTTTGGACTATCAATGAATTTTTTATTTTTTCATTATTAAATGCTTTATGAGTCTCTTGGATATATATATATATTCTAATTTTGTTTTTATGTATTTACAAAAAGGTAAAATGTGCTTTTGATGTTATGTTTACAACACAAGTTTTATAAGATAAATACCAACTTCATTTTATCTATTAACAAATTATATTTTTGCAAAATAAAAGACATAAGATGGTTATTTTAAAAGTAAAATTTCAAAAGCAATTTTATGTAGAACTTTCTCCATAAATCTTAAAAACATATTTCATAATTCAATTGAAAAATCTAGAATATCATAAATCAGTTGGAGTAATATATAAAATATTAATTTGAGAAAAAGTCTGAAAGAAGAAACAAAAGTAGAATTGAATAAGGTAAGGTGAGGTGAGGTGAACTACATTAAATTTTCCATCTCAAAATTTATTACTCTTATAAGAATAAATTGAAAGAGCCACCAACCAACCCTAGCTAACCCCCTTCCCTTCCTTCTTCTTCTCCTCCTTTCTCTCTCAATTAATGCCCCCATAAATAAATAAAAATATATGCCCTCCAAAAATTCATTTCAAAACTTCATTTCCAATCTTCTCATCAAATGGGCAAGAAAATGAAGCTTCCTAATTTTCTCTCCAAAAACAATAACAACACAATATTAGCAGTAGCACGATCATCTTCTTGGCCATGGCCTTCTTGTCACCAACCAAGAACCCTCTCTTTTAGAACCAATAATAATATTATTATTGATAATAACACTGACACTACCAAAATGTTCAAGACCATTAATTCAGCCTATAACTTAGATTTGCTTGATCATCATCATCAAACAACTCCTGAATCTTCATGGTTCACCACCACTTCCGACTCAGCGGCGGCCAGTTTTTCCGCGGCCTCAGAGCAAGAATCAAGAGCGGTTGATTCCTCCGTGGAGAATGTCATCAAAGGGTTGAAATCCGAGACTGAGAGGTTGTTTTTTGAGCCGGGTGAGACGAGTTCAATCCTGGAAGAGGCAAAGACTGCTGGGTTTCCATTCAAAAAGAGTTTAGTTTTGTCAATGGAGTCTCAAAATCCTTACATTGACTTCCGAAAATCCATGGAAGAAATGGTGGAAGCTCATGGGTTGAAAGATTGGGAAGATCTCGAAGAGCTTTTGAGCTGGTATTTGAGAGTCAATGGAAAGAGCAACCATGGATATATTGTTGGAGCTTTTGTTGATTTGCTTGTTGCTCTCGCTTTCGCTTCTTCTTCTTCTTCCTCAACAACAACAACTTCATCTTCAAGTAAAATCAATACAGCTACAAGTATTTGCTCTTCGTCTTCATTAGCTTCAGCTTGTTCTTGTTCTCGTTCTCCTTTTTCTCCATTATCATTTTACACTTCCTCTTCAGAAGATTCTTCTTCAACTCCTTGTACCGTTTCTCTATTAGAAGCTGATGAAGAAGAGGAGGAGGAGGAGATTCATACTAATAATTCTTCTACTAATCCATGCTTATCTTCATTATTAGAAGCTGAGGATGAGATTGAACAAAAAGATGATGCTTCTACTTCATCTTAATTAATTTTAATATTAAATTACTTGTATTCAATCACTCTCTAATTTTGTGAATATCACCAGTGTTAGTTTCTCTTTGGTATTAATTATGAATTTTTTTTATTTTTTTTATTTTTTTTTTAGGATCAAGAGTGTCCGAATCAGCTCATGTGAGATAGGGTTCACGTGTAACAAATGCAAAAAATGTTGGAATTATTTTTCTCGTTCATCTATCTTTAACTATTCCCTCAAAAGGATGATTCAATGACGATTAGACAAATCAATATCGTGCATCATATTATTTATATTATAATTTAAAAAACTTATTAATTAAAAAAAATGATATAGTTGACTATTTATTATAATTAAGTTGCAAATCAAAGGAAGACAAGTGCAAAACGTAATAATGTATACAAAATGAGCTTTGCTTCAACGGCATTCCGTTATAAATGCCATTAGTAATTTATAATGAAAACTCAGCCAACTAAGAAGATCTCATGCAACAAAAATCACAAACCTGCACATGTAAACACTGTGATTTAGCAATACCCACCACTGGATACGCTTCAGTTGGAGAAATGGAGATGATAGAAACATTAGATCAGGGCCGTTGAATTTGAAAAGGTAGTCATTTTCAGGTGATGGGTACAAGTCCAGCGCAGAGATTTTGGCTTGGAGCTATAACTCCTATCCATTGCAGGTGGGAAACATTATCGTTTTAGCCCCAGAAATTGAGAAAAACAAATTAATATCTATGTTTTTGTGTAGATAAATTAATGTCTCCATGTGACCACTTCTTCTTCAATCTGAACATGGAATATTTTCATAGGTTTAAGAGTCACATAACAACAATAACGTAATGCAACCAATTCCATACATTTCTTTTACCCTCCCTAAACTTTGCTCTTCCCCCTCGCCTTTCAGAAATGTAATAGGTATTTCATAATATAGATAGACTAATTTTGTTGACACTCTGTTTAAGATCTCTTTACAATTATCAAAATGTTGTCCTCAAAAGAGATTTATAATCCTTTCTGTAGGAGCGAAATTTGGTTTACACTTATATGCTCAAAACCATGGCGGAAATTAGACAAAAATTTAGGGCGGTCTATAATAATAATAATAATCCTAGTAACGAAGGTTCTTAATAGTGTCAATGAATTCGTACCGACAAAGGAGATGGGAGGCAATATCATCAAATTGGAGGTAGTGTGTTGATTAAGTGGCAAACTTTAGGGGTGTAATGAAAATGCATGGCCTAAAACGAGCCTGCAAAACCAGCTTCGTAATGGGTTAAAAGAAAAAACAGAATTCGATCTTGTAAGAAAGAAAGGGGTAGGGGTAGCCACAAGAATTTTGAATCTTTGTCACTCTTAATTACACTTTCAAATGAAACTAAACGGTGCTAGAAAAAACAAATAGAGGCGACAGACTCTTAGTGGGTCATTAGATTGTCACTACCATAAATAAGTTGAGTGGTGCATAGGGACCTTTGAGATATTATAAAAAAAAAATTAAATTTAAATTTTTTACTATAAATGGTATTATCACATATGCATTGCCTTTAATGGATAACTGTTAGTTAATGTAATATCAATCACTATACGTGTCATATAGATTTTTTTTTAATTTGATGTACACTAATTGTTGTTAAGTGGTTGCAGAATTTTTAAAAGCCCTTTACAAACTGACAAATCACGTTTTCTCTCCAAAAGTTGTTATTTTGATCAAACTTACCCTCTACTCAAAGCACCAACTTTGAAGTGCTACCCTAGTTTGATAGGCTCATTGATTATTATTTGGATGCTTCTCAATCATAAAATATATATTAATTTAATTAAGCGTAAACATATATTAATTTGCATTGTATAAATAAATAATATTAATTAATTGTCAACGCTCCATGTTCAAGATGCATTAATTTGTCTCAGCATAGATGCCTCGGCTTCAATATCTAAGAAGAGATTCTTGTTCGAGCGGCGAAGCTTCCAAACGTTGTGCCCAATATTATTTAATCTTAATTTTACGATAAGATAATGCTAAATTAATGTAGTTTAATTAGTATTATAATCATAATATATATTCTGATTATAAATAATTATGTCACCTTACTGTCTTGCATTTTTGAGTTATGAATTTGATACTCAAATTAAAAATATTTAATATTTCTGGTTCAAGCTTTAGGGTTTCCTTATATTTAATTAATTAATTATGTGATTAAACAATGAACTTTATCCTATTTATATTTTTAAGAAATATAAATAGTTCAACAAAATTCATTTTATAATACAAAATTATTAACAAGTTGAATGCACCTATCTCCATATATTTGAAGACAAACAAACAAACCCACCCTTTACTCTGCAGGCTTTTACTTGTCAACAAAAATGGAGGAAACCAATACAACAATTCACATTTCTAAGAAGAAATTAAACATTTGAAATTGGTTATGGTAACGAGTCATTAAAGAGATCTTCATTTTCCAAGAAAAATCAAAAATCGAAATATTGCACAAAAATTGTGACCAAACAAGACCACTGAAGTTTGTGTTTGTCTAGTAATTTTAGATTTGTGTATAAGGTTTGCATTAAATATCTTACGTTGGTGGAGACATCATCATCATTATTATTATTTTTTTGTCTAATTCATTCTTTAAATTTTGTAAAATAAGAGAGTTTTTACGAGGCATTTATCCTTACAACGATAATACTCTCCCTAAAATTTATCCAAAATTTTATCTTTCAACTTTGAAGTAAAATGTCTTTATATGTGACTTTAACATATAACTAAAATGATGATGCATTGAATGATATGACAATATCGTACATTATTGAGATGAATGATATTACTTCTACCTTCATATGCTTAATTTTATATTTATCAAAATAAGAGTTCTGAAGGATATATATGTATTTACAAGACAGTTTTTTCTTTCTTTAAAAAATTGTTTTAAACAGCAAAAAAGAGTAATTTTATTATCTAATGAAAACTTTATTGAAAACTCTTCTTTATTTGGAATTTAACTAAATTTTTTATGTAGGTTCCTTTTTTCTTTGAGTTTTTTATTCAAAATTTATAGGGTGCGTTTGGTGTAGTATTTTGGATAGGATTTTGAGGATAGTATCGGATTGTTGGATAGGGGAGTATTACAAGGTAAATTTAAAAAATTTATGAAAAAGCCCTTAGGTTTATTAATTTAATTAAAGACCCTACTATATAAAATGATAAAAACACCCCCACCACCTGCAGTGTCAGATTCCGGCCGCCACCGCCGGAATCTGGCTGGAAACGCAAGACCGATCGGATCTGTGCCGTAACGCATCATTATGGCCTTTTCCGGCTAGATCCACCACGGATCTGCCGGAAAAGGCCAGATCTACGGCCTGTTATGACCGTCAATGGCCGAAAGGCCAAAACGGCGGACATCTTTGGCTGTCAGCGACGGCCAAGATGTGGCCGTCGTTTTCAGTCAACGACGGCCATTTCTTTGGTCGTCGCTGCAGCCAAATCGGTGTAATTCCGACCATTTTGGTCAAAATTTAGGCAGTTGTATAGATTCCGGCTATCACCGCAGTGGTTGCCGGAATCTGACAATTGAGTTGATGGGGGGTTTTTTGTTAATTTTAAAAAAAATCAGGGGGCATTTAGTGAAATTAATAACCTTATGGGGTCTAAAAGTAATTCAAAAAATAGGGTAATATTTCTGGATAGTGTGCCAACATTATTTGGGAATAGGATGGGGAATATGGATAAAAATAGGGAGCCAAACCACCCAAACTTTTATTAGATAGGTTAGAATTCCAAATTAACTAACAAAAAATATTTAATAATTACATAGAAAATAAATATAATAATACTAGTTAAAAAAGTTAATTCAATAAAAGAATGCATAATAATGTTAGAGTTAGCCACAATCTCTTGGAATTTGGATGAAATGAGAACTCGAATGATTTTTTTTTTTTTATCTTTCAAAACAAAATTAAAAAATATATGAAAGCTAATTATATATATTAGACAACGAAATCTATTTAAGTTTTAATCTTATATGCAAATCATTCACGTATCACTTGGACATGGAATGAGAATATGTGAATTATTCTCATTCCTAATTATGCTAAGATATGTGAAATTGTATCATTATTTGTAATATTTTATATCTTAACATAACTATCACACTTTTGTATAAATGTGTGTATTTAAAACTCAAATTAAACATACAATTAAATTTAATTCTCTCGTATATCTCTCGAGTATTCTCCGACTCTCTTCAATTGCTTTTTTTGTCCTCTCAATTATGACATGGTATTAGAGTTCCTCTCTCAATTCTAAATTCTAACAATATTTAATAAAACTGTTATTAGATATTAATTAACATTTAATGTAGGAAGAAACTGTTATTCCTAATAGAAATTGAAATAATTATGTCGTTCAATCTTCCATAGGATTAATTACTTAAATAAAAAAATATATAATTAAGACTATAATATTTTCCTTATAACTAATGATAGAATTTGAGGTGGGCCTAACTCCTCACCCAATAAGTCATTGTTGAATGAAAAGATTACTCAATAAGGCCTTGTTGAATGGGAGGATTAACCCCTCTTATAACCCAGTAGGCTTAAATGTGCTTAGTCAGTGTGGGACTCTAACACTTCCTCTCACGGTCAAGCCCATATGTTGGGTCATGCATGTTATTGGAGGTAATTGCTAGTTCAAACTCCTCATCCGCTGATCAAACACTCAGATTAATTGAACCTGGGCTCTGATACTATGATAAAATTTGAGGTGGGCCTAACTCTTCACCCAATAAGTCATTGTTGAATGAGATGATTAATAAAAAATTTAATATAATAAACCTCTAATAGGTTATTGTGGTTAACGAAGTTACTGTAACCATTATTGGTGGTCTAATGCTAAAAGAGTAAAAGAGTTCAATATGGGTTCTTGAGTTTAAATTTCCTTAAGTACTAATAATGTTGGCCACTCTCATTGTGATTCTTATCCGATCGATAATTTTAGGATTCTAAATGATTAATTGATGTGTACACAAATTGATTCGATACCCATTAATTAAAAAAAAAAAAAAAAAAAAAAAAAGCTGTGATGGTGGTTGTCCTTCAGGAGGTAGTGTATTAAATTGATTGGTTGGGTTGATTGGTGAAGTAACAACAGTAGAGGCCCAAATTTAATTAATTAAAGCCATGAAAATAGTGGTTAATCCCAATGACAATGAGAAAGAGATGTATTGATATTGAAATTTGTGAGATGGTGACCAATGAATGAGACTGTCGCTGTTCAAATTAATTAAATTAAATAGTAATGATCCTTTAACATCACTACTTACTGTTTCTGTTTCTGTACGTCATTTTCTCAATTACTTTCCCTGTTTTCTATTTAATGCCTCTTAATTAATCCCCCACCCACCTCAACACCAATTTCTATTTCCCTCTTTTCCCGCCATTTCTTACTCACAATTTCTTACCCCTAATTAACATTCAATTGTATACGGAAATCATATAAGTTTCCACTCTCGAATAAACAAAATATCCCATGTCAAATCTGGTACTCATTTGAATGCACCTATCTCCATATATTTGAAGATACCCTTTACTCTGCAGGCTTTTACTTGTCAACAAAAATGGAGGAAACCAATACAACAATTCACATTTCTATGAAGAAATTAAACATTTGAAATTGGTTATGGTAATGAGTCATTAAAGAGATCTTCATTTTCCAAGAAAAATATTGCACCAAAATTGTGACCAAACAAGACCTCTGAAGTTTGTGTTTGTCTAGTAATTTTAGATTTGTGTATAAGGTTTGTATTAAATATCCTACTTTGGTTGAGACATCATCATCATCATTATTATTATTTTTGTCTAGTTAATTCTTTAAATTTTGTAAAATAAGAAAGTTTTTACGAGGGATTTATCCTTACAACAATAATACTCTCCCTAAAATTTATCCCAAATTTTATCTTTCGACTTTCAAGTAAAATGTCTTTGTATGTGACTTTAACATATAACTAAAATGACAATGCATTGAATGATATGACAATATCATACATTATTGATATGAATGATATTACTACTATATATCTTCATATGCTTAATTTTATATTTATCAAAATAATCGTTTAAAAATAAGAGTTTTGTAGGATATATATGTATTTACAAGATGGTTTTTTCTTTCTTTTAAAAATTGTTTTAAACAACAAAAAAGAGTAATATTATTATCTAATGAGAACTTTATTGAAAACTCTTCTTTATTTGGAATTTAACTAACTTTTTTATGTAGGTTACTTTTTTCTTTGAGTTTTTTAATCAAAATTTATAACTTTTATTAGATAGGGTTAGAATTCAAAATTAACTAACAAAAATATTTAATAATTACATGAAAATATAATATAATAATACTAGTTGAAAAAAGTTAATTCAATAAAAAGAATGCATAATAATGTTAGAGTTAGCCACAATCTCTTAGAATTTGGATGAAATGAGAACTCGAATGATTTTTTTTTTTATTATTATTCTTTCAAAACCAAAATTAAAAAAATATATGAAAAATCTAATTATATATATTTGACAACGAAATCTATATAAGTTTAATCTTATATGCAAATGTTTAATTTAGTAGCATTTGTTAACATGAAAATATATGATATTAATTCACATATCATCTGAACATGGAATGAGAATAATTTGAATTATTCTCATTCCTAATTATGCTAAGATATGTTTTTCTTTGCTTTATTATTGAAATTGTATCATTATTTGTAATATTTTATATCTTAACATAACTATCACACTTTTGTATAAATGTGTGTATTTAAAACTCAAATTAAACATACAATTAAATTTAATTCTNTAGATAGGGTTAGAATTCCAAATTAACTACAAAAAATATTTAATAATTACATAGAAAATAAAATATAATAATACTAGTTGAAAAAAATTAATTCAATAAAAGAATGCATAATAATGTTAGAGTTAGCCACAATCTCTTGGAATTTGGATGAAATGAGAACTCGAATGATTTTTTTTTTTTTTAATCTTTCAAAATCAAAATTAAAAAGAATATATGAAAAAGCTAATTATATATATTAGACAACGAAATCTATGTAAGTTTAATCTTATATGCAAATCAATTCACGTATCATCTGGACATGGAATGAGAATATGTGAATTATTCTCATTCCTAATTATGCTAAGATATGATTATTTGTAATATTTTATATCTTAACATAATTATCACACTTTTGTATAAATGTGTGTATTTAAAACTCAAATTGAACATACAATTAAATTGAATTTATATATCTCTCGGGTATACTCCGACTCTCTTCAATTGTTTATTTTGCCCTCTCAATTTTGACATAGTATCACAGCTCCTCTCTCAATTCTAAGTTCTAACAATATTTAATAAAACTGTTATTATATATTAATTAACATTTAATGTAGGAAGAAACTGTTATTCCTAATAGAAATTGAAATAATTATGTTATTCAATCTTCCATAGGATTAATTACTTACATAAAAAAATATATACTTAAGACAATAATAATTATCTGATACAACAAAAACCCTAATTAGTCTCTAGGTTATGGTGGTTAACGAAGTTGCTGTAACCACCATTGGTGGTTTAATGCTAAAAGAGTAAAAGAGTCTAATATAAGTTTTTGAGTTAGTTTCTTTAAGCACTAATAGTGTTAGCCACTTTCACTGTAACTCTTACACAATCAATAATTTTAGGATTTTAAAAGATTAGTTAATGTGTACACAATCTGATTCAACACCCTCATTAATCAAAAAAAAAAAAAATTGTGATGGTGGTTGTCCTTCAGGAGGTAGTGTATTAAATTGATTGGCGAAGTAACAACAGTAGAGGCCCAAATTTAATTAATTAAAGCCATTAAAATAGCGGTGAATCCCAATGACAATGAGAAAGAGATGTATTGATATTGAAATTTGTGAGATGGTGACCAATGAATGAGACTGTCGCTGTTCAAATTAATTAAATTAAATAGTAATCATCATTTAACATCACTACTCACTGTTTCTGTTTCTGTACGTCATTTTCTCAATTACTTTGCCTGTTTTCTATTTAATGCCGCTTAATTAATCCGCCACCCACCTCAACACCAATTTCTATTTCCCTCTTTTCCCGCCATTTCTTACTCACAATTTGTTACCCCTAATTAACATTCAATTGTATACGGAAATCATATAAGTATCCACTCTCGAATAAACAAAATATCCCATGTCAAATCTGGTGTTTAATTAAGCAAATATTATCTGCTTTTACCTTCAGTAAGTGCGAATTTTATTTTAGGCTTTACACAAGTTTTTATTTCTATTTAGTTGTAGGAAGTCAAACTAAATCTCATAGTTATTCACTAATAATGCGAAATATAACATCAAATACTCTCAGAAGCTATGGCATCAAATTTATCTCTTTGATTGAATTATAGATTATAGAGAACAAAGTCTTCGTTATTAAGATAAGTATATATATCTATCCAATCGTGATATGCATAAATTGTATTTGTTAATGTAACACATTCTAATTGACAAACAAACGTGAGTTATCTTTTTGTATAATTTTCATATTATATAAAAGACATTTTAGATGTCAATCTATTTTTAGAATGATAAGCCATGTCAATTACTTTTTTCAGAGGTTATTTTAATTATTATTAAAAATTTGATTATGATATCTAAATATTTTCGGTATATTATTAACTGATGTTATTATAAAAGCCATGGCCTTGAATGGGCCTGAGAGGCCTCATAGATCCAATAGCATATCTTGATAAAAGCTATTAGCTACAAATATTATTTCTCTCATGTCCCCAACAATGTTTATAAAATTGAGTTGAAGCTCGTGGTTTGCCTCCTTGTTAAGCCAACAGGGAATTGGATTAGACAAACGATGTTGTGTGATTGAGCCCCCAATGTCCCAATTTTCTGTTGCTTAAAAGCCTTGCCGGGTCCTAACTTAATGCTTTTATAACCACTCCTTTTTATCCGTATTATTTGTTTTTAGGTTTGATTATTCTATAGTTTTCGATTTTAAAATCATCAAAAAAGTTTGATACTATTGTGGATATGCATTCTAAAATGCATGGGTTATGATACATTTTAGTCATAGACGGCATAAATTAGTTTCATGTTTTCTAATCTTTCTCTTATATGAGTAATATTATACATACAAAATTGGAATTCTAACTTTATATCTCAACCTATGTGGCAGTTGATTTGCCACGTTAATTTATTTATTCCATCATCTTATAATTAAGGAGATGACATCAAATTAATTGTCGAATAGGATCCAAATTTATATGTATAATATTATTGTATTTAAAAGTTATTTCAATATACAGTAGAGCCTCTCTATAGTCATAATGTTGAGACCAACTAAATTTATTACTATGAAGAGGTTATAACTTAATAAATGTGTAGTTATAAGAAATATTGTTTTGATTTCTTATTTTATAATTCATGTTTAAGTAGTATTAGGATTTCAATTCATTGTTTTAGTAGTACTAAGATAACACGAAAATGAATATCAAAGAGCCATTACAAATTTGAGTGATCAGATTCGACAACTTCACTACACTAATCAAATGGATATTAATGTCTTCCACAGTCATCAAAGCAACAAGTCGTGTATGCTTTGATTGAAAAAGAAATCATTACTAGAATTAGACAAAAAGAAGAATGAGATAATTCCGAGGATAATAGTACAGAAATACCAAAAATTTTGTGTCAAGAAACTCTAAACATGTTTAATAAGTTAGAAATATTTTGGCTTCAACAAGAAAGTGTTCATGTTGACGGCTTATTACGTACCCGTAAGATAAAAGATGTGGTAACAACTCTAAAACATAAATCATTGTTCCAAACAACTTTAGATAAATATTTATTTCATCTTAAACCTTTAATGTAACATAATATATATTTTTTACAATATACATATAATTATTATTATTATATAAAGGCAAGTTCCTTAAGACGGGACCTAGAAAAATTATAACTTATTACAATGTAAAATTTATTCTTATTTATAACTGACCCAAGTTGGGATTAAAATTTTTTATGACTATATAAAGATTATTCTTATGTAGAGTATTACTATAGAGGGGTTCTACTGTATATGATTTATAATTAACATTCTCAAACCATTGGTGTAAAATTTTGATATCTCATTGATTCTTATCTTATTCATTCCGACCTCTATTTCTATGCACCAAGATTTCAAATTTTAGATTTCTTAAAACCATTAAATGTTGAGTTATACTAGATAGGGCAAATTAAGGACATCCCCGTTGGAGAGACAAGAAAGAAAGAAATGGGGTTGCATGTCTTTATTGTGAGAAGATAAGTTGTTTATTAGTTACACCTGATGATCTTGACACTTATATCTGAAATCATAGGCCAAAGAAAAGATTCTCCAAATCAAATTATTTCAATTCATTGGGCAAAAAAGATTAAGATTATCACTCAAGGGTCCTCAAATTTTGGGACCCTCTCTTTCACCAAATTAAAAGTACTTTCTACTCTCAGTTAACCTTTTATCATTGTCTCATCTTTATCAAACAATACCATACATTCTAATGTTAACACAAGAGAAATATAAGTACTAAAGCATATGCTATTACTGTTCCCACATTCCATTGTCCTTCATTTTGTTTTCTCTACATTTTCATTTTTCTATTACAATAGTTTTGTGGCCTATGACTTTATTCAATTAAGAAATATTGTTTAGGTTTCACACCAACTTCTTTTACCAAATATATTTACCAAGGAACTTTCAGATTTAGACTAATCCAAATGCGCTTTTAGATACATAAAATTTGATATTAACAATGACATTATTTTAAAANGTTCTACTGTATATGATTTATAATTAACATTCTCAAACCATTGGTGTAAAATTTTGATATCTCATCGATTCTTATCTTATTCATTCCGACCTCTATTTCTATACACCAAGATTTCAAATTTTAGATTTCTTAAAACCATTAAATGTTGACTTATACTAGATAGGGCAGATTAAGGACATCCCCGTTGGAGAGACAAGAAAGAAAGAAATGGGGTTGCATGTCTTCATTGTGAGAAGATAGGTTGTTTATTAGTTACACCTGATGATCTTGACACTTATATCTGAAATCATAGGCCAAAGAAAAGATTCTCCAAATCAAATTGTTTCAATTCATTGGGCAAAAAAGATTAAGATTATCGCTCAAGGGTCCTCAAATTTTGGGACCCTCTCTTTCACCAAATTAAAAGTACTTTCTACTCTCAGTTAACCTTTTATCATTGTCTCATCTTTATCAAACAATACCATACATTCTAATGTTAACACAAGAGAAATATAAGTACTAAAGCATATGCTATTACTGTTCCCACATCCCATTGTCCTTCATTTTGTTTTCTCTACATTTTCATTTTTCTATTACAATAGTTTTGTGGCCTATGACTTTATTCAATTAAGAAATATTGTTTAGGTTTCACACCAACTTCTTTTACCAAATATATTTACCAAGGAACTTTCAGATTTAGACTAATCCAAATGCGCTTTTAGATACATAAAATTTGATATTAACAATGACATTATTTTAGGAATAAGTATCGGCTAACTTTGTACCACTAACTGCAATACTACAAAGAATGCAAGTATTATTCATAAATGATTGGTGTAAAGTATTTAGAGGTAGCTTTTTAAGTTTGTTGTTGAATCTTAGGGCTCGACCCTGAGCTAAGGTAGAGGGGATTTTTGGTGAAGCAATGAAATGGATAGAGATCCAAAAGAACACCAACAAAGAAAGCACAGTGTTAGGCAGACACTAAGAGACGACAACTAGGGAGAGAATGGGACACATTTTCTAATGGCTATAAGAGGTCATTTTACTTGATCTAACACTTCCACAAATTTCCTTTTCCATTTTGCTGCTTTTATAAACTTTGGCGTTAGCCATTTTTGTTTCTCCCGTTTTCAAACTTGCTTTTTTCCAGCCCACAAAAGCAATAAGATGTCTCCCACTATCACAGAAAATGTAAATGGATTAGATCAAAGATGGTCATTGTGTCTACTTATAGAAACTTAATCTCAGTTTCAAGTATTAAAAATAAAAGGAATCACCAGGGACACATTTTCATAAAGCTATTAGCATTATCTTGTCCATAACACAAAAGAGAGGATACTTAACCAGATTTTCATTTTCTTCTTAGAAAATTAATCAAATTATTAACTCCAAGTGATAACGCTGTTATTGATCAGTCTTATAATATTATCGAATCAATATCATAAATGTCGATCAAGTATCAGTTTCGGTACTGTTGCTTGATCAGTTTCGGTATTGTTGCATGCATTGGTTTATATAATCAAAGCCATAATGGGACTTCTGATAATCTTGCTTTCTGGGCATGAATTGAAGGCCCCTTATGTTTCAACTTTCAGCAAGCTTCTAGATTCCCTGCTGGATTCATATATATTGGATTCGACTAACACTTGAAAGTAGACCACATTCATTTACTTTAATTGATGATTCAGACAATACATTTATGAAATAGTTATGGGAGAGAGAAGAGAAAGAGGCAAATGTAATTGTCACTGCAATTGCAGAATCTTGTAATATCGTTTAATTAATCTAATTGAATTTACTGGGACAGCGATGTTGCCTGGATGTTTTGAACAAAATCTCTTGTTCTCTTATTATATTTTCTGCAATTTTTAATCAAAACGCCTCCCAAGAGTAAGATTAAATGTTTGCTTGTAAGTCAAACTAACATTAAATTCAATCAATAGAGCTCCACGTTCAAGATTTTAATGCATGATAAATATATATAGCAATTAACCATTTTACGTTATTCTTATTCGAAGGTGATTAAATAAATTCATATAAAAAATAATCTTTTACTGGGTGCAAATTGCAAAAGACTTTGTAATTTATTTTAATTATCAAAATCTCATTTTATACAACAACTTGTTTGTTTATAATCCCCCAAAATCTTCATATTTAAACAAAAACTGCCTTTAAACTTATCAAAACTTAAAATTCGTTTTCTGTCGACTTTGAAAATTGGAGAGATGGGATTATTGTTGTCCATCATTTATCCTTCATAATATAACTTTGATACAATGGTAAGATAAATAATTATTTAGGGGTTTTCTTTCGTTTTTTATCCGACGAGATTGCTTAGTTTTAAATTATCTGTTTCATTCATAGAATATTAAATATCCCTTGATAAAGAGTTTTTGATAATTTAGTCTAGAGATATTTAATATTGTTGAAGAGGTTTTTAATGTTTTTAAAACCAAGACAAGAGTGTAATACTAAAAGATGTTATACGGGATCAACTGAAATAAACCGAATAACCTAATAAGACGAGGAAAAATAAATTCATTGAGAAAATATTTTACCGGAAATAATACCCTTTTATTAACTCACTGTTAACTCATCTTTAAATGAAAATAAATCACTCCATTAGTATTTTTTTTTTTTTTTTTTTTGTCATCATTCATTAAAGCTAAATATAATGATCACACACAGAGGCTGGGCAGGGATGCGTGAAGGAGCAGCAACTATAAATGAGCATGATAACAAAAGATAGCAGAATAGACAGTGTTGGAAAACGTAGAAAGTCTGCACTGTAATATTATTTCAATGTCGATCTCCTTATTATCTTGTTCAGTTCCATCCCAAACTGATCTCCTCAGCTTTTCGATTACATTTATGCTAAAACGTAATTGGTTCATAACATCACTTAACTTGAAAAGAAAATATTTTAACTTAAAAAAAGAACAGAAAAGAAAAACCCCCCAGGTTCCAACTCATTTTAATACAAATCCCGATGCCTCTCTTTCCCCAACAGCATCTTCAAACAATTCTCAAGAATTTGCCTCCTGGCAACAACCATTTCTTCACCAAAACAATATCCATAATAAAAATAGAGAAAATTATAAAAAGCTGAAAATTCTATGAGTTTTTCCCATTACATTTCCATCAAAAACTTTTTACAAACAGCGACATATTAACCACCATGAAAAGGCCCCCACTTTGGAGACTCCATAACAAAAGTTACAAGATTTTTATTAGTTAGACTCAGATATGAAGACACGTGCACACCCCTAAAACTCACGTGACTTGCATCCAAACTGCAGCTTCGATGAACCATTGTTACTAACATTATTATTCTTCACAGAAAAAACTCCATTCCAGATCTCAGTAAACGCCCTAACGATAATCTCATGGTGATACGGAGAATTCAACTGCAAAAAACAGTTCAACAGCTCTTTAAGATCATCCTTCGAATATATCTCCTTCTCCAGAATCATCTGCAACATCGAGTGCCGGAAATCCAAATAAGGGTCATCGGATTCTTTCTCTACCGCCAGGCTTTGGCCTCCGACACGACCGAATCCTCGTACAGTTCTGGAACCGGTCTTCTTGTGCTTGCGGATGTCGGTTTCGTCGGTTTTCCAAGTTTTGGGGGAGAATGTAGTGGCGCTGGCTGTGTCGTACTCGGTTGCGTTTGTTTTGCAGGAAGAGGTGGTTGAAGAGGAGAAATAGAGGGAGTGGTTTGAGTAAAGGGAATGGGAATGGTGCTTGGATTTGGGTTTAGGGTGGAAAAGAAAGGAGAGTTTTGGTTTCTTGCAGCTGCTGCAGCCGAGGCTAACTGAAACTGTGTTGAGGAGGAGTTTTCTTCTTGAAGTGGACATTGCAGACGAGATGTGGAAGAGAGAAAGGGAGACAGAAAATTTTGGGATGAGGGAAAGGGAAATTTGACTGAGGTGGAGAGAAGAAGAGGATCCCTATAAATCCTGCATGTGAGTTAAGGAGGGTCCCCGAATTGATAACTTCACTTGTCTGTCAAATTTTACTGTCACGGCTTTATCTTGACCGTTCATCTTGGAAATATACACTCACTGTCGATAATCCAAAATTCCAAATGGGATTTATGAAATAATAGAGAAATCTTTTTACTGTTAAGTTTTATATATTAAAATAGATTATGATAAATAGTTATCCACTCAAACGGTTTACTAATGATAAAAGAATTTTGATTATTTCATAAATTTAAAACAAATTTTTGTTATTATATAAGGGCAGGATAGACTTAAAAATTAATTAAGGGGGCAAGTTAAACGATTTAATATAGGTATGAAACATTAACACAAATAAAATTTAATAAAAATTCATCTCATGATTAAACAGCTTCACCTCATAAAATATACATTGAAGTAAATTTGTATAATTATGTAAGGGTTGATTTCCTAATTTTAACAGATTATTTTATTAAAAAATAAAATAAACAATTAAGTTATGTATTTATTTATCTATTTGGTAAATAATATTATAAATAAAATATTAAATGTGTTATTTAAAATTTTTTTTTTTCAATATATGGTTAATAGGATCCCTTATTAATACAATATTCTTTAGTAATAATAATAAAAATAAAAATAAAAACTCAAAAATACTTTAAGGAATGAATAACTGAAGATAGCCCCCCCAAAAAAAAAAGACAAAGAATTTTAAGGTGTCCCTCTTTTCCTTTTATTTAAAGAGCAAACAAAATGTTACCACCTAAAAACTAGCGAAATTATAAGTTTTCACTCCTGATTTCATATATTTCAGATTTTCACCTTTAAAGTAATATAAAGTTGAATGTTAAAGTAATATAAAAGTTGAATGTAATGATTAAAGGGTAAAATAATCATTCCAAATCTCAAATCTCATTCGTCCAAAATCGCATCTGACAACCCAAATCCACCTGTGTGACTGCCATCTCAAGCCAATCTAGCCTAATTCCGACTTCGTGAGACAGCCTCGACACCACCAAAACCCTTTTCATCCATTAAATGGCATTGTAAGTAGTTTATTACTAATATTAAAGATTAAAAGATAAAAATTTAGTCAAATTTCTTCATATTAACAATGGCCTAAAATTATATTTTAGTCTTTATAAATATAGACGTCCGCGTTATATATTATTATAAGAATTAAAAAAAGGCATCGTAAAAGAGCAGCAATTGCTTGTAGAGTTAAATAATTTAGAATGGAAACCAATTTCCGATGGAATTTGCTTAGAAGACTCGCTCATTCATTTAGGAATTATCAACCAATCCTCCTAATTTCAATAAATCAACTTTAACACCCATGTTGATGTTGTTGCCAATGTAAATTCTCCCATTTAATATATCTAAATGTTTTGGGTTTTGTAAATAAAATCTTCAATAATTTTGTTAACATGCAAAAAGACAATATTTATACTGAAGTTATTTTATTTTATTTCGGGAACTATGGGGAATAGTTTATTCCTTAATATTTGAGTAGTGTTGCCCCTCACAAACAAATCTCAATCCAATTTTTAATTAGTGATTATTGTAGTTTATATTTTATAGTATACCTCAATTTAATTTAACAATGATATTTAGTGTATTAGTTTTTTATACAAAATCATCACGTAGTAGTTTAGTGTCTTTTAAAATAATTAAATGATTTTAAATTAAATAAATGTAATGAGGATATTATAATCTTAACAAATTGCAAGATGATAGTATAAATGACGTGCATTACCATAATTTTGTCCTTAATGTTTGGTCAAAGCTTATGTTTTCAAGTATTAATTACGTAACTTGTAGTATTTGGTTCGAAAATCAAGACTCACGGGACACTACACTACAACTACTACAAGAAGCTACTAAAAACCATGTCTCCTGCTGCCATTTTTGGTTGTTTCTGCGTCAATATTCAATCTAATTACTCTATAATAGCTTTATTTAAAATCCTTTTAACACTTTTGAGATGTAACCAAACAACCTAAAAAATTCTCAAAAGTAATCATAATTTTATAATTACTCTAAGGGTTTGTCCATCATATTAATACTTGAAAGAAAAAAGATTATGAAACATGGGAATTCAGTTGAGACTGATAACACACTGAAACGTGAGACTTGATAACACAGCAATTGACATTGACAACATAACTGCGGGTTTCATGTCATCTGACCTCACGGTTCATATAACTAATCTTACGTTCAAGTTACCAGTCTACTTTTCAGTTTGTTATCAATCTCACAAATCTCAATTTGCTACTAGTCTTTATGTTCATTATTACTACTCTTTCTCTTTCCAGAATCCGCAGGAAAATCCCAAAATTTTTCCATCGAATTTTCTTCTTGACCTCGATGACTAACACTGTAATATGACATGCAGACCATTTTCAGTCTTGCAATGTTGGACAAAAAGTTCTATTATATGAAGGAATTGAGGACTAGAGATCTATACACATATAACAGTTATACACGTTTGTGATATTTTATTATTTAAACTTCATCAGATGACAAATATATGATCCAAGCATTACATCAGTAATATATTAGCTCATTTTTCTCCCTTTTAAATAAGAGAAACTTGATCAATGCGATCTGCAAATGTAGGGAGTAGGTCTGACCTTAACTTGAAACCTTTTCCTTATCAAATTAGCTACATGGCCAGCAGCCCATGATGAACCAGCCTGGGTACAACAGAAAGCATGAGTGTGGCCCTCCCTTTCAATTGATAGACCAATATCTGGGGCCTGCTTCGAAATCTGTGACCAAAACATGTAGGTTAAAGATAAGCCAAATTAGTCAAGCAGAAAAATCCCGGAGGGAGGAAAAAAGAGAAAATTTCCTAGACAAGCTAACCAGTGAATGACATGATTATCAATGTAACATCATCCGTTGATACAAAAGTATTGCTTTATAATTAATCTCTAACACCATAATTATAGGAGTATTTCCCGGGCATAGGATCAGCCCCATAGAACTATAGATTCTCCTTACAGTTGCAAGTAGAGGTGGCAGTGAGCCATGCTGGCCCACAAAAAATTTGGCATGGCACGAAAATTTTGTGTAGTGCCATGGCCCGTGGGCCAGCACGGCACGGCCCACGTGCCATAAAAAATAAATAGAAATATTTATTTGCGGGCCAAGGCTTGTGCACACGGGCCGGCCCAGCCCGGCACAACATGGCCCACGTGCCATTAAAAAAAATATATATATATATACTATAAAAAATTATAAAAAACAATTTTTTTAAATATTTTGAGAAGGCATGTGGGCCGGCCCATGAAAGCATGGCACGGTGGGCCATGGGCCGTGCTGTGGGCCTTGAGTTTCAGAATGTAGCACGGCACTGCACAACCCACATTTCTGTGGGCTGTGGCATGGCACGGTCTATGGCACAGTGGGCTGTGAAAATTTCGGCCACCTCTAGTTGCAGGTAACTACTATTATTCTCAAATTAAAAACGGATAGGCAGTAATAACTCATCAACATGCATTGTTATGGTAATCGCCCAGACGAAAGCAGTTTTGCACAATAGTATAAAGCAGATGCAAAATGATTTTTTCACACATAAATACTCAAAAAACAGGCGCTACATTGCATATATGCACAACATATGATTTAAGCTTTTCCCATGACAAAATGATACTATACATTCTCACCTCTTCAAACATTTGCAGTGGACCCCATTGATCATCAATGCCAAACAAAAATGCAATTTTATCCTGATTTGCTCTCATAAAGGCCCAATCTGGTGTTTCTGATAGCTACAAGAAATATCTAATAGTCAGCATAAGGTTGGTATCTTAGTAATACTATATGAGCAAAACAGCCTGCTCATTTTCTGTGAAAATGCAAAAATGTAATGCATGCACGCTGTACTTAGAAATTGACAAAACTAGCATGATAGATATAGCCATCACTTGCAGAGGAAAATAAACATCAGTTTAAATGACAGTATATTTGATAATTATGGATCATTGATATTGTAATTTTAAGCAAACAGTATCACATATATCAGTTCAAAATTCCGTCAGTGTATTTAATGGTTCGCTGTCACAAAAATCATTTGACTACCATAACTGCAGCATAATACATGCATCGACACAATTAAACAAAGTTAAATAGTTTTGATAGTAGTAACAAGATTTTCAGATTGTTGAAGATAACTTTAGGAGTAAACAAGTTTTACCATATTGTTAGAAAAGTAAGCAGAAAAACTGAACTTCACAAGACTTCTGGATTTGAATGACAAATTAGTAAAAGAACCTCGTTAGGAGCAAGATGGCATGGTTTATATTGGAATATAGGTAGACGAACAATGAAGCCATTAAATCAAGATAAAATATGACGTTCCTATACATAGTTGAATAGTTACTGCATTATGTTCTACAAGCAAAAGATAGCGTCATTACATGCTACAATTTAATACTTCACGAAATCCAGATTTTACCTTTTTGAACTCTGTCATTGCGAGAAAGAGCACATTTCGCATAACATGATACTGAAATAAATGAAGAAAAAAAATTAATTTGATTTCAAAAATGCAATAATGTTTAGACAAATACCTATTTTTGCATCTTCTGCATAAAAACCTATAATCTTAGTACAACTATGCAGAAAAATAAAACATGTTTTTAAACTTTTTGAAAGACAATACTAGCAACCCAAGAAGCTAAGTCTTCTATTTTTTACACCATATAAGACTTCACCTGTGACAAGTGAGTGCAAGCAACCTCAACAGCGGTACCAGACCATGAACTCCCAAAAGATTTAGATACAACAACCGTTAAAGCTCTCCTAGGTAATAATCCCAAAGATGCTATAGCAAAACTAACTGCAGCTGATATGAACGAAGACCTGAAACTCATAAGAATATTCTATCAGCTCCTGTGCACAACAAAAAAAGAAAGGTAGATTAAAAACTCAACAATATAAAGGAGTATTATATCTATAATAGGATCAAGAGAAAATGTCAAAAATTAAAACTCATTCATAAAGGTAGCAGATCAAATACATAAGCCATTTTATAACCCATCATTTGAGTAATCTCTATGTAATAGACATTGAGGAGAAAATAATTCACACGTGTTGTAGACAAGAGTGGGAAGTAATGTTATCACAATAGACAAGAACCTTACGCTGCAATTTTCCCAATAATGGACTGCTTTATTGATTGTCGGTTCAACGCCAAAAATGGATATAATCCAACGCAATATATCACCTATAACCACAGAATTAAGTCCTCACAAGCAGGATTTTTTAAGTTCAAAACATTTTAACAGAGAATGATGAACTCTTAAGCATCAAAATTTGTGGCAGTCATCACCTTTTCTAAAGACCTCTTTAGCACTTCAACAGATATATATGAACCGATAGAGTGTCCAACCTTCATAAATAAACCATAAGTCAGCTACCAACACTTAAGAGCAAAGCCGTTATTTGCTACCAAAACTTCTTTGTATAATTATGAGTACTGTGAAATCATCCAGATATTCAAGTATCTTTCCCAAAAAAAATTCTTTTTCAGAACATTTTAAGTGTGCATGTGTAGGAGAGACCAATGTGCAAGAAGAAGCCAAATAAGCTGAAAGACTATTAATGTTACCACAAGAAAAAACTGCATTGTAGTACTATTTTATAGATGACAAGTTAATTTTCAAGAGATCAGCATCACAATAGAATATAAAATGTATTACACACCAGTATTATAGGAACTTCAGTATTTTGTAGTTCCTGTCCAATGAAGTCCATCTGCAAAATATATGAGATAACATGGAGATCATAATGTAATATAATAATAACGGTAAATTGAACCCACTAATTTGATTTGAAGCACGCATAAGTATTAAGAAGAGGAGTACCATCAACAAAAGAGTATGAGATGAGCAACACTCATGGAATCGACCGAATTGTTTCTTTAGAAGGATATATGAAGGTTAAACAGTAGACAAGATTGATTTGACAAATTTCCAGGAATGATATAGAAACATGGAAATGAGGTACTCTTTTTTTTTTTTTTCCCCCCATTAAGAAACTAGTTCAGACTCATTCACACAATTCAACAAAGTCTCCATAGAGCTCAATAAAGGCAACAACTCAAACTCATGCAATCTATCCATCATTGCAGGACATAAATTATACCATCCACAGGATAAATTTGCAATTTTAATGGACTGTCTGAGGCCAACAAAGCATATAGAACATTACCTTATGATCAATTTGTTCTTGCAATGAAAACAACCTACCATGCTCCCAGTCCTATCAAGAAGAGAGAAGGAAATATGTATATAAAAAGCTCAGGGAGAAAAAGGACAGCAAGTAAGGTTTTTATCACAGTTATTGCGTGCTCAATTGGTTGCTCTCTGAACTTATCAATATTCATTTTAAAATGAATTTGCAGGATTTAGCATTAATCTTTTATGAATTCCAGGGTCAAAAGCTCAGTGACATCTTTAGGTGGTTTCCACTCACCCAATTATGATCACTAAGAAAGCATACAATTGATGTTTGGTAGTTTTTCATCAACAGAGTTTCTGAGTTGATTTTATGACACCAACTCATAGGCTATCACTAATCTCCATTGATTCCCAAGAAACCCCAATGCATGACATCGACAGATTACTAAATAGCCAAGAAAGAGAGAGTTCAAAGAAAAAATGTTTAATTTAATATGCCTTCATAATGTAGCTTCTGAAGCGTATCAAAGGCAAATTGGGTTTAATTATGTAGATGAATACCATGTTGTACTCCTAACTTTACAAGATTGTAATAAAGTAACATTGCAACCTAGGAGCTAAATATTTATCAAATTCATTCTTTAAAATTATGTGCATAGACTCCTTGCAGCATATCTGGTAGCAACCCAAACGTTAAATGAGTAGAACTAAGCCGGGATTAGCAATCCTTATTCAATTTTTTTCCCTCCCATTTTAAGCTTATATTCCAGCTAATGGTTAAAAACTAGGAAGAGACAAATGAACATCATAAACTTATAATTCATATACCTTTGCAGTTTGAGATATGTGACCAATAACTGTCAATTAGGCAAAGATGCAACCAATTAGCATGGAAATCACATCTAAAAAATTGAATAATCCATTAATAACCAGACAAAAATAACACAAAAAAGTATACTGATATGTAATACCTTGCCTGTTATTGATGCCCTTCCTCCAAGAAGCTCATATAGTGATTCCAAAAAGTCCTTGTAAAATGAAATTACACCTGTGATTCATACATAAACCGAAAAATTTCCAAAACTCGCTTAGCTAACTTGAATTCTCATTAAGTACAATAACTTGATTAAACAACTTAACAATAACGTAAACCTGGATTTCCAGGGATGAATAAAACATGCAATGTAGGATCATCAGCTTGAATCTCCAGCACTTCACTTGTGTGACTGACCATTAATTAAATAAAAATTAAAACTTAAAAAAATTAATAAAATTTACAACAAACAAGTGAAAAAAAGAAAAAGGGTATTGATGAAACTACCCAGAAACCTTGCACAACCGAAAATTCAAAGGCTTTTTCACTTGGGGAAGTAAACTCTCGCGACCCATTTGCCTATTCGCACAATTTGTTCTCCACTTTATCCTGAAACAATTACATGAGCTTAAAGAAGAAACAAAACATAACAATTAAAAAACAAACAGAAATTGAAGAGAAAAACATACAAATGAAAGGAGAGTGAGGGAGTGAAGAGTGTGGGAATGGAAGAAAGAAGGTGAAGAAGCATTGAAAAGCACGCACGCCTAAATCACGTGATTAAGAAACGAAAAAATTTAGAAATTATTCTGTGGGAGAGGGCTCAGGTGCGGTCCTGGTCCTTTTGTGTATAATAAATATTTTCACTTACCTATTCTTAAGAAATCCTTTGAATGCCATAAGAAAACATCACCTATTTCATGGGCGGACGACATGGTCCTACCTATACTTGCAGTGAAGACAATTTGATAGTCAAAAGGTTTAAAAATGACAAATAGTCATTTTCCATCAAGTTTCGACAAAATTTCTGTCTGTTAAATGACAACACTACTAGAAAAAACTGAAATACCTTTACAAGTTTGAGATTATAGTTTTTTATCTTCACTTTCTTCGTCTCTTTATTGTCTCTGTTTTCTTCCATCTCTTTATTTTCCCCTCTTCTTCTCTCTTGGATTTGGCAAGATTTCAAATAGTAAAGGGATAAATTTTACTAATTATATTTAATTAAAATTGAATTTCCTAAATCCTCTTTCGCAAGATCTCCTTCTTGTAAAATCAGCCACACAGCCACTTTATAGTCCAGTCCAATCCCCACCTTCCTCCACCGTTGCAAACTTCTCAAAACCACTAACAAACACATCTTCATAAACTTGAACAAATTTTTCAAAACCAAATATCACCATCCTTAACAGCCAATAATTCTAGAGGTGGGCAAGGGACCGGTCCCTTGCCGGCCCAGGCCTAAATGGGACCAGTCACTCGTCCCAGGTCCATAAGAAAAACTAGGATCCGGACCAGGCCTTAGGCCTGGTCGGGACTGGTCCCATGGGGCTTGGATAATTTTTTTTCCCCCCTCAAATTTTTTTATATTTTGGGGCAAAACAAAATTTTATAGGGGTTTTTTGTATTTTTTAGGGGTTGTTTAGTAAGTTTCTAAAAATTTAATTAATTTTAAAAAATGATAAATTAATAGTTAATTTTAATTTTTAACATAAATGTAATATTCACATTTCACACATTCAGGCTTCACAAATAAATAATTAAATAATTTTTTTATTAAATTATTCATCTTTAATTTCATCGTCAACACTAGTTACATTATTCAAATCTGTATTCCTAAAGAGTTCGAGTAGTTCGGGATCTTCAGGGTACTGTTATATTCTTCTTTCTGCATGAGTCCAATCCCGTAAACACGTTATCACTTCAATCATCTCATCGGTTAAAGAACTTATTCTGTCTTCAACAATCCGACAACTCGTTGAAAATGTTGACTCGGATGCAATTGTAGAAACCGGCACAGATAAAATGTCACGTGCGATTTGAGATATAATGGGGAATCGACATTCATGTTGGTTCCACCATTGAAGAATATCCATGTCAAGTTGCTCCTTCATCGTCATAAAGGTCAGGTCCACCTGTAGGTAGCGAGTCATCTCATTTGGTCTATATATGTACAAGCTGGAGCTGGAGCTTTCGCCACGTTCCACATACGCCCACTTGCTCGATCCTTGAGGGGGGGCTGCATCAAGGTCCTGATCGCCTCTCCTAAACGTTCCACTTCCACTTCCACTTCCATTGTACCTGTTCTCATATAAAGAAAAAAAGTCTATCCAATTTGTGTTTAAAGTCAGTCAAATAAGACTTATAATCATGTCCTAAATAATGGCCTAACTCAGTAATTACACCGTTAACTACGGATAATTTAAACCTAGGATCTAGAAAAAGGCCTAATCCATATAAAAATAAAATAAATAACCAATATCTCTTATATTTTTCTTCCATACTTGAAACAATTTCACTTAAAATGTTATCATATCTATATTGAGCAAAAGTTTTAGCAATTTGAACTAAAATATCTAACACTAAATTAGTAATTGGATAATAAATATCACTTAATGTATTAGGAGCATCATAAAAATTTTTAAGAAATGAATAAAAAAGTTCACAAACCGCCCAATCATTATAATTGACAACTTCCTCTGGATAGTTCTTCCGGTTGACGAACTCTGTAATTTGTTTCGCGGTTGGTAAAGCTTTTTCCAACATCAAGTAGGTAGAGTTCCACGGATAGGCATGTCTGTACATAACTTCAAAGGTCGAACCGGTGGCTCCTCTTGCTTACAATATTTGACGTACTCCTGTCATGTTTTATTGCTACCGCCGATGATAAATCCGATAGCTCTAGCACCCTCTCCATCTTTGAATGTATAGCATCTGAACCTGTTTTAACTATCAAATTGATGATGTGACAAGGACATCTCTGGTGATAAAATTTGACTTCACCAAGCGGATCCAATTTCTTTTCAAATAAAGAGATTGTCGCGGTGTTAGCAGCTGCATTATCAAGCGTTAACGCTACAACTCTATCAGTTAATAAATATTCTTGCAAAACTTCAAGAATTGTAAAATAAATAGTTTCAGCACTATGTTTTTCATATAATGATTTCAAACCTATCAATTTTTGTTGTAAACCCCAATTATGATCTAAGAAATGTACTGTGACAGTTAAAAAATCGGTTTTTGATCTACAAGCCCATATGTCTGATGTAAGTGCAATAGATATATTCCTAAAATTTTGAAATTCGTTTTTAAGTTTATTATTTATTTTGTTATAAAGTTTTAGTATATCTCTTCTACTTGTACTTCTACTAACAGTGGTATATGTTGGACAAAATGCAGTTTTAACTATATTAACAAAAAAAGGATTTTCAGATAAACAAATGGGAGAGTTCGTAGCAACTATATATCCTGCTATTTCCTCTCGTGCAACATGTGTATTGTATTGCCATGTTGAGAGAGTTGAGGATTGTGGATTAAAATTAAGTTGAGTTTGAATTTGTCTACCTGATCCGCTTGAAGATGCATTTATTTGGGGATGCTTCTTCTCTACGTGTCGTCGCTTCGTCGAAGTCCCCTTCTCAGCCCCAATAATGGTTCCACATAAATTACATATCCCACACGATTCTTCCCCCTCCCCATTTGTCTTTGGCCGTTTTGATTTGGTGAAATATCGCCAGACATCGGACACGACCCTCTTTGACGGTCGGGGGGGTTGGGCTATGTCCGTGCCCATTGACTCGCAACTCGCATGTGTTTGGCTACATCTCGTCTCGACCGAATGTGGTTGTGGAATTACAGCTGCTTCCTCTGGAGAAAATGGTGAAAATAGATTGAAGGCTTCAATTTCTTCGGTGGATGGAACGTAAAACTCATTTGGGGAAGACATTATAAATTTATGATAAAATAATAAATAATTAAAATGAAAAGAAATTAAATAATAATATGAAATTATGATGATATTGAAAAATAGAAAAAAATTTGAATAATATAAATAAATAATATGAATAAATTATAAATATAAATTGAATGAGAAATTGATTGGAGATTTGGAGTAGAGAGATTGAAAGAATGAAAGAATGAGAGATTGATTGGTGTGAAAAAAATTAAAGGTTTTAGGGTTATTTATGGTGTAGTTGTGGGGGGAGAAAATGAAAAAAAAATAACTTATAATTATAAGTTTATAACCGTTGGCTCCTCTTGTGACCGTTGGCAGCCAACGGTTATAAAAAGTTAAATTTTTTTTTTTTAAATAAATTTTGTAAAATTTTTTTTAGTTCTTATAATTTATACTTATTTTGGGGGGTTTAAGTAATTTTACAAGGGACTAAAATGATAAAATACAAAAAAAATTTGGGCCCAGACCCGGGCCTTGGAGGAGGGCCTAGTGGAGGGCCCGGGCCCTCCTCCTTAGGCCTAGTCCCGTTTTGGGACTAGGCCTCCTAAGACCGGTCCTCTCAAGGACCAGTCCTAGGACTGGGTTTTGATGCTGGGCTTTTGGGCCCGGTCCCAAATGCCCAGCTCTAAATAATTCCCTCTTTCACCCGGCAAAAACCCACCCAATTCGTTCACCTTTCTCTTATGCCCAACAAACCCACCTCACCCTTCCATCATGTCCAGCAACCTACCAGTCGAACAACCCCAAAAAGACATCATCCGCACCCAATCCACAGCTCCATAATCCTCAGAAAACAATCAAAATAGTCACAATCAATTCTTTTAGGCTTTTTTTTTTTCAGAAAAAAGAAGGGGTGGGAAGATTTTTGTGCCCTGAGATTAACAGAGGAGAAAACAATGGTGGCTGATTGAGGGAGGAGAGAGTGAATTAATATGAGTGGCCGGCGAATAAAGTGGAGTGGAGGTAGTGGTAGGGTGGGAAGCGTTGGTGGGATTTGAGACGAAAGAGGATTGGTGGGATTTGAGGCGTTACAAGTAGTGTTAGGGAAGGGGAGAATGGAATGATGGCTGTGGATTAGGGACGGAGAAAGAGGGAATTATTGGCTGCTAAAGGTTGGCGATATTCAGTTCTGAGAAATTTGTTCAAGGTTATGAAGATGTGTTTGTTAGTGGTTTTGAGAAGTTTTCAAGCAATGTTGTCATTTAAAAGACAGAAACTTTAACCGAATGTGACGGAAAGTGGCTGTTTGTCATTTTCAAACCTTTTGGGTACCAAATTGTCTTTAAGGCAAACTATGGGTAGGTGCATGTTGTTCGCCCCTATTTCATTGTTAGGTTTTGAAAACAAGTGATATGGAGGGACCATTATTGTGCATCTAGTAGGAAGTGGGCTACGAATTTGCCAATTATTTGTGAAACACAAGTTAGCTTAGAATCTACCATTCTTTGTGCAGGCAAGCATATACAAAACCATGGGGTAAGATTTAATTTATTTTGGGTTTATGTCAAAAATCATACCCTTTTCGTTTCAACCCTAATTTTTAAGCAAAATTGAGATGTTAAAAGTAACAAAGATGATTTTGATGTTGTTATTTTCTTAAGCTAATAAAAAAACCTTAAACCACTAATAAAGATTGATAATGTAATTTCACATAGAAATTAAATTCGTTAATGATTATTATAGATTTTTTTTTTGACACATATGTAAACATACAACAATATTCTAGATAATATTATAAGCAGTATTTTTAAACCTAGCCCGCCCCTTGACCCGGTCAAGGGACCGATTGAATTAGGGGTTCGCTACTATTCCGTTGGTTCAACTGCGAGCCAAACTGGGTTAAATGCTAAAAGGGTTTTTAAGTTCGACTGGCCTAGAGAAGGCCTTGGTTCCCGGTCTGATTGGTCAAACCGATTAGGCCAAGTCGGGTTTTAAAACATTGATTATAAGTCAAGTGGGCTTGGCCAACATCCTATACTATGGTGGAAACCTATGGCTAAATCACGTCGAACCATAAGCACAACATTGATGTCTTTTTTTTTTTTTTTTTTTTTTTTTAAAAATAAAATCACATTTTATTTCAAAATAACTTTCTATATTATTAGATAAATATACATCACTTTTAAAATGAGACTAATGAATAATGATGCTCAACGTATGTATACCTAGGGGTGCAGTCAAACCGAGTAGCTCACGAGCTACTCGGATTCGACTCGTGACGAGCTCGGATTCGACTCGTGACGAGCTCGGACTCAACTCGTCGAAGAACGAGTATTTCACGAGCTCGAGCTCAACTTCAAGCTCGTGAAAAATGTCGAGCTTTTCTGGCTCGATTCGAACTGTTCGCAAGCTGTTCGAAGAACTCGTTTCGTCATTCGAGTAGGAGAGCTCGTGAGATCGATCGATAAGGTTTCAGCTCGTGAGTCAAGGCCACTGACGCAGGTGCCGTAGGAGAGGAGGTCGGAGGTAAAGCTGAGATCTGACGAGTTCGATGACGGTGGAGTAGACTCAGATGGTGGTGAGTAGTTTCCTCATGACGTAGATCAACTGAAGATTATGACTGGGTGGAGATGAGGAGTTGGATTTTGGTCTCAGTAGATTCGACTGAGAAGTTAGTGGGAGGGGCAGTGGAAGAAGAAGAAGAAGAAGAGGTGTTCAAAACGACGTCGTTTTGTTAAATCCTTATAAATAGCCGAGCCGAGCCGAGCTCGAGCCGTTTATTTTTTTAAATGAGCCGAGCTCGAGCTTGTGCGCCAGAGCTTGTCAAGCTCGAGCCTGTCAAGCTCGAGCCTGCTCCTAATACATTCGAGCCGAGCTCGAGCCAGCCATTACTCGGCTCGGCTCGGTTCGTATGCACCCCTAGGTATACCATGTCTTCAAATAATATTAAAATTAATTTTGAAATGAGATATGATTTAATTAAAACAAAATAGATTAGATATTTCATAGGAGTGAACGTAGAAATCGGGTAATAAAAAGATAAAAGAAAAGGGCTAAATATATATAGATTAGCCATTGTGGAATGCAGTCTTGCAATTGCAATCGTGGGAACCTGGGCCTGGGCCCACTAAGATAAAACTGGGTCTAGGGCCACTTTTAAAAGAATAATCAGAAATTAAAGTGTTTTTACTATGATGAGAAGTATTTTGTTATTTTAATACAACAGAGAAGCTTAACCAACCCTTGGATGATCGAGTGGTTTGATGGAGACTCTTGGGTATATTACTTAAAGAGGTCATAAGTTCGAGTCCTTTCTCAGTTGCTAATAGGGGTGACTACTAGAGTTCTTACCCTGTCAGTAATTTCAAAGTCCTTGAAAATTAGTTAAGGTGCGCGTAAGCTGGTTTGGACACTCCTCGTTATATATATATATATATATATATATTATATATATATAATATATAAGTCACACAGGCATTGCAATGAATCTTTCAAGAATTACGTGACTATCAATTGAATTTTCCAGGAAGTAACCTAAAACCCCACTTGGTTTACTAGTCTTTAATTGTCCATTGAAGTTTTCTATGTTTGCTAATTTACCTCAATTAACTTGTTATTTAATCGTAGCTCCGGTCTCTGTGTTTGACTATAAATAAAACTATAAAATGTCTATCTCAATCACCGTGGATGTGCAGAGAAACTAATTGAATGAGTCAGTAATGAGAAAGCTAAACCTAAACTAATCCCCAACTGGTTTAATATAATAATAACTGTATTTTGTTTTAAACAATTAGATTTACTCAGTGGGTCTTTCTTTTATAATAATTAATTAACTAATATTAAATTAATGTGACCGATGAGGCTTGCATAATTGCATCGCATAATAAATAGTTATAATATGAGGTGGCTGTGGGTTTGGTTAAAGGTTGACCAACCATAACGAATCCTCTGTTTGATCTCTTTCGTTAATGTCACTCCTTACATCTTCTAGGATAAGGTCCTGATGAAATATTAATATTTAATTATTTAATTATTTTCAACTATGCATGTTTTAGTAGTTCATATAATTATCACGTCAATTATTATTTATATGCTAGCATCATATGAAAGATAGGTTAATTACTATTTTTAAGATAACATTTACCTTCTATATATCATAATACTTTAGTTAATATGTAATGATATTTATTATTGTAATATCACCAGTCAATCTATATTTTTAAGGAAGATGGAAACTTATATTAATTTACTACTTCGGAGACATCATTAAGAGAGTGTTTGTCTGAACTATGAAATTAGCTTATACAACAAGCACTTATAAGCTAATTTTAGTTTATAAACATTTGAAATTTAAGCAATTACGTGTTTTTTAAAGTACTTATAAGTGATTGATAAGTAGTTGACGTGTTTGGTAAAATGTGGCTTATAGTACATTTTATTAAAAAGGACTAAAATGATACTATATTAATAGGTAATTATGAAATTTTAAAATTAACACAGGCTAATGTGGTATATACTTGGTCAAACTAACTTATAAGTAGAGGTCTTTAAGCAAAAAAAAAAAAAAAAAAAAAAGCTTATAAGTTCAAAAAAGTTATAAACACAGACCATTTTAATTTTAGAATTTATAAACTAGTTTGATCAGCTTATAAGCTTAGACAAACACCCTTAAGTCACAAACATTCTAGCTATTTTTTAGAACCATTTAATAACCCAATAATGGGTTTTTGAACTTTTATGGCGGGTTTTTTTTATATTTGCAGACATTTTTTTTTTAATATTTTAAGTTTGTTTCTTTTTAGTAATTCATTGAGTATTTAATAATTTTGAAAATTGTTGGATGTTCGAGATTTAGCGATCTTTTCAGGGCTCATATAACTTTTAAGTTAAATAAAAAGAGTATTTTAAGATTTATCATAAACTTTTTTTGTATGAAGATATGACATAAAAAAAAATATACAAAATAGGTAAATTTCATTTATTGTTATGAAATTTGGCTGACATTGTAGATTTCTTTTTAATATGAATTTAAATAAAATTTTTGGTTTTTAAAAATGAGGGATAAACAAATCTTGAAACACTGTTGGTAAAATAAGTCGAATTGTTTTCAAGCAAATTTCGAATACAATCTTAAAACTAATATAAATTAAAAAACTTTTAGAAGTCATTTTGAAAGTTTTCTATACCTTTTAATCTATGAATTTTTTTTAAATATTATATCAAACACATTTCAAATATTAAAAATATCAAGATATAATTTAAATTTGTGATCGTATTTTAGTTTTTAAAATTATTTTTGAATAACAAATCGAGTAGAGATTTTGACTTTATTCTAAGTTTCTACCATATATACATGTGATGTACTTTTATTATAGTTATACCTATAAATAATAAGAAATGACATGTTGAGATTCCCTATAATAGCAGGTCAACATAAAATAAGGAGAGGGATTAAGTGATTGTCTTTTGAAATTTTCATAATTATACTTATATTAAATTATGAAAATACCCATTAATTCTTTTTGAAATAATCACTATCTCCAAAGTTTCATGAATTTTGTTAAAAGCTGACCAAATCTAAATTGATCTAACATTAAAAAATTGCTATCACGAAGAATAATATTATATATATCTCAAGTTTATATTCAAATTTTACATATTATTAATGTAATAATATCTAGTAATTTACTAATTTATGTATATTATGTAATTTTATGATCATGATTACCTCAAAATATATCTTATTATTTTTAACCCTTTTTAAAGATTTACACAAGGTTTATGAAAAATTGGAATTAGGATAGATGTAATTGTACTATTATTATTATGATACTTTAAAATAATTTGTATATTTTTTACACATATCAATATGGCATAAAGAGAGTAACTAAATTAAAATAATAGAAGTAAAACTCAATTGTATTACACTAATTTTTAATATTAAATTAAATTATTTTATTTTATATCAATTTATGAGTTTGACTTAGATGAAAATCAACCCAATTCCAACCTACGTAAGTTCAAGTTTGGCTTAAGATACCCAGCCTTGACGATTTCTTGCTGGCCTTTTTTGTAATTTCAAGGAAATTACAAACTGCAGAAATACGAAAGACAGCACCTTTTTATTAAGAATGTCACCATCAAAGATCTGATGAAAAGATGGTCAAAGTCAACGAATAGAAATTGTCAAATATACCCTTATTATCCTGTTGAAGATTCTAAAGAAGCTAAAAGCACAAAGAAAAGACACAATTAAAATGTATTATATAATTACACAAATATTAAGAAATTTCAAGAGATTTATAATGAAATTCGAAACCATTTAAATTAATTATATTTTAATTACAGGTAATTTATTTGTTTTTTTATTTTTTACACTTACTTGTGGCAAGAAATAAATTAAGAAATACCCTCTCTTCATGGATTACGTGGGACATTAGTTCAAATATTTGATCATCAGTGCATCTTCTTGAAATTTTGTGAAATTATCTGAGATAAAAATTCCAATATTAATATAGCCAATACAATAATTATTTAAAACAAATATAAATTAATTAGTAAAAAATATTTTTTCAAATTAAGTTTATATTTTACACAAATTCAACAAAGAAACAAACCCAGCATTTGTCAATAAGCTTTTGTCTAGGTAGCATATGTCATAGGCGCATGAAAATTTTATCAATTATTTATTAAAGGAAAATGAAAGGAAAACAAATGATATTAATTTATGTTAAATATATAAAATAAAATTTATCTGTAGTCTAAATAATTTATTAACCAATTGAAATTGTATGTTCATAAATATTCTTTTCAATTAAAATCTTAAAAAAAAAAAAAAATATTTCAGGTCAAACCAACGAAAATTAGATCATACATAATTTCCTTTCTAAAAAATAATAATTTATATTAATACAAATACTATAAATTAAAATATAAATATAATACAAGTGATAATAGATGATAAATCATTTATACAAAAATAAATTAACATTATTGATATTTTTTTCAAATTAATGAATGTTTAATATCACATATATAATTATTTTTAACATGAAAAACTGTAAAAAAAATAAAAAAATGCCCTATATTGACTTAATAATCATAGGAAATTACATTTCATATGGTCAAAAAGATTTGAAACCCACGACTTAATTTTACTGCTTCCAATTCACACATTTTTGCCGCTAAATAAATGAGAGTGAAATGACGAAAGTAGCCTTGGAACCTAACTGCCAAACAGTAAACCCGTTTGAAGAATCCCAAGAAATCCCTCTGCAAAATTGCGTGTAAAATAACAAAGAAGCGTCTGGCGCAAGAGATCCCTCTTCATTTTTTAATATAATCTCATCACTTTTCTTCTTTCTTTAATCTGAAACTCCTCCTAAATATATACATATATATACACACACATTCTCAAACTTTTTCCTCTTATCTCAAGTTTCACTTTTCTTTACTGTTTATTTCCCCAGAATCGAAGATCTTCTCTCCAAGGCTAATTCAAGTCGAACCCCATTTCTTCTCAAGAATTTCTTTTTATCCAAAATGTTATTCAATTCTTCATGATTTTGATCTCTCTGGTGTTCGTAATTCGTTTCAGGATTTCTTCCCGTGTATTGAAAGATGCTGGGAGATTTCATTACCAGACTTCTTATGTATGTAATTCGTCTCTTTTCTTTTCGTTTTAATTTTTTTTTTGATGATTGATGATTGTTGATTGTTGATTTTTTATTTATTTATTATTTTATTTCGGTTTGTTTCAGATTGGTTCTTGGGTATGCATATCCAGCCTTTGAATGTTATAAAATCATTGAGAAGAACCGGGTGGAGATTGAAGAACTCAGATTCTGGTGTCAATATTGGTAAGTTTATTATTAATTCTTTTCCTTTTAATTTGATTGTTGTTTTGTTTCCTCTTGTTTTTAGATTAATTTTTTTACAAATTATATGTTCCCCAAATTAGAAGAATCGGTCAATAATTAGTCATACAATACAAAGAGTTTGAAGCCATCAATGCTAGTTAGGTTGGAACAATTATTTCTAGTTTTAAGGCCAAACGACTTGATTTGAATCAGTATTTTCAGTTATTTAATATATCCACCTCCTCTCAGGTTTCGGTTAAAATATAAATACAGAATTTATGAACATGAATGGATCGGCTCATCGTGGCCTCAACATCGAATAAATGATTTGATTCTGTATAATTTTTATTTTAGCAAGATTTTGTACCAATTTTGCAGGATTCTGGTGGCAATGCTGACAGTTTGTGAGAGAATTGCAGACGTTTTTGTTTCATGGTATGCAAAATCTGAAACATACATTCATGAAGTACTATTATGATCTGTGCTAATTTTAATTCTGATGAAGGTTGCCCATGTACGGCGAGTTGAAGCTGGCATTTTTTATCTACTTATGGTATCCGAAAACAAAGGTAATTAAATAGAATCAAACTGGTAGATTTGATATCCTTTATATTTAATCAAAAATTTACACAGATGTTTTGTTTTGATGAAATCAGGGAAGTGGGTATGTTTATGACACCTTGCTGAAGCCGGTTGTGTCGAAGCACGAAACTGACATCGATCGAAAGATTCTGGAAATGAGGGCAAGAGCGTGGGACTTGGCTCTTTACTATTGGCATAATTGCACGGAATTAGGCTCTGCAAAGTTCTTTGAAATGCTTCAATTCTTGGCGGGTCAATCTGCAAGGTTTAGCAGTAATATCAATCAGGTAATCTTCTAATCTCCTAGCAACTGCGGAAATGCAATAATAATAAACTTATCATTACTTACAAGACTTGCCTATTCCAATTCCCATTCCCATTCCAAATCCAACAAAACAAAACAATTTTTTAAAGCAAAACAAAAATTGCACTCTTCATTATGTTTAAAGTTTGCTATATACACAACAATTCTAACTGACAAAAAATTGCAGAAATCCAATCAGCAAGCGCCAAGTGCACCGCCACTGCCAGAAATGCAGAATTCAGGCAAGCCCCATAAATGGTCATCGTCTTCAAGCGGCGGACAACCATCTTCACCAACAGTCAATCGGGCCGTATCAGAGCCCATGAAGCCCAATATGGTCCAAGTCCACACTCGCAGCCCATCCGAGCCCGTTAATCTCGAAGACCATCCTTACCCGGACTCCCCCAGCGCCCCCGCCTCACCAAACGACAGCCTCCTCCTAGCTCGTCTCAGGCTCCGCCGTCAAACCCCCCACCATTGAAATGAATCAATGATTACCCAATTGTACAAAACATTAAAAAAAAAAAAAAAAAAAAAACACCCACAAAAGAAATTAAAACTAGTGTAAAAATTCTTTCTTTCTTTAATTGAAATTCAGTTAATTCTTTCTTTATTTTATTTTTCATGTAAATTTTTGTTATCTGTTGAAAAAAACTAATATAGTACCGAGAAATTGGTGAATGGCGCGAGATAAAGCCGAGATGATATGAGAATTGATGAAGCGTAAGCAGGAAGAGAGAGAAGTAAAGAGGCGGTGGAGGAAGTGTGGGGCGGAAGACCCGGGGGAGGAGGACATGGGTTGTAGGTAGGCCCAGGCAGCCTGTTTGACGAGACGGTTGCGAATGGAGATTTCGTAGGCGGAGTTGGCGGCGGATCCGGCGGTGGGGGAGTTGACGGAGGAGCATGGGATGAGGTCTTTGAGAGAAGTGTAGGATAAAGAGGTGGGTTTGATGAGGGAGGTGAGCTCAAAGGATGATGGTGAAGAGGTACCGTTTTGTGGTAGAGTGAGTTTTGTTGGGATGGGTAGTGGTACGGAGGTTGAAAGTAAGTTTCTGCGGCGGAGGTGTGGTGGTTGGAGCGGCGGCGGCGGGGGGTGTGTTTCAGGTGGATTCATGGTTTGAGTGAGTGTTTGAGACATTTGAGAGAAGGGAAGAGAGACAAAAGTGTTTTGTTTGTGGTGATTGTCATTTATTCACAGTTTCTTTATTTATTTTTTTAATTAATTTTCCGGATTATAAAAAACATTTATAGGTCAAAATATATTTCATTTAATCATGAATTATAAGTTTAATAATAATTTGTTGGCAATTACTTTCAAGGTTTGAAAGCTTCAATATGTTGAATAACCATTTCACACTATTATTAACTATCTTCACATGAAATGCAGAACAGAACAATATCAAAAATTGTCACATGAATAGTAATAAAAATAGAATCATTTCATATTTTGAGAAAAAATAAAAAGTGAGTATAACTTTTAGGAGAGTTGATTGTTGCAAATTCCCAATTGCATATTGATGTTAACTTATTTAATATACACGTGGTTAATTTATTTCCTCTTTTTTATCTAATTAAAACGTATTCAATCATAAAATACATGTAATGTGTAAATATGATACTTAATACTTATATAATATACTATGATTTTTTTTAATATTTAATCCCTCCAATTTTATGTTGATAATACACGATTGGATGTTTGACGGTCAATAATTTAATGTTGTTTTATTAAATTTTCATGTTTATCTTGTTTTGATTCAAAGTTTTCCTTTTGTTGTATAATTGGCGTTAATCTTGTGAGGTTGACTGCTTTTGCATTACACCTCTGACTCTGAGTCAACTTGACTCTATTTTTTTTTCCTATTTTTTAACGATTAATTTCATCCGCCCCTGAAACATTGTTAAGTTAAACTCCCATAGTAATTTTCAAGTTCAATTAAATACCTCCTATTGTTTTTTTATTATATATTATTACAGGGTTTTTAATATTTTTTAAGTTTTTCTTTTTTTCAATGAGATTTTTGATAATTTTAAGTGAACAATTAATAGTTTTAAAAAATTAGTAGTGATGTTTAGGGATAGATGAAGTTAAATCTTTATTTGCACAATTTCTTGATTTAGATAAATGAGACTCTTATGTCAAGAAATTGTGACACTCTTAAAATGCATGTTAAAATTTTGGTAATTAAAGATACAACTATATAATCAATTCAATAAAAAAATAATAATAAGATAACAAATTGATTCTAATCCACGATTATTGACTAAGGATTAGATATGGGCGTCCTCCTCGCCCCACGGTACAGGGCGAGGATTCCTAAAAAAAATCAAGGACAAGGATGACGACCAGAAAATCCCTCGCTCTGGGGACGAGGATAGAGGTCCCATTTTCTTCTTCTTGACCGCCTCACCTTCAACCCCAACAACCACGACTTGGGTGGTTTTTTTTATGTATCGATTTAGGCTAGTGTTGTTGTGGATCTTGTGAAGTTGATTTGATTTTGTTGTGGCTGATAACCATTTTCTTTTTCTTTCACGTTTACTTCCTCAAATTTCTTAAAGAAAAAAAATATATGGTTTTGGTGGGATGACTGGAAATTTGTTGATTATAATTATATGGTTGTGGGTTTGAGAAATGCCAGTAATGATGCCGTGTGTATGGAATGTTGTGATTTCAAAAGAGATGGAAGTGAAGAGGCAGCGGTGATGTTTTGGGTATGGAAAGTTGTTTCGGCAAGCCTTTCTAATCAGAGTAATGCTACAGTTATCGAAGGATGTGCACCAAATTCGTGCACCGAATAACGTGGTAAAATCCTGACCGTTGATTCATTATAAATTAATATTAATCAACGATCAGTATTTTGTCACGTCATTCGGTGCATAGATTCAGTGTGTAATTTTCGGTAACTGTATCATTTTCCTTCTAATCAGCACCACCACAAGCCACTCATGACAACCCAACCTTAGACAATCACCACCACAAATGAAAATCTCCAAACAAATTATTGAGTTAACTAACACAATCAACCAATACAACCCAAACAACCATTCATAATAAAAATGAACAAATTCAAAACAAACTCTATCTGGTAGAAACCCGATTTCTAAGTTGATTGACACATATTAATCATAGTAGTTGATCTACCCAATTGAAGCCATCATATATGTCAGAATCAACGACTTTTATATCATCATCAGTGAGGGTCTTTTTCTCATCATTTCGTTGGCTGGTGTTCTGTTGCTAGTTATCACTGCAAAAAATCTGGTTGTGACTACAAATGGTCGGTTGTTGTTCGGGTGAGGAAAGGTATTGATGAACTCGATGGTGTTTGAGTTGAAAATGTTGCTCAAGTAATAATGGTGCAAGGACTAGCGTTCCTCATGTGGCTCAAAAAGCCATCGACGCTAGTCAAGGCTTGGAACTGGTTATCCTCGGTATTGTTTTTCAACTTTTTAAGAATATTTATGGCCTTATTTTTGACCTTAGAGGACTTGTGCTTTGTGAGCTTGCCTATAGTCACACCTAACTCAAAATATGTTAAGGGCATCAGACATTTGTAATCTATATGCATCTATCGGTACTTGATAGACATTTATTAGTGACTAATAACCAATCGATAGACAACTATCAATGTCGATACCCAATTGAAATCCGAATAAAATCTAGATAGAATACTAAAACAAAACAAATTCTATCCGATAGAAACCCAATTTCTACTCATGGCAGCCCAACCTTAGACAATCACCACCACAAATGAAAATCTCTGAACAAATCATTGAGTTAACTAACACAATCAACCAATGCACCCCAAATAACCATTCACCATAAAAACGAATAAATTTATGAAAATAAAACAACATCAATACTAATATACACTCACCTCATCATATCGTTAAACTCCACATCTCAATATAATACTTCATCATCTGAAATTAACCATACTATTAGTGTGGAAACTCAAGCATACAATAATACCATCAAACCCCCAACACCCCAAACTGTGGTTGCTCGTCAATCGCTGTCCGTCGCCCCCTATTTGTTTCATGTGACAATCGCGATTTTGCAACGATTTGGTGTAGCTCGCGACCTTTTCTCGTTAATTGCAACTTCCTGTTGATTATTGTTGCTATTTTGATTGCTGT
Organism: Pistacia vera; assembly: GCF_008641045.1. Classification (NCBI taxonomy): domain Eukaryota; kingdom Viridiplantae; phylum Streptophyta; class Magnoliopsida; order Sapindales; family Anacardiaceae; genus Pistacia; species Pistacia vera. Next base: position 1,484,684 of record NW_022196261.1, read on the forward strand.
TGTGTATAATTACCTAGTCGTTGATGAAAAGGCCGTAGAGCAGGGACGGGAGGAGACGAGGAATCCCCTTAGGTGGAGAGGACAGGGAATGGGGTCCCTAGCCCTACCCCGCCCAGTTGCCATCCTTAGTAACAATTAATTGACAGACCAAATATTTATCAACACATTATAAGACAAATTAGGAACTTTGAAATTGTTAATAGTTAGCAGCTTCATACCTCCTACACAAGGATAGATGTATTTATTTTAGCCAAATTAGTCATTACACACACACACACACACACACACATATATATATATATATGCACACTTTTTCGAATAAGTTTCTAAAAATCTGGCTGAAAAGATATAAAAGTTTCAAATCATTCAAATCTTTTAATTTAAATTTTCAATTTACAATATAAATTCGTGGCGAATCTAACGGATATGAGATGAAAGTTGGAAGCAGTTATTTTCTTTACTACTTCACACCTACTCTTAAACTATTGGATAGTAATGGATCCATGGTTGAAAATATAAGTTAATTTTTAAAACATAGTTAAATTTAAAGGGAAAATGTATTCTATGAACTATTTGTCTGATAAGTGTCATTTCTTTGAGTAATAAATGACATGCATTCTTTTTGTTGTTGTTTGTATGTGTGTGTGTGTGTTTTATTCCCTAAATGATGATCACATAATTTGAAGTGAGAAATTTTTTAGTAAATTCATGACATTTTAAACATAAATGTGGTAATTAATATAATAGGCACTGTCTAAATAGCAAGTAACAATCATAATTATCAAAAGTTAGATCAACCGAAATACCTAATACAGCAATGGAAGTACATAATTAAATATTTATTTCAGGAATAGTTTTATAATAAGTGAAAAACAATGAGAGGGAGCCACGAAGAGAAATGGAGAAAATGGTAGGCCACTTCGTGAGCTTGATCTAAATTCAAAGAAAGAAAAAGACAAAGAATGGCCACTAGTTCCAAATTGATGAATAATCTAATTCTTAATAAATGGGATTGGTCAATTTTGGGGGCTCTACTCTAGTTTTAGTTATTAAAGACTTTTCAAATTTACTTATCATTTTATTTTTGTGCTTTTTCCATTTATTTAAGAAAGTGTGCTTCACCCACCTCTTCTTACAACATATTATTTATTTTTTTAATTGATTTTGTTATTTAATAAGGTCTTGTTAATGTATAAATGTTGAATAGATCTCACTTGTTTCATTTCTTTTTTAATAACTAATTTAAAGAAAAAATTATGTAATTTTAAGGCTTTTTTTTTCTTATATATATATATGTAGAAAATTATGGACCAAATTTAAGCCTTTAAAGGATGTCTATGTTGATTTTGACAGTGTTATAGACATGGGTTTGCCTAATATTTAACAAACCTTAAGAAAGGTCAATAAATTTAGGGGCAATCCTATCTTAACCCAATTAATTATTTATAGTTTCACATACTTCATTCTCATAAATTAACTTAAATTAATTATTTTATATATATAATAATTCTCTTATAAAAACATTTTTACGTAAATTTTGTGAAGAACTGCTTAAATACCATTGAATTCATTTATAAAAAAAAATCATGTCGGTCCAATGATGATAAATCTAATGATAGTTAACACGGTCTTCACAAAATTTAAGTAAGGACGCTATTATCATAGAATTGCTATATATATAACCTGAAATACAGAACTTCTTTGAAGTTTTTATTTTACCATTCAAACTTGAATGAATGTAAAAGGTAAAGGTATGGGGCAAAAGGTGAGCTGTAGGCCCACAGTTCTGGGAATCTGACGTGGGGCTGAGTTGGACGCCAATCATGAGTCATAACCAAGTTGCGGCCCTCATTTTGCGTCTCTTGTTGTCAAAATCACATTTAACTTTATATTAAAATTAAATATAATAATTATATTTATACTTTTTTGCTTCATAACGAGGAAATGAATTAGTATTGGATACCACCACATTTTGCACCCCATCAATATATTACTCTTAAAGAATATTGGATGAGTCCTTTTTTAAACGGCAATTTAATATTATAATAATATGGTTGATTGATTTTATAACACATGGATAGTTAAATGGGTTTTTTCGAAACCCCATAATTGTCTTCAAAGAGGTTATCGTAAGAGAATTTCTAACTACTACTTACAAACCAATTATATTTAAAACCTGTCAATTTCATAAACAGTTGTTACTAAACTATTAATTAAGTTAAAGATTTTCAAGTTATTTTGTTTTTGTTGACGACGTTGGATTTTCAGCATCATCTATCCCAACGTGATTAGACTTTTGTGTATATCAAAATCTCACTAGTAAATCCAACAGTGTGATGTATTGACCTCTTGACGATGTTACAATTGGTAGCATAATAGACTTGTTACAATTTTCATCATTATAAAAATTTGAGATGTTACAATTGGTAGCATAATAGACTTGTTACAATTTTCATCATTATAAAAATTTGAGATGTTACAATTGGTAGCATGATAGACTTGTGATCTGATATATTGACTTGATGACGATGTCGGGTTATAAGATAAGTATTTGTTACATTCCACGTTACTGGGAACTAAGGAGCTGAGTTTATAGAGCAAGAGTTCAATTTGTAAGGTTTAATTAACTTCTTAAACCTAAATAGACGCAGACACTTGCATAAAATTCAAAACAAAATATGTGCTAAAAGCCTCCTAGAACTCAAAAGCCAATATATTACTTATTGTTGTGTATGATTTTTCTGTTAAGCTCGGGTTATTGTGAGGATATAGCTTGACCTAGAACCAACTCAGCAACGATGTTTGATCGACCCAGCATAAGCTCGTCGAGCTATAGCTCGATCAAGTAGAAGCTAGTCGCTAATAATCCAAGCAATCATTCAATAAATTCTCGGATTATCTCAGATCCCAGATATTGCGGAAAATATTATATCAACAGTAATTTCTGCGCAATACCAATGCCCAATTGCGAGAATATCGAAATTACATTTCAGATCAATTGTAATCCCTTTGTTTTCGCTCTTTCCTTCCTACAAATCTTGTATATAAACCCCCTTAAATTATGAAAAATGAGTTACAAAATTTTCACAGAATTTACATTGTAAGCTCTCACCGCAAATACAAAACAGTGGACGTAGGCTTTAGAGTTTACCTCGCTAAACCACTTTAAAAACTCTCATTGTCTTTTACTTTATTGCATCTTTATACCTTCATCACTGATTATCTTTAATCATGCCCACATCAGTTCCGATCCCAGCAAGGTCGATCGGAACTGATGAGGGCGAACAGTCACAGCGACCAACCCAATCCATGCCCACAATGGTGCACACCAGGTCAAAGACTACCACTGGAAACCTTAAAAATGTGGAAACCACCCACCAGGAAGTGCAACAAGATGTCGTTGGACGCCGACCGCCCGTGCCACCAACTCAACACGTCACAAACCACCACGGGGTAGGGACGTCAAACCCCGAGAATCGCCAGCTGGTGGAGATGATCAGAACAATGGTTACACAGACGGTGCAACAAAACGTGGGTGAGCTGAGGAACCAGCAATCAACTACCCAGAATCTCAACTAGCCACACTTCACCAACGCCACTCCAACAGGTATGAATTCTGCAGGTGGACGATCCGCTTCGTTGGCACAAAGAGGCGACCAACACCCCCAACATCGCAAATTACACTCCTTTCATGGCGCAAATCCTGCGAGCAAACTAACCCCGGAAGGCGACCAGGGAAGCAACCGCTAGGGGAAAACGAAGACAATGGACACCCCTAAGATGCACAGCGATATCCCCAGCATCAACGTGCGGTATTAACCCACGTCCTGGACAAGATCGATCTTCGCAGGCTCGCGGGACAAGCCAAGTGCGTCAATTTGGCAATGACCGACATTCCGGTTATACCCGACGTCGCGAGCAACGCACTGACGAGCATGATATCACTTATCAGCCTAGCCATCATGACTCGACCTCGCGCATCAACACGCACACTAGAGGGACCTTGCAAGTGGCAGATTTGCGAAACTTAGATCACATGCAGAAAATGCTCGATGATCTGAGAGCCCGCTAAATTGGCATGGTGGAGGAAATAGTATGTTCCCCATTCACAGAGGAAGTTTGCCAGACCCCGCTTCCACAAGGATTCAAGGCGCCAGAGAGTAAGTTTGACGGAAGAGGGGACCTAGAGACCACTTCGACAATTTCAATGACCTGATAGAGCTACACCAGGTTTGTGACTTGGCTAAATATCGGTGCTTCGTAGTCACATTGGTAGGGGATGGTACACTACCAGAGGAGAGAACCGAAGCCAAAACACTTCACACCAAGGCAACTTGGTATACGCTCATCAATGATAAATTGTACAAGCGCGGGTTTAATGTACCGTTGTTGCGATGTATAAACCACGAGGACGCGAATTATGTTTTGAGGGAGATCCATGAGGGAATTTGTGGAAATCACGTAGGAGGCAAATCTTTTGCATACAAAGTACTTCGCCAGGGATATTACTGGCCAACAGTTTTCGACGATGCAGCGGACTATGTTCACAAACATGATAGATGCTAGAGATTTATAGGTATTCCGTAAGCCCCACCGCAAGAATTGACCACTTTGACAAGCCTCTGGCCATTTGCAATCTAGGGCATCTGTAAGGAAACGGTCCATGTACGCAATGGAAAAACAAAAACATAATAATACAAGGATCGTTCCCAAAGAGCCAAGATCAAAGGTATAATTTTACAGTTTTATCATAATAAAAATCTGCAGAAATTAATCATGAGTTTAGAAAAACATACGCACGTTTGGAGGCTCCTTCAAATTTGTCAATGAACGTTTTTGCTATCAGCCTAAGTATAGGATCGAACCCACGTAGTCCACACGACGACAATCACAAAGAACTAAGGAGGTCAATGAACGTTTTTGCTATCAGCCTAAGTATAGGATCGAACCCACGTAGTCCACACGACGACAATCACAAAGAACTAAGGAGGGATTTGCTAGATCCTCCTTAGCTTTAAGATTAAAGAAGAAAAATCAAATGAATTGATTTTGGACAAAATGAAATACTGCCGTGGGAGAGAGTTTGGGGCTGCTGTGTTTTGTTTTCAAAGAGAAAATGAACAGTGAATGAATTAACACACATTTTACAAATAACTATTTTCTTTTATATTGAAACTTAGTTGCCCTATTCCCATATGGAATAGACTTGGGCTCCAACCCAAACACTCCATGTTACCAAACACTCCCAATTAGATATTTTATATTTATTTCATCATTATCTCCATTAAAATCAATTAATATATATTTAATCTATATATTAATATTTAACAATAATGATGATTTAATTAAATATATGCGAACACATATTTAAACGTAATTTCACTTATTTAATTTTTCTAATAAATTAAATAAAGGCTACAACCTCAGAAAATTTAATTGCACTGTGAAATTACCGAAATACCATTTCGCCTAAAAAAGATGAAAACGCCCTTCTTTCTTCTTGGCTCTTAAATTATCTTCTATGTGTGTGACTGATAGGCTCCTCATCATACCGGTAGTGTATAGTATCGCGATTAACACTAATTAGTCATCTCACTAATACACAGACCAAGATTGACCCCTAGCAAGACATCATGGCCATCCGATAGATTCAGATTCAGCAAAGTAGCTACTTGTCAACGATATGGTTACCGTACAATTCAATCCTTTCATCATCCGTTATCTCGACGAGACGAAGGCATATAAATAGTGTCAACCTTCGGTTACTCTCGATATTATGTATTCAGTTTCTGGACCAATGACCTGTATTATAATCCAGATAAAGCAACAACTCAATCCCATTGTGGCCATAGTTTTAGTGTCATTACCATATACTGAATTGTGCCGTGAGATAACTTCTCCCGTACCCGAGAGTGATGAATACTTTGTCAATCCACCATAGTCTTGATACACTCATTGATGCAGCTAATCACCACCGTATTGACAGCTTTGAAAAGAATTGCGTTAGGCTAGTGTCAAAATACACCAATCGGTGCACAAGGCGCTCCGGTGATCTCAAGTCTAAGGATCACATGCACCACCATTCGTTAGAGGATTTGTTCCATAGACACTAGGGTTACCATCCATATGGAATCCTCTGGTGGGTCTGTCCAGTAAACTTGCTGCGGTGCATTCGCCTACAGCAAGCACCCATATGTTGCACCAGGTTGTCACTAAACAACCTTGACAAGTGAGATCAGTCACTGCCTTTCAACAGGGTCGTTCAACACTATGATAGCCTTACCGTATTATCTGTACCCTTACTTCAGTATAATACTGGGGCTACGGACGTTTCTAGAATGGGCCACCATATGTGCTCATTGGGTTCTCACTATTAAGATTTGAAACACTTGATACCCTCGTCACAGTTCTACCATTCTAAGGACATATATCAATACATATTGCAATAATAATGATTTACGCGATATAGAATAAAATGTCTTTTATTGATTAATGAACATTATTACAAAGAGTCAATTCTATAATAATTGATTGACTCTAGGGCATCTACTCTAACAGCATCGACCTTATCGGCCCTTTGCCTCAAGGAAAAGGGGCCGTTAAGTTCGCAGTAGTTGCCGTTGACTACTTCACCAAGTGGGAAGAGGTCGAGCCCTTGGCAACAATAACGTCGAACAAGCTGAAGGACTTCGTCTATAAAAACATTATTTTTCGGTTTGGGATTCCCAACACAATAATAACCGACAAAGGGAAATAGTTCGACAGTGAAGACTTCAGGACCTTCTGCAAGCAGCTTAGCATCAAGAGGAGTTTCACCGCTATTTATCGACCTCAAGCCAAATGACAAGTGGAGGCTGTGAACAAGGTTATCAAGCACACTATTAAGAAAAAGCTCGACACCTTGAAGGGGAGGTGGGCCGATGAACTGCCCAAAGCTTTGTGGTCCTATAGGATGACAACCAAGAGTTTGATAGGTGAAACCCCGTTATCTCTATCATACGGGTGTGAAGCAATGGTCCTGGTTAAAGTGGGGATAAGCTCATTCTGAAGAGAAGTTTTCGACGACGAAACAAACAAAGATCTTCTCCACCTGAGTGTAAACCTAATCAAAGAACACCGGGCCAAGTCTCAGCTAAGACTCGTCTCATATCAACAGCGAGTCAAACGATACTTCAATACCAAAGTAAAAAATAAAGACTTTGAAGTGGGCGATCTGGTTCTCAAGAAAGTCGTCCAGAGTATCCAAAACCCAAACTTGGGGGCACTTAGACCTAAATGGGAAGGTCTTTTCAGGATCTCCGAGAAGCTAGCGCCAGGATCTTTCCACCTGGAACACCTCAACGGCGAAGCAATAATGTGAGCTTGGAACGCCAAGCACTTGCGAAGGTATTACCAATAAGCAGCTCGGGTTTCACTTATTTCTCTGTTCTTTATTCGTTGTAAGACCACTCGCGGCCAAAGCGTTTGATCAATAAAAGAGGTATTATTCATGATTTTCTTTGTTCGTAGTTAATGTCTTTAATCCATTAGCATTTATTTACCGACCTGTAAATCGCGACCTCAGCGATGATATTTCAAAAGAGAACTCGAAGTCAAGAGTCTCGGAAAGGCAGCTTATCTCAAAAAAGCCACGCCAAAATCCAACTCTTTAAGGATGAAATATCCTAAATCGATGAAGTTGAACTTAAAAAAATTCAAAAAAAAAACACGTCGAAGGAAATCGGCCCTAAGCTAGTGATCAAAACTTGAAAAGGACGATAAGTCCAAAAATCGAAGTTACTCATCGCATAAGATTTTCTCGCATAAATCAAGATGGAAAATCCTAAATCGACGAAGTTAAACTTGAAAAAATTCAAGGAAAAAACACATCAAAGGAAATCAACCTCAAGCCAACAACCAAAAACTCGAAAAGAACGATAAGTTCGAAATCCAAGTTAATCGGCACATAAAATTTCCTCGCATAAATCCGAAAAAGTTCCTCGAGAAGCGAGCTACGCATGACTTATAGCAAATTCGGATCTTATATTACAAGTCCAACTAGGACAAATGAAATGACTCCGCAGAAATATAATAGCCATTGCTCGAAAAGGAAATGTTGAAAAATTTTCTTATATTGATTAGGTTCAATTACATTGTTTCAAAAAAAAAGAAAAAAGAAAAAAAAGTAAACAATCTCTTAGGTTGTTGGAGGAGCAGAGGGGTAATCCTCGACTGATCCAAGGAGCTCCCCATCAAGGGAAAGAGACAGTTCCACGACAAAAGGGACGATAGCACTATCTCCAAGGTTGAGAGCCTCTCTCGGGGGAAGTGTGGTTAGGGGAACCGGATCCTCAACTTCCAACTTGAGCCCGATCTCCTCTTCGCCTTCCTCAACTTCTCCCTAGCCCTCGTCATCATCCTCGGAGTCATCCGAATACACGTAGGCCATTCCCTGAGTTTCGACCTTCATCCTCTCGACTTCCTTTTAATAAACTCGCCGGAAAGAGTGTCGCAATAACAATAAAACAGTAGCATAATGCACAAGAACGCCAGAGAACTTTCGTGAATTGAATAAGGATTCTGACGACTTCGCCACCTTTTATAGTAGCTTGCATGGGAGACGAAAGAATGGGGTTTAATCGCAGCCGTCGAGTTGCATTGAATCTTGACCCTTCATTCGTTGAGCAACCTCAGTCTTTAGATGTGGCCATGTGTCGACTATCCGCTAGGGGCAACAAACCGTCAGACTGCTACACTGATAACCGTTGCCGCACCACGAAACGTGACTGACAAAGGTTGCCGCATTTAATGCGACATGACCACACATAAATTATATGTTTGCCCTAACTTTTTATATTTTGAGTTTGTCAGGCATTGCAGGAAATAAAGACCCAAGTGTGGAGTACGTCGACCAGACATAAGGTCGACCCTTGAAGCTCGATCGAACCTATACTCGGAGGCCTGTTGATAAGACTGAGCTTGACATCAAATCGAGCAATAGTCTTGAAGCTCGAAACGAGCATCGAACACTAGGGGGCAGATCTTGTGTGTGATTTTTCTGCCAAGCTTGGGCTATCATGAGGATATAGCTCGACCTAGAACTAGCTTGGCAACGATGTTTGATCAACTCAGCATAAGCTTGTCGAGCTGTAGCTCAACCCAGTAGAAGCTAGTCGTGAATAATCCGAGCAATCATTCAATCAATTCCCGAATTATCTCAGATCCCAGATATTGCGAAAAAGATTAAATCAACAGTAATTTTTGCGCAATCCCAGCGCCCAATCACGAGAATATCGGAATTACATTTCAGATCAATTGTAATCCTTTTGTTTTCGCTCTTTCCTTCCTACAAATCTTGTATATAAACTCTCTCAAATTATGAAAAAAGGTTTACAAAATGTTCATAGAATTTACATTGTAAGCTCTCACCGCAAATACAAAACAGTGAACGTAGGCTTTAGAGTTTACTTCGCCGAACCACTTTATAAACTCTCATTATCTTTTACTTTATTGCATATTTATACCTTCATTGCTGATTATCTTTAATCACACCCACATCAGTTCTGATCCCGACAAGGTCGATCGGATCTCGCTAGTTGATGCAGATTTTTGTATCAACACTTATTTTCACCAGAAAAACAAATTAAGAACAATTTGCCACAATCCCTTTGATTGGTTTACGTAGAAGTAGGAGTGTATTTATTCATCAAAAGCTGAAATTAAACTTTTGCTAGAGGCAGCCAACAAAGCGGGTCTTTTGTAGATAAATGAGAATTTGCTTTAGAGAGAGAGGGCATGTGCCAAAAGAGTCGCAACATGAATTTGACATCTCAACCGTGAATTGGGACAAGCTAATCCCCCATCAAAAGATGACTCATGGGAGGAGATAGAAGACAAAAACAAAAGAGAAAGTGCTGGGCTGCTGGACTCCTCTTTCATATTGTTGTTAACTAATCATATTACAGCGACCTAAGGTCCCCCAACAAATGAAATTGTGGTTGATTTTAATTTGGGGCCTCTCGGCTTTCTCCTTTGAGGGGTTTTTTTACTTTGTGGCCTAGAAAAATAGCTAGTACAAATTGCTTGCAGAAAAAATGAGTTCATGCATTAATTTCGGAATAATAAGTAGTGAAATTGACATTTAAAATGACGTTCGCAATTCCGACGACGAAATCAAGGACCTTCATCTCCGGCCCCATCCGTGTTAAGATGTATTCCCTAATCCCCTTCGACCCAATGCCATCGTCAAATTTTTGGGAGCGGGGGCAGAGGCGCGTCTCCCTTGTAGAGGAAAGCAATATCTATCCCTAGTCCCGACCCCATACTGAAAAATCCTTGAACCTTGGCCTTTTTTTATTTTTTTAAGTGAAATATATATTTTTTTAAATTATACATTTTTACGAGGAAGGAATTCGAGGGTTTTCTGCTTTCCCACCAGTGTCCCGATCCTTGATTTCAGGGTATACTTTTCCCATCCCACCCAAACAGGACCGATGTTTTTCAAGCATCCAATCGGACCAATCCCTTCAGGTTTTTGTGTCATCCCTAATTTAAAGAAGGCTTTCTATCTAACAGTAACTCCCACCTTGATTTAATCAAGTCTAACAAGCAATTCCAATTCCACAACTAACTGTAATTAAAGTTTTAACTCTGGAATCTTCTACAGGGATAATTGAAAAACTTAAATTTGAGAACTTCACCTTCCAAAATTGACACGAGATCAAACAACAGCCACTGTTGAAAATGTAATATGCAGTTTGAGTTAAGAGGATAGAACAACGCTAAAAGATCAGCTCTAATCTATAACACCTTAATGGTAAGTCAAATTCTTACATCAAAGAATATACCAATGATTTAACTTTCAATATCATACATCAGAGCAATCCAGGCCAGAAATTTTAATGACCTGATTACCCAGCTTATCTGCATCACAACATTTAGATATCACTGCCTTTCATATTTCAAATAACAGAATCGAAGGTGCTACCTACATAAAAAATGTTGTTTACTATTCCACAAATAAAGTTTATTTATACTAAACCATGGGTCAAAAAATTTACTCAGCTATGCAGTACAGGCACAGCGATAATCTCCTGTTCATCTGTCAACTTCTTCCACAAATTCCCGAGTTGTACGTTGTTCACTCGTTAGTATTCTTAACTGGTAGACATGGTACATTACTGGACAAGTCTCCGCATTTAGCTTATTAGATATATAAAATATCATCTTATGGTATTGTTAACATCAGAAGATGGCACTTCAGAAATCCTAGATGGTGGAGTTTGTGCCCTAGGAGTAGAGACATCAGACATTTCGAAATCAGCATGCAACATATTTACTCCGCCCCATTCAACACCTGCTAGTTAAGGAATTAAGGATTCAACAATTGTTTTTTGAACTGAATGAAGGTTAATAAGAGGAAGGTATGGGAGGGAAGGGACCATAGATAAAAGAAAGGAGCAATATATTAGATGAAGGATACAGTCTGTCTTCCATATATCTGTGATACTAACATCAGCATCTGATAGAAGCCAATAGTCGGCATCATTCTGCAACAACAATGAGACATGTATGTCAGAGTGATCTAAGCATTGGAGAAGAAAAATAACACAGTAGAATAACATATCTTTCATTCATTGTGATGTATGAGGTTTAAAAGATCTAGAATATGTTCAGAACTCCATGTATCTTAGTTCTGTTACTGATAGTTTACGAGTATTTTGAGAAATTGAAATGTATTGAGAGATGAGTTACAAACAAGATATTCTCCCGCAAACGAATTAAGATTAAACCAAATGAATTAGGCAATCAGATCCCTGGTTGGCATATAAAAATGTTAGAAACCAACATGAGAATTTAGATCAAAAGACAAAATTACTAAGTTACACCTAGTAGATATGACAGAATCTCAATGTCACCATCTTAGGGTGCATCTTCGTTTATCTGAAGATGTCCAGGCTTTTGACTACTTAGCTTGAAATCTATTTCATATCTGAGCCTCAGATGCAATGCCATGTGAAGGACATTTCCCAACTCAATCGAAACTTGAACCTTTAAATGGTATCTGGTTCCTCATTACTGAAATTGTAAATAATTTCTGACAGAAACTGAATATTGCTCTCATAAATCAACAATTTCTTTACAAGAAAGCTGTAAGGATTACTAACTGTAATTGCACTTACATCAACATCTGAAGGAACAATCTTCATCATTCCCCCAACAATATCCTGTGAAGAATTAAGATCAGAGCACCCTTGATGAGCTTGTTGTGCCTGAGGTTCAATTTCATTTCCACTGCTCTCCACAGGGACCATCTCCCTCACTTGGTTTTCATTAAACTCTGAACTGGAAGCAGGTGGGAAGCTTACAGGTGGCTCAGCACTATTCATCTCCTCAAACTTCTCCTCAAATTGACTGGAGAGCACCAAAAAAGAAAAGGATGACTCAGGAAAAACAAATAAACAGGAAAGGATCTCAAGCTGTAAATCATCCAGCAATCAATGTAATTAAATATCATGAAAGATCAAAGAGAAGTCATTAAGAGCATGCAGAAATCTCAGCCTGACTGGATTGCAAAATTACCTAATAAGGTATACATCAATAGGACCCATTGTACTTCTAAGAATTATCCGGTATCTCCTCTGTGGGTATTCAACAGCCTGTCGTACAGCAATGACACATGCATTAGTTACATCATGATAGTAAATGACACTAATTCCTCTTAAACTTTCAGCTCTTAACTCACTTCATCAGGATCAGGGACTTCAAGTGTAGTTCCGTGGGGAGCTTTGATTGCAATAAGGGTTTCATTCTGCCGGAGTTGATGAAAACATGTCAAGTTTCAGATAAGCTAAACAACTTTGACACTAGTCCCAAACTAGAATATGGTTATAAAAGCATCCAATATGATGTAGCAAAGGAAAAAAAAGACTAACCATGAAACGGGGTATGTTCTTGATATCTTCTTCACTCACAAAAAGCCACCTGGAATAGTTATAGAGGAAAGAAAATGTTATCTGTGCATGTAAACACAAGTGCAATTAACAGGACCAGGGCACATGGTGAGGAAGAGGATTTACTTTTGATTGTTTTCATTTTCACTCAAACCCCTCAATCTTTCTTGCATTTCCCTGCAACAGTTGAAGAATCAACACTATTATAAAAATCCAGTATAGCGAAAGTTACCACTCTAGCAAGAGAATAACCCACATAATTTGGTCATCTAATCTGCGCTCTTCCAGGGAAAGACTTTCAACTTCAGCCTGCATTAAAAGACAATCAAATAAAAACCTGTCAATCTTGAAAAGCCACTAAAATAAAGCTCTTTTTCTTTCATTTTCTGGTTCCCCCTATTATGTTACAAAAAATGAGGTGGTAGATGAGTCAGAAATGCAGGATATTCTGTACAAATTTGCAAAATGAGATAAAGGAACACAGAAAATTCTAAACAATAATAATAATGATAGGAAAAAAAAAAAAAGTAGTTGCCATTGTCTGCATGTCAAAATATGAATATCTACTTTCACATACCTGTAAAATGGAGGCATCACCATCCGACTCCCCTGTTGTTGAATTATCAATTCCCCTAGTCAATTTGATTGATTCTTGAATAAGTTCCCATGTCTTAGATCAAATTAAAATACAAGAAAAATAACATCAAATTCTTATAATTACTTCCAACGTATTCTGTTCTTGAGCTTCTTCTCAATAAGACCAATTCCTTCCAAGACATTTGTTATGTCATATATCCGCCTCTTTTGCACCTATGTTAATCCACAACAGAAACGACCATCAATAAGTACATTAAAGAAGCCAGCATTATTCATGATTAATGAGCTGGATGCTCACCTCTAAAGTTTCTGCAGCTTTGTTCAGGTCAAGCATACCATCTTCAGCATGCTTAATGAGATTAATGAATTTTTTTGTCAGGAGCCCTGGAAGTTCAAGCAATATATTGTCAGCCTTGCAATAGATAACAGGTTCAGAGATACATAAGTAGCTAATATGGAATATAAAGAATTCTGTCATAAATGCCAAGACTTTCAGGATTACCTAGGGAACTGTCATAACGGCAGTTGCCAGCTGGAGTAGGAGTAGATGGGGAACCTGCAAGTTGACATAAACTACTTATAGTTTTTCACCCCTTGATGCTGGTTGTTAAAGTACTTGTAATTCAGCTTAAAACCCATTTTTTCTGTAGTAAAGCATATTTAATTTACACCATCTAATTTGGTTAATCTCTTAGAAAGCTCAAATCAGAGGATCCTAAAATGACAACACATAAAGTTTCTCACCACCATTTGACATAGGAGTCTGAGGAGTTGATCTATTGCCCTTCGTGGCCTTTACCCTGTTGTTTACCCTTGCCCCTTTTGCTGATACAGGAGTCTGGAAGGGACAGATGGACAAGTTAGCGAATCCAGGACTGCTAGCCCAATCACCGAATTCAGCCTCATTGTCATTCATTCCATTCTTCCTCTTTACTTGCTGAGAAACATAAGCAGGATCCCAGATTAATTAAAAACAGGAAGCTAACAAAGTAGACAACAAACTAGTAAAACATCTCTACTTTAAACCCTATGTGCTGTCGACTTCACGCGTAAAGCTTATTAAACACAAGTGTTCCAACTTAATAATTTATTTGCTGTTAAATCACATAGATAACGGCAATTGTATGATCACTAATATTATGTCCATATTACACTATCATTTATCGCAGCCCCACATCATAGTTACAAAATCCACAGAAACATACAAGCATACCAACACAATCAACAAATACGAAAAAACATCCAATCTTAACCTTGAATTATTCAAGGCACCACATAAAAACTTTAATAACCTGGTCTCACCAAACAAGATGGCAACACGCTCCTCAGGCTTTTGCTCTCAAATTTTTAAATCAGAAGGCCTCATGTTTATTTAGCAGTTCTCACACTAGCAATGTAGAATCTTACACATGAACTTAATCCTAGGCACGGCACATAACGATATAACAACACTTAGATTACTCATTGCACAGTAGTTTAAGCAATTCAGCAAACAAAAACGCTAAACTGAACTGAATTTAAATGTGTCATCAAGCAAAAAAAACCCTAATAATCAAAGCAAATTAAACAGCGATTACTTCATAATCAAGTAAAACACAAACAAGCCACAACTTAATTTAAACTTACTGTTAAAAAAATCGAGTATAAACGCAACAATGCATTCACAAAAGTCAAACAAAACAATTATTTAAGGAAAAAAAAATCCAAATTCTTTTAGAATTACAACAAAAAGATCACTAAAATAAATACAAGTTAAAAGAAAAAAAAAAAAAACTAACAGGAGATCTAACAACAATAGCTTCAGGTTCGTGATCGTCGGCTCGGCGAGTAGTTGCGGCAGAAGAGGAGAAGTGATGGTAATCATCGGAAAAACCAAACGGAGGTTTGGTGGTGACGAAGGCCAAGTGGCGCCTTATTGGCGGAACGATCGGCGCGGCTGCGGGCGGCGGATGGTGCGGCCGCGGCGCCGGGCGAGTGGAGGCTCGAGCAGCGGCGCCGGTCATGGACGGAGAAATTACGAGAAGAAAATAAAAGAAAAGACAATTTAAAAAAAAAAGAAATGAAGAAAAATGAGTTGAAATGAAAGGAAATGAGATCTGAAAGAGAAAAAAAGAAGTGAAGTAAACAAGATGAAGAACAGAAGAAAACGAGGGAAGGAGGGAATTTTAGTTCGGATGGATGTGGAGGGAAGTTTTGCCCAAATTTATTAAAATTAATTAATTATTATTATTATTATTATTTTTTGCCCTTTTGTTTGTGAAATTGTGTAGCCACCTCTATTTTTTCTTTTTTCTTCTAAATACTTCATCTATATTTATTTGATTTTGCTAAGGGTATGTTTGATTTGTCATTAAAAATTAATTTTTTAAATTAAAATACAATTAAAAAATATCGAATTAGTATGTTAATATTTTTAATACAAATTGTTTTCAAATTAAAAACTATATAAGATTATAAAATGATTAATTTTTTTTTATTTTATACTAGTTTTTATGACTATATTCCAAAAGTGTTTTTGAAAACTATTCAACTTATTTCTACTAAAAGCATTTTCATAAGATTTATTGTATTTTTTATTTTTAAAAACAAAAAATATATTTAAATTTTATATCAAACAGTCCCAAAATGTTTAAGCGCTAAGACTGTTAAAAATGATATATAATAAATGTTAAATATGTAAATAGAAGTAATTTAGTTTAATGATTTATTTTAACTTTCTATATCATAAATTTATATTTAATATTTTCTACATGTGTTTTTAGAATACATATTAAACACTAAAATTTTAAATTATATAGGAAATATTAAATATATGATGAATTAAATTGTATAATAAGTCATTTTTGTTTTGTTTAAATGGTGTGATAACTTAATAATATATTTCATAAGTTTTCAAATCATTTCACTCTAAATTTTTCATGAATTAGTTTACAATTATATATCCAAGCATTATAAGGGCAATAAATGCTTAAATATTTTTACTTCAATTTTTGGTTTATTTTACATTAATTTTGATGTGTTAATCTACTTGAATCCAAAAGTGTGTCAAGTGGATAATATTAAATATTGTGTTTTAAACTTTATGTATTAAATAATTTATATTGAAATTTGAATAGAACTAATATTTAGAACTTCGTGTCAAAATTTTAAGTTAAAGTAACTCTATTTAAAATCTATATATTTCTTGTTAAAATGGCACCAAAACCTCGATAAAAAGAATATCTAAAAATTAAAGATTACTAAACTTTAACAAGAACATGATTAGTTTCAAATTTCAACTAAGCAATAACAATTCTTTATGTAATTGTTTTTTTTCTTTTTCTCTTAAAGAAAGTAAAATATACGGGTTTATTATTCAGGGGTATGGCTGCAACAAAATTATCTTGTTTGTGATATTTTTATAAAAAAACAATGTTTTAGAAAACAATTTCAAAAAACAAAAAGTTTGGGTTATTTTCACAAAATGCTAATAGAAAAAGTTGGATAAAAAAACAAAAAAAAAAAAAGGGGGGGAAATTAAATGATGGAATCGGCGAATACGCGCCTTTCTTGTCTTACGCACGTACGATTATTTGGCACTTATTCATCGCCTTCCTTTTTAATCATGTCCAATTAAAACCCTAAGCACAAAAATTTAGGGGACCACGCAACATGCAAAGTTGGTGCTACGCTTTTAAATGCATGACAAGTGGCAAATACCAAATTTAAACCATGGCCGTTTAAAGAAAAATATCGAATATTTACTAGAAATCATGTCCATGGCAATGTTTTAAAAACTAATTCGGGGTGAAACCATGCAAAGTGGTCGAGTCTCGAGTTGACCGGATTAACTAGTTTGACTAATAGGTCAAACCGATGACCAAAGGTTTGAAATATTAGCAAACAAACCCTTGACAAATTTTCTTCAATCTTATAGTTTGAAATATAGCAAACACACCCCAAATGCAAATCGACGGTCAACTAGTTGGCGGTGGCGACATACCAAATGCAGATCCCACTCATCGTTTGAGCCATTCCCCACAAATCTTCCCAAGATATGGCCAAAATCAAGCCACACCATTACTAGTGTCAACAACTCAAGCCAAAGTAGGCATATTTCTAAAGTCGACAACACTCTCCACCTCCACGATAATACTCCCCTTAGCCTCCTGATCCAAACCCATCACACCCCCTTGTTCGTCTTATCAATAGCCGACAACAGGCCATTGTAGCCGTCACAAACATACATAAACAATTTCTATGGAGCTTGGGCTGATTAAATGGTAATTGAGGTGTGCAAAGGTTTATTCGATAAGACAAAAAATGATCTCCGAGTGCAAACTCAAAGTATGGGGACAAAGTCGATTTTAATGATTTGATGATGTTGAGTAAAATGGTAAATGCTCAATGGATAAAAGTTATTCTAGGGTTGTATATTTTAAAAATATAATATAGTTATTGATTTTGAAATTATTTATGCAATATGTATGTATTGATATATCACACACTCTCATTCATCAAATTGATAGAAAGAACAAAAGATTTTGCTTTGACTAAATTAAGTAAATATGAAAAACACCATGTAACAAAAGGAGGATGGGGCTGTCAAATTCCTAGATTTTAAATATAAAATGCATTTGGTATTTTGATTTTATGTCTCTTTTCTTTTTTGGTATTTTGATCTGTAAGACAACTAAATCATTCCTTTATATATCACAATCATGTGTGATTACCACATCTTCGACTTCAATTTATTTCCATAAAATTCCAGCTCAAAATATATAAGCCTTTCCAACTGTCATGGTTCACTGAGTCAAGTACTTGCTGTGACCATGGAACTCAATAGGCTTTTCTGGGTTAAAGTACAGAATTGACTATCGCAAAAATGAGTTGTAAAATCTAAGCATGATAGCAATACAACATGCATGGCATGTGAGATTAAAGCTACTGGGTTTTATGCGGCAAGCACTTAATGTGAAATGGCACGAAAAAGATAGAGAAGGTTGCAATGGAAGGTTTCATCAGATTTTGAATCAGTAGAGGATCTTATAAAAGATATAACAATGTCAACCGAGATTACAAAGAGCAGACTGACACTCCAGGCGAAGCAAAGCATGCTTAGGGGGCTTCAAACACCTAACGTGGATTGGCCTAAATGCAGCTTTTCAATGATTTTTCTACTGTTAAATATCACTCATGCTTCCAATTGAGCGACAGACCATCCTGTCTAAATGACTCTACAAAATCTTTTGCTTCAAAAGAGTTCATTTAGAGACCATCTCCTTAAATATGCTTATCGTATCACCTAAATTGCAGAAATGGCTCTACAATGTCTATGGCCAGCTAAAAAAAAAAAAAAAAAACTTAAGGCAATATTCCCCATGAGAGCATAGTGCATCAGAAGTGCAACCCAAGAGTCCACAAGATACTAGCCTGAAAAATCAATAGGGTAAAGACGTCTGCAATTCAAAGCAAAGAGTAACCTCATTAAAGAGGCAATGACATTAGCTAACTTGGAAGAACTGCACTACTGTCTACGCTTAATGAACAAATCCTACATCAAGAAATAGACTTGATTGGTCTTTAGATGAAACCAATCGCAAAAAAAACCAACCCTACATAATTAAAACTATCAAGTGAAAAACACAATGCACCCATCTCTCATTTGGTGGTATAACTCAACATGAACTGATCATAATCTCCGTTCAACAATGTTCCTGTAAATTCTTCATCAAATGAAAATTCACCTCGTTATAACTAAGTTTACACCACAAGCAAACTCAAGTTTTGAATCAGATCACAAAACTTTTCAAGCTTTTACTCTAATTTTCCATTGCAGCAGAAAATTTGTAAAAGAATCGCTAATCAAAACAGCTCAATAACACAAAATATAACAACAATAAATATACTCTATATTGAATCAATATCACATTTTATAACGACAAAGGCGAAGTTTTTAACGGCAAAGAAGTATTACAACACACCTCCAATCTATGACGAAACTGTTCCTCACTTGTTCTTAATAATACATTCAGCGGAAAATAAGCCCCTTTCTCTAGACAAGCTTGGTGTCTCGGCTTAATCCTATTCTCCAAACTAAAAGAGAAATACTGTGGAAAATCTTTCAATTCTTTCAAATCCCTCCCCATTTCCACCACAAAGTAATTCAATTTCGGCTCGTAATTTTCCTGAACACTGTAATTAAACAGCTGAGGGAAACGACGGAACATAGCCGTCGTTTCGCGCCGTGAGAAGCCGATTTTTTGAAAGTAATCTAAACGAGGAATGAGTTTCTCTTCAACGCTACAGGAAAGTAAGTAGGTGTGTTTGTTTACCTCGGCGATTCCGATGCTTTGTAGGAAATATAGGGTGGGACGCAAGCGGGATTTGACGCTGCAGAGAAGCAATCTGGGCCGTCGGTTGATGACTCTATTCAAATCAGTGCCGTTCACTTTGGCTTCGCGGAGGAGAAACGTGAAGATTGGGAGGATATCTGAGGTATTGGTGGTTAAAATTAGGAGACAGATGGAGATGATTCGGCGGAACTCGAATGTAGTGAGGTTGATAGATATGAGTAAATCAACGGTCGATTTGATGTCGAAGAGAGAAGTTTTGATGATGGAAGGATGATCGTTGATTAGTTGGAAAGAATCGAGGCCTATGGAGTCAAGATAGAGCATTTTTTCTTGGAATTCAGAAGGGGAGTCCGAGTCATGGGGTGGAGGTTGTTGTGTTTGTATGGGTGGGGGTGGCGGTGGCGGCATAGATGGAATTTGTGTGAATTTGGGAGGTATAAATGGAAGAGGAGTGATTGTTTTAGAAGAAAAAGAGGGAAAACGGAGGTTTCTGGGGCGAGAAAGGGAGGGAAAATGATGGTGGGTGGAGGGAAAATGGAGTTTAGGGTGAGAAAATGGAGAGGAAAGTGTTTCCTGCATTGCCATGCTACTACATGGTCAATGGTGAAGAAGTTTTGTTTTTGTTTTTATGTTTTCGTTTTTGGTTTTATGGTTGGGAGGGAATATGAGGAGAGAGCCAGAGAGGAATGAGTAAAGGATAAGAGTTGTGCTATCTTGAAAATCTGAAGAGGGTTCAAGAATTTTTAGATAAAATGTTGTCTGCGTTCTTGAGAAAGAGACGAAGGCTAAGCCCAGGTTCTCTGGGCTTTGGGCAAATTTATTTGGGAATATATTAAGTGGGCCTGGCTCATGGATTGTTGCTCATTCCAAACTATAATATCATTTATGATGTGTGTTTTTTATGAATAAATTGTAATATTTAATATAGATTAATTATTAGGATTTATTCATAAAATAAAATAAAAATTCTAAAATTTATTTTCATTTTTGCTGTCTTCAAAATACAATTGAAGAAGACAACGCAAACCGTTGCATAGATTGATGGTTGGTAAACACAATGTTGTACTTGTGATGTTAACTTATTTATCGTTAGTTTAATTAAACTCCTAAATCAACTTTTAAAAATTTTAGACTCTTTAATATATGAAATTAAACTTTAAGAGGTTTAATATTAAGAATGATATGATTTTTTAATAGGTATTTTTAATTGGTAATATCTAATTCCCTATAATCAAAAGTAATTTTAAAATAAAATAAACACCTCATAAATTGTTTTTAAAGTTAATTATTATTTAAAAGACAATTATCAGTAACTATAGGGAGTTTCTACTAATAAGCCTTTTTTTTTTATAATATTTTAGAGCATCTCTAATAATTGTAAAAGTATATAATATTTTTCGTTTATAAATACGTTTAATATTAATTAATTTTATAAGGTTGAATAAACCATAAATTTATGTATTATTTTTAATATATAATGTAGAATATTCTATAATACAGAAAAACTAAGGTAACCTAGATTTCCGGTAACCCCAAATGTGTGGAGCCGGTAACCCCAATAAAACCTGAAAATCCATCCACCATCCACCATTCATCCACTGCCACCATAACCAAAACCCCTTACTTATCCTCTTAGTCGTCCAACGTTTCATTTCTCCACCCAAGACTCGCTCCTCACCTACCTCACTCTCTGCTTCAATGGCTTGCTCTGCTGCCACCACCGCCGCCGCCTCTTTCATGGCCTCAAACCCCACCAGGGCTCTCTTCCCCTCTTCCTCTTCTTCTCAAATCCTAACTATCCCTCGCTCCTTCTCCGGCCTCCGTCAACCCCTACGCTCCGCCCGGGTCCCACGATCCCTCTCCTTCTCCCGTGGGTCCCATTCCAGAAGGTCCTTCGTTGTCAAAGCAAGCGTAAGTCTGTTTCTTTCTGGGTGTTTTTTGTTTTTTTTTTTTGGTTAGTGTGATTTCACTTTTGTTTTTTAATGTTCGGTTTGTTCAATGAATTGGATAGAGAGTGTAAAGTTTCAATTTTTAAAGTTGTGGAATCTTTAAATTATAAATTTTTGTTTGTATTTAGCAATGCTTGTATGTTAGTTTAGGTTGGCTTATGCTCATTTGAATTAGACATTTTGTTTTAATCATTTAATGCCCTCTTGTATGCTTTATAGTGCTTGAAATGGGTAAATTTTTTGCATTCTTAATATCACATGGTTTCAGGAAATGCAGTATTCAGTGCATAAATGTAATCTTAATTGCTAATATGAGTAATGTATGCGAAAATAAACGTTCCATATAACTTGAGAAGTTTTAATTTTTAGAGTTGTGGAATCTTTAAATTGTAATTTTTTGTTTGTGTTTAACAATGTTTGTATGCTAGTTTAGGTTTGGTTGAAACCCGTTTGAATTGGGCATTTATTTTTAATCAGTTAATGCGCTTTTGTATACTTTATAATGCTTGAACTGGGTAAGTTTTTTGCATTTGTATTCTTACATGGTTTCAAGAAATGCTGTAGCCAGTGTATAAGTGTAATTTTAATTAATAATATTAGTAATGTATGTGAAAATGAATGTTTGATATAATTCGTGAGATCTGCCTGGGGAGAAGATGTCTGATGCAGGATTTAAGATTGTACAGTTACTTGTATGACATTGATTTACCTTCTGATTATGTTGCTTCTTGTCTCTTTTTGCAGGGCGATGCACCATTGGTTGGAAACAAGGCACCCGATTTTGAAGCAGAGGCTGTTTTCGATCAGGAGTTTATCACGGTTAGAAGAATGTTCTAACATCTAACTGGCATTTTTAATGTATTCGACTTCTATGTGAAAAGTGATATCCTGTAGTGAATTGGATTTATGTGGCGAATACATATCATTAATTGTATATGTTTGTTCTTTCCTAACTGATGCATTGTCAATTCAGGTCAAACTTTCAGAGTACATTGGGAAGAAATATGTAATTCTATTTTTCTATCCTTTGGACTTCACATTTGTTTGTCCTACAGGTTAGTTTAAGTTTGAACTGATTAAAGCTGAAGTTAGATGACAGTGGAAGTTGAAATTTTCTTATTGTTATGTATTTATTCCTTGCAGAGATCACTGCCTTCAGTGACCGTCATGCAGAGTTTGAGAAGCTAAACACAGAGATATTGGGAGTCTCAATTGACAGTGTGGTAAGTTACTTATAAAAGATTTCAAATACTTAAGTGCTGCCTTCCTGCAATTATATGTTAGTTTGATTAAGAGGTTTGCTATGTGCATATAGTTCTCTCTAGCAGTATGATTTATCATGAGTTGCCTATCTGAATATTCCTCACATTCCTATTTATATCTCTCCCTTGGTTTCAGACTTTTTTCATTTATTTGTGTATCTGATGAGATCCTTAGTGTGCTGGTCTATTGTAGGAAACATAAGGTTGTGAAGGGGGATTTTGGTGATGTTGGCAGGAAACTTCCATGGGTTTAGGCTAGGACAGGTGGCGATTGGGGGTTGGGACAGCAAAGGAATTCAGTTAGGGAGAGAGAGAGAGAGAGAGCTGGAGGATAAAAAGAGAGACAGAGAGAGAGAGCAGATTAGGGTAGAGAAGAATATATTGAAATTTGGGAGGAGCTAACCCTTGAAGTTAGCAATTAGGGAGGAGCTGGCCCTCAAAGTCCAGCATTGCTTTCCCTTTCATATTCTGATTTTGTCCTTTTGGGTTGATGTGCTGGGTTATTTTGTTGTTTGCTGCCAATTTTATCAGTTTGTTGAGTATCAATACACATATATATTTTCTTCCTATTTCTTGGCTGTTGGCTGTTATTATTTTACTGTTTTGTTGAGTTTTGGGAGTGGGTTCTCATCAGTATCTTAATATAATGAAAATTTTTGGTGATGTGTGGCCATCTCTAAATCAATTGCCTTAGCTTGAGAACCATAATGCTTTGTTGCCCTGACACGAAATGGAGTTATTAGCTTTAATGCTTTGCTTTCTCCAATATGCTTGATTTTGATTGCTTATATTTTGTTCTGAACGATTCAAGTGAACTGGTTATAGCTTGCATATAATAGAGATGCATATAATATGACAAAAGGGTCATCGTGTATCTGACCTTTTTTTTGTGTGATAATTTTGTTACTTAAGGTATATATATATAATTGATGAAGCAAGTATGTTTTAAAATAGCATATCTATATGTTCTGTGTGTGTATTTTAGTGTTTGTTTATAGTTGATTTTACCTAGTGGAACTGATAAAAAGTAAAGCTCAAAGTACTAATGGAGAATGCTTGAAATAGGAAAAGAGAGAAAGTAGATTTATACATGCATGAAGAAATTTGGTCTACTTTACATCAACAATAATCACTTTATCTAACTATAATTTATTACCTTTGGATCAGAGCAAGTAATTGGCGATGGCAAGTTACTAGTTTCATTCATATAATGGTCAAGATTATTAATGGCTATCATGTTTTAGGATTTTTTATTTAGGAATTATGAATTGGAATTTGAAATGTTTACTTGAAGTGTTTATCTCTTGCATGATAACTATTGGATCTGAAATATGAATCACTAATGAATCTTGATTGTCTCCTGTTATTTTACAGTTCTCGCATCTGGCATGGGTCCAAACTGACAGGAAGTCTGGTGGTCTTGGTGATTTGAATTATCCATTGATTTCTGATGTCACCAAGTCAATTTCAAAGTCTTTTGGAGTTTTGATCCCTGATCAGGTATGAGATGACCTAAATTTTCAGTAAGATATCTCCCTAAAAAGCAGTTAGCCTCTATCCTAACGATGGATTTACCTATGTCCTGGCTGTCCTCTGGATCATTTGATTGGATTAAAAGTTTTGATTATTAATCATTATTACTGCCCTGTCTCATGCATCATCTTTTGCATAAGACTGCTTATAAATTTTCACCGTGTTTGTTAATAAAAAGTTCTGATAAGAGAGTGAAAATGCTCGGTGAAAGTTGTGGTCTGAAGAATGTTAAGCAAGATTGTTAGCAGACGCTGATCAAACTGTTCCAAGTTAAAATTAATTGTTAAAAACCATATTTCCAGTAAAGAAGTCATTGGAAGCAATCATCTTGCACAGCAAGGTTGATGTTATTATTGCCTCATAATCAGAATGAAATCTTCATACTTCATCTATATGTTTGGGAGGGTCACTTTTCAAAAACATGTTTTCAAGTACTGGAGTACAGATCAGCTGTACAGTTATCCGTTGTTTGTGGAAAGGATGTACATGTTTTTTTGGTATTTACTGAGAACAACTAGTCCTACTTTTTTTCAGTTATAAGCAATTTCTCATTGACATTGAAAGATTTTTCAGTGAAACTTACTGATCACTTCTGAGTCCGAGTGTTTCAAATTCTTCATGCAAAATGTGAAATTTAATATTTTCTCATTGTAGCAGTTTCCCTCATAATATATACATTTATTGATAATATAAACAAATCTTATATTTTTTATTTCAATACAGGGGATTGCATTGAGAGGACTTTTCATTATTGACAAAGAGGGAATCATCCAGCACTCCACCATCAACAATCTTGCCATTGGCCGAAGTGTTGATGAGACGATGAGAACGCTCCAGGTAAAATTTCCTGATATATGCTTAACCTTTTAAATATATCTGGAGAATTATTGTTTCTTTGTGCTAACGTTTTAATACATCTTTTGTTGCTTTCTACAGGCTCTGCAGTATGTGCAGGAAAATCCCGACGAAGTGTGCCCAGCTGGGTGGAAGCCTGGTGAGAAGTCAATGAAGCCAGACCCAAAACTCAGCAAGGAATACTTTGCTGCGATATAGAGGGGGTAGCATCGATATCCCAGATGCATATCTATGTTGATTAGGGAGGTGTAGCCGAGTTTTGTTTTTATGTATTATCATTTTACTGATTCTGAGTTTTGAGAAGCATTATGTGAGAATAAATGCATTGGATTTGAATGAAACTTATCCCTTGTTTTTCATGTTGAATTGAATGCATGCACAATCTCTCTCGTTAATGCCCACACGTGTTCGTCTTTCATGTTATCTTGAACATTGATGTAAAGAGCTTCTTATCATTGTAGTATCTGAAATGCGTTTGGGTAAAACTGAAGCCCAAAATCTAGGTTGTGTTGAATCAACATATATACATCAACTTGGTGATATGGGTCAAATTTAAACTCTTAATAATAGTGGAGGGAAAGTTTCAAACCCATCGCTGTTTCGAAATGTGTGGTTTTATTAACGATATTTGGGTAGAATTCACTCTTAAAAGAGTTAGCTCAACAAGGATATAAATTTGTGTTACATCACATATCACTAATGATCGGCAAAAGAATTTAGTCAATGTAAAAATTATAAATGAATCCGTGAGAGTCAAGCTTAAAGCCATTTTTACACGGATTTTTCTTTTTAAAACGTTAAATGAACTATATTATATATAATTAGGTCAAATATCATATGATATGGATGAGACGTGATCAATTTTTCTTGTGATCATAAATAAAACTTTAAGAAATCTAGCACCTAACTAATTTGTCGGATGCAATCTTATAGTTTGATTATCTTGTGACTAAATGTGAGCCTTAGATTGATTGACCAAATTATTAATTGACTTGAAAGGATCTTCAATGGATGATATAGATCTAACTAATCAAATATAAATTATAAATTGATGATTAACATCCTATCATGAGTGTCACATGGATTCATACAATATAATTGTTGATCAATTAACTCCTTTTTTGTTTGTCATATTGCAACATTATTTCTTTCCCACTTCTTAACATGAAATATTTTTATACAATAATGTTTCAATCATATTAAAACTCCATTAATTTCCACTTATTATCAAATTGTGATATGCGGCTCATGAAAGGAGACCGAAACTCTCAACTATTATTTTCTTTGAGGCCTACTACATACACAATTTAAAATCATTAATTAAAATTACTTCAATGATTGGATGCTTATAATTGTAATTAGGATACTTAATCACAAAAGTACTATTTTGAAGAGAAATAATGACATCGTTCTTTAATTTTATATTGAAATTACCCTTAGTGACTATAGAAATATTAAGTAATTAGGTCAATAATATTATTAAATTATTGTAAAATTAGCGTTATACTCTCTTCTGGGGTGTATTTTTTAAGGAATAACTAAATTTGTTAGTGTGTTAATTATTTTCAATTTAATTCATAAATCTCGATATACTATGAGATCAAAGCCTAAGCAAAAGTGTAATATTTAATCTAATGATTTCAATAATCTATAATATCAATTAAATGATACTTTAATTACATGTTAAACAACTTGTAATAATTTGCAAGTATTAACTGAAATGATTTCAATAATATTAAAGATAATTTGGAATTCATAACAGCATTAATTTCAATTATCTCCTCATATTCTTGGTAAATTTAACAAACCCCTCAAATAGTTTTGGAATTATTGCTACCTTCCATATAGTATCACTAATTCGATACATACTATAAAGAGAGGAGGTCAATAATAATTAAGCAAAATCTTAAGGGATGTCACCGATAATTAAGCAAAAAATCATAAAGAGGCTAGAGATACGTACAATGTGAGGTCGTAATAATTCTCAAATTACAAAAGTTACTCAAAAATTAACACAAACATTAGCGCCTCTATAATGTAATGTGTAAGAATCAATATTCTGAAAACCAGACAGGGCCCTTGACCAGGTTGACTAGTCCAACCGGTCAGTTGGACTGATGACGTCAAAAATTTCAACAAATTTAAAATCCAGCAAACACACCCTTGCGCAATTACATTAGTCCCTACAGGTTTGAAATCCAGCAAAAACACCCATGCAAAATCTGTTAGTAAACGATCCAGTCACGGAGCGGAAAACAAAAATATTTACGACATGTCTCATTCTATAGGACCAAAATCAGGGCACAAATTTACACTTTATATATAAAATAAGAATCTGCAGGAAATCAATTTAGAGTTTAAGAAATCATACGCACGTTGGGAGGCTCCTCCAACTTGTCTTTGAGCATATTTCGCTACCGACCTAAGTGTAAGATCGAACCGGTGTAGTCCACACTAAGATAATCTCAAGGAACTAAAGAGAGATTTGCTAGATCCTGTTTAGCCTTTAAGAACCAAGAAGAAAAATCAAAGTAATTTGATTCAAGCAAAAAAATGCAATCTGGCGTGGAGAGTGTTTCAAGGGGTTGGAGTGTTTTCCCTTTTTTCAATGAATCAAATGAGTGAATGAATATTTCTCCATTTTATTCAAAAAAAAAAAAAAAAAAAAAAAAAAAAAAAAAAAAAAAAAAAAAAAAAAAAACTTACACTTATATAGTGCAAGTGCAATTGCCCTATTCCCTTATGGAATATGCTTAAGCTCCAACCCAAACACCCATTGGATCCAAACATTTCCATTTAGATATTTTAATTTTAATTTATCATTATCTCAATTAAATTCAATTAATATATATTAATATTTAACAATAATGATAATTTATTTAAATGTATGCGAACACATATTTAAACGTAATCTCACTTATTTAATTTTAATATCAAATTAAATAAAGGCTACAACCTTAGTAAATTTAATTGTACTGTGAAATTACTAAAATACCATTTCGTCTAAAAAGACGAAAAAACACCCTTCTTATAAACTGGTTCTTAAATTATCTTCTATGTATGTGAGCCATAAGCTCCTCATCATACCGGTAATGTATAGTATCGCGATTAACACCAATTAGTCGTCTCACTACACACAGACCAAGATTGACCCCTAGCTAGACATCATGACCACCTGATAGATTCGAATTCAGCGAAGTAGCTATTTGCCAACGATATGGTTACCATACAATTTGATCATTTGATCATTCGTTATCTCGATGAGACCTAGGCATAGAAATAGTGTCAACCTTCGGTTACTCTCGATATTATGTATTCAGTTACTGGACCAATGACCTGTACAATAAACTGGATAGAGCAACAACTCAATCCCACTGTGGCCACAGTTTTAGTGTCATTGCCATTTACTGAATTGCGCAGTGAGATAACTTCTCCGTACCCGGGAGTGATGAATCCTCTGTCTATCCACCATAGTCTTGATATACTCCTTGATGTAGCCAATCACCACCGTATTGACAGCTCTGAATAGAACTACATTAGGCTAGTGTCAAACTACACAAATCGGTGCACAAGGTGCTCCGGTGATCTCAAGTCTAAGGATCACATGCACCTAGAGGATTTGTTCTATAGACACTAGGGTTACCATCCATATGGAATCCTCTAGTGGGTCAGTCTAGTGAACTTGCCTACAGCAAGCATCCATGTGTTGCACTAGGTGTCACCAAACAACCTCGACAAGTGAGATCAGTCATTGTCTTTCGACAGTGTCGTTCAACACTATTGTAGCTTTNAAACTTGCATGGAAAACTTCAAATAAAAATGTTTGAGTAATAATGTAGAGAAACAAACCCTAGAACATGGCGCCCACCATCATGAACAGCTTGAGAAACAAGACCCATCAAGCCCACGCTCCCTCCTCCATATACCAGATCAATCTTTCTCTCCACCTTCATTGAAAACCAAACCATCAACACACGTTTCACAAATCCCAATTATAATAAACCATTTATTTAACATTTTTTACATTGAACCCATAAATAAAAATCATGAAGGTTTGGTGATGGATGTTTATGGAAGCGAGCAATGCAAGAACACGCTCAAAAGAGTCATGATATCTAGATAGCACGTTTGCTTCTACTCCAGAGAAAAGCAAGAAAGAGAGAGATAAAGAAATGTTTTTCATATTATTTTTGGTTTTTGTTTTCTTTGTTTTTAAAATAAAATCACAAACTAAAGATCATGCAAAAAGGCTGCTCAACTGACAGCCAGGTTACAGCTAGCTTCATTCATTTCTTCATTCATTCATTCTTGCCAAACATAAACCCTAAACCTTCTCTTCTCTAGCTACCATTTTGTCCATTAACAATCATAACCCCACGTTCAGAAAACCTTTAATTCTTTCATTTTAATAAACACAACCAAAAACCAAACCAACCCACTTGAGAATAACAACATTCAATGCACTTAATCAATTCATTTCACGTCATGAACAGAAAATTCTTCCTCAACTATGAGCAAGATACATTGAAAAAGATTTCCAGGGAAATGCATGAAAGAAACTAAGTAAATGGGATTCAAATCGAAGCTTTAACAAATGAAAAAATTTCATGAAAACGTTTTGTAAAAATAATATGAACAAATTAAGACTTGCTGAGTTATTACCAGTTCTTTGCCCAAGGCAACGGCGGCTTCTTGGTAGCTAGTTTTGTTTCCAGAACTGCTACCACAGAAAACACAGATTCTTCGGAATCTAGACTTTGTCACTTCCATATCTCTCTTTTGGCTTTGCTTTTGCATCTTTTGGCTTTGTTTTTGCATCTCTTTCTCGGAAAAAAAAAAAAATGATCTCCTCGAAGAAGGGAAGAGGGTTGAGAATGAGAACAAAGTGAGTCTTTGTTTTTATAATAATAACAATTATTATTATATATTTATATTCACTACTTCTCTCTCAAACTCAACAGCACCTTTGCCAAGCTATCTGATCTATATAATGGAAAGCCTGTAAGTTTTTCATCAATATTTAAGAAATTTTATAATTAACTTGACAAAAACAATGCATTCCAGGTAAAATTTGTAAAACATTTTACACTTTTTCCAGAACATTCATTAATTAAACAAGACATGCTCACAAATAACTAAATACTGACATGGTCGACTTACATGCTAAGAATCAGAATGGATTAAAATGGAATAAAAGAAGTAATTTACATAAAAATAATGATATAGTTTCAATTCTTTCGTACAATCAAGCACAATAAAGGACAAGTTTACACACCCAAAATCTAAATCGAAGAGATTGGTTTCAAAGATTCTAAAAATTTTACCTCTCTAGGCATCAGAGTTCTGGGAAACTCTGCAAAGCAAACAACATGAAAATAAATAATAGCACCATTATTTGATCAGGTTTTGATTAAATGGGACAATCAACACAGAAGAAATCAATGATTTAGGTCCCAAGGGGCAAAATGTCACTTTATAAAACAGGATTTTGTGTTGCTTTTCGGGACTAAAAGAAAAAGGAGGCGCTCAAAAAAGTTCACAAACTTTATATCAAACTTAGCTTTCAATGTCTTATCCTTATAACAGGAAAATCCCAGGGGACTGACAATTTCAAGGACTAAGTAAAAACTTTACAAACTGAACAAAACTCTACACAAATTAAGAAGACTCAATCTTTTTTTTTTTTTTTCCTTAAAGAGGCATTATTTCTAAGAACCCACTTAATAGAAAATAGAAGAAGCCACAAAAACCCTGGGAAAAATCAGAAGGAAAATTGTTATTCATGATAGGGAAAATTCCATTAAACTCACCAACATATGGTCATATGTAATTAGAATATAATACTATGCAAGATTTACACTAATTAGAGTGATCCGATTGACCTTGATGAAATCGGAAAGGGTGTGTGTGTGATTAATGATAACCAGCAAAGTATGAATATAAAGTGCACTAATGTAAATGACATAAAATGTTTTTAAAGTGGTTCGGCAATGTATGATCTTGAGCCTATGTCCACTGTTTTTCTTATTTTGCTTTGAGAGCTTACAAGAGAGTAGTACAATTCCTAGAAATATTTGCTAACCTTTTTCCATCGTTGAAAGAGGTTTATATACAAGTTTGGTACAAAGGAAAGAGCGAAATTAAAGGAATTACAATCAAGACTGGAATGCAACTCCGACATTCTCGCGATTGAGCGTTGAGATTGCGCTATTATTGCTGTCGATCTGATCCCTTTTGAAATATCCGGGATCTGAGTTTATCTGTAATTTGCTTGAATAATTGTCGAGATTGGTCACGACTAGCTTATGCTAGGTCAAGCTATGTCTCGATGAGTTTATGTTGGGTTGGATAATTGTTTGAGCGAAACTGATTCCGAATCGAACTATAACTTTACAAAACTCTGACTTCTCCGAGCTTAATGAAAAAATCACACGCAACACCAAAGAATGTTACAACCCAAATTAAGGGCCCAGTAAAAGTAAATCATGCAAGTTCTGATTAACATTTCAACAAATTTATAAAATATTTTTTCTAATCCTTTGATAAAAAAAATTACCGACGGTAAATGAAGATATATATAGAGGGGGTAACGTTTACCCTTCCCTATAAATTCACTATTTAATCTTAAAAGGGAAGTTTACGAAATAAATGGTACACATGTCTCTCATTTATTGCTATGATTAAATCTATTAATTCAATATTATAACTCTACTATAAACTATCAAAATATTATAATCTAATCCTTAAATCTGTGTAATTATCTGAATTAATTCACACCATGCTATAATTAAATCTACCATTCAGTATTATAACTCTACTATATACTATCCCAATACTATAATCGAACCCCTCAATGTATGTAATTATATGTACAATTGAGAAGCATTGAGAATATCATAAAGAAAAGTTAAAATCATTTGCTTGGGAAATAGTGATCATGTTTCCTGTTTAGCTAAATAAAAAAATAATTAAACAAATAGATTGAGTACTAATGATAATTCATTTTCTTCAAGAGTTCACAAAAAGAGCTGGTGTGACACTTCTTTTGTCTTTTTTTTTTTCACAATTTTGTATAGTATTTGAGACTATGTGTGCTGCCTCAATTCCAAAATGAACTAGAAGTTACTGTGCTCAACATCTACGGTATAAGGACCGTATATACCTATATACTAAATACGCAAAAAGAAAGGGGTGTCATTTCTATGTTTCGATCAAACGAGGTACGACGTGGCAACACCGGATTCAGGAACATAAGCAAGCCTTTCCTCCCACACCAACTTTGATGTTATTTCATCATACTCAGGAACATACTCCTGAAACATGATTAAACAAGAGTGAATAAGTGTCTAAATTATGCCAAAAATTGGAACAAATTATAGTGTTTTCTTAAGAGTATTAACCTCAAGTTGTCTAAATAATTGTTTTGCTGTCGGGGCGGATACGAGAATGCGACGTGCTGTCGGTGAGATGAAGCCTTCATCAACGGCTTTATCGACGAAAGACAATAAGGAATTGTAGAAGCCATCAACATTCAAAAGACCAACCTGGAATAAGAAATAGGAACAAACAACTTTTAAGTTACGGGGTAAAGAATATAACAATATTCAAGTCCAAAGATTTTGCGATAGTTGATTCAGACAAAAACAAAACAAGAACCTTTTTTTTGACCAATATTAATTTAACTTAATAACCCTCCAACCCAAACGGAGATTCTCTTAATCAAATCTTCCAAATCACTTAACAGTATGATTATTGGATTATCATATCTTCGACTATCTTTCCATGTGAATCCGGTTGATATTGCACATGCATTGATTCTTATTTTTCTATTTATACTTCACAATCAGGAAGATTCATTATCTGAAACTGGTCAACTAAAGCCTTGTTTGATTGAATGGAACACCAGAAATTAATTCAAATAAATTCCGAGTCAACTCGTAAGGAAACAAGAAAGAAAAAAGGCAATGTTGCGTACAGGTTTATCGTGGATTCCGAGCTGCGCCCATGTTATGACTTCGAGCAATTCTTCGAGGGTGCCATACCCGCCTGTTAATTAAAAATTGGTTTTACAATTATCATATTAATACAAATCGAAATGGGACAGAAAGAAAATTGTCGAACAAAAGGATCGTGTTTATACCGGGTAGGGCGATGAATGCATCGGCTTGTCGGGCCATCTCGGCTTTTCTCTGGTGCATGTCAGAGACGGCTCTAACTTCTCCAACAGTTTCCCCAGTTATCTATAATAATGGAAAGCCATGTAAGTTTTTCATCAATATTTAAGAAATTTTATAATTAACTTGACATAAAAAAAATGCATTCCAGGTAAAATTTGTAAAACATTTTACACTTTTTTCAGAACATTGATTAATTAAACAAGCACATGCTCACAAATAACTAAATACTGACATGGTCGACTTACTATGCTAAGAATCAGAATGGATTAAAAATGGAATAAAAGAAGTAATTTACATAAAAATAATGATATAGTTTCAATTCTTTCGTACAAACAAGCACAATAAAGGACAAGTTTACACACACAAAAATCTAAATCAGAAGAGATTGGTTTCAAAGATTCTAAAAATTTTACCTCTCTAGGCATCAGAGTTCTGGGAATAACTCTGCAAAACAAAACAACATGAAAATAAATAATTAGCACCATTATTTGATCAGGTTTTGAATTAAATGGGACATAATCAACAGAAGAACTCAATGATTTAGGTCCCAAGGGGCAAAATGTCACTTTATAAAACAGGATTTTGTGTTGCTTTTCGGGACTAAAAGGAAAAAGGAGGCGCTCAAAAAAAGTTCACAAACTTTATATCAAACTTAGCTTTTTCAATGTCTTATCCTTATAACAGGAAAATCCCAGTGAGGACTGACAATTTCAAGGACTTAAAGTAAAAACTTTACAAACTGAACAAAACTCTACACAAATTAAGAAGACTCAATCTTTTTTTTTTTTTTTTCCTTAAAGAGGCATTATTTCTAAGAACCCACTTAATAGAAAATAGAAGAAACTTGCATGGAAAACTTCAAATAAAAATGTTTTGAGTAATAATGTAGAGAAACAAACCCTAGAACATGGCGCCCACCATCATGAACAGCTTGAGAAACAAGACCCATCAAGCCCACGCTCCCTCCTCCATATACCAGATCAATCTTTCTCTCCACCTTCATTGAAAACCAAACCATCAACACAGGTTTCACAAATCCCAATTATAATAAACCATTTATTTAACATTTTTTACATTGAACCCATAAATAAAAATCATGAAGGTTTGGTGATGGATGTTTATGGAAGCGAGCAATGCAAGAACACGCTCAAAAGAGTCATGATATCTAGATAGCACGTTTGCTTCTACTCCAGAGAAAAGCAAGAAAGAGAGAGAGAAAGAAATGTTTTTCATATTATTTTTGGTTTTTGTTTTCTTTGTTTTTAAAATAAAATCACAAACTAAAGATCATGCAAAAAGGCTGCTCAACTGACAGCCAGGTTACAGCTAGCTTCATTCATTTCTTCATTCATTCATTCTTGCCAAACATAAACCCTAAACCTTCTCTTCTTTAGCTACCATTTTGTCCATTAACAATCATAACCCCACGCTCAGAAAACCTTTAATTCTTTCATTTTAATAAACACAACCAAAAACCAAACCAACCCACTTGAGAATAACAACATTCAATGCACTTAATCAATTCATTTCACGTCATGAACAGAAAATTCTTCCTCAACTATGAGCAAGATACATTGAACAAGATTTCCAGGGAAATGCATGAAAGAAACTAAGTAAATGGGATTCAAATCGAAGCTTTAACAAATGAAAAAATTTCATGAAAACGTTTTGTAAAAATAATAGGAACAAATTAAGACTTGCTGAGTTATTACCAGTTCTTTGCCCAAGGAAACAGCGGCTTCTTGGTAGCTAGTTTTGTTTCCAGAACTGCTGCCACAGAAAACACAGATTCTTCGGAATCTAGACTTTGTCACTTCCATATCTCTCTTTTGGCTTTGCTTTTGCATCTTTTGGCTTTGTTTTTGCATCTCTTTCTCGGAAAAAAAAAAAAATGATCTCCTCGAAGAAGGGAAGAGGGTTGAGAATGAGAACAAAGTGAGCCTTTGTTTTTATAATAATAACAATTATTATTATATCTTTATATTCACTACTTCTCTCTCAAACTCAACAGCCCCTTTGCCAAGCTATCGGTATTGACTATTGATAGAGAATGAAAATAATTTTTATTTTTTTTATTAAAATAAATAAATGCCGCTAGAATTTTAATAAAGTTGGAGTTCTGCTTCGTATGATCCAGCTACAGCCAATAGGTTTGAGCTGCGTGGCAAAATGGCGACTCTTGTGGGTTAGGAATTTTATTGGTTTAACAACCCACGTGAATGTCGGGGAGTTAATATTTATAAATTTTACTCTTCTCTAAGTTAAAATAAAAAAAATTAATAATTTAGAAATTTATCGATTGATAAAGGTGAGGTTTTAGTTAGGGTTTAGGCTAATTATTATTAGCGGACATATTTTTTCTGATGATTTTTGAGAAAATTAATAAGGTATAGTTGTATCTTGTTAAATTTTAATGGTGACAATGATATTTTATTTTATATAAATTAAATGAATAATCTATTTCAGGGAGCAAATCTTGATTAGTTTGTTAATTAACTGTTGGACTTAGTTTAATTAATCGCTTTCACTTCATCCCTTTAATCCTTTCAATTATTTTAATCTTTGTTTGTGACACTCAATCTTTTTTGTTATAGTGGAGTTTAACAGTTTAATTAAGAGTAAACGACATGTTTCAACCCATGGTTTAGTGAAATCTTAGGTTGTTATCTTTGATTTCATAAATTCCAGATTTTCACCCTTAAATGGACATTGTTTCCTTTATTTTAACAGTTAAAGGCTAAAATGGTATTTTTCTCCTTCTTCTCTCTTCCCTTCTCATTTCTTCTTCATCTTTGCCTCCTCCCATCTTCTTCTTTTTCCCTTCACATCTCAAAACTCCATCTCAAAATGGTTGCGTTTCAGGCCCACCCGCTTGATTCCAACGGCGTCTTGACGCCCCGCCACCACCATCCAATCTCCCAACCCCACCCTACCAAAACCCCTTGATCCGCCACCCTGCAGATCGCGCAAAGGACACCTTGGGCGTATTCTGAAATCAGTCCAGCCATCGTCCTTTTTGCCACTTTTCCAACTTTTTTTTCATCCAAAACCACCACCATTTGCCTCTTTAAACCTCCCACAACAAAACTCCAGCCTTTTCTCAACTGAAACCACCATTCCAACTTGGAAAATGCCAACAACAGCTGGGTTTTTCTATGCATTGTGTGATTGTCTCCAGTCGAATTCTGGTTGATTTTGGCGGCCTCAACCCCAAACGACACCACCCTTGCACTCACAAGCATCTCTCCTTCAAAATCCCCAACCTTCCCGACCATGATTGCTCGCCGTTTGTCGCCGCCACTCAACTTTGGGTTTTGTGAAATTAGTTGAAATGGGAGTTTGATTGGGTTGTGGAATTGATTTTTGATTTAGTTTTTTGTTTGATGTTTTATTTTGACTGTTGTGTGTTGTGGTGAATGTATTGGGAAAGAAGAAGGGCCGAATATGGTGGTGGTTTGGCTGGCTGGTGTTGGGAAAGAAGAATGGCCGGCTGTAGTGGTGGTGGTTTGGCCGGCTGGTGTTGGGAAAGAAGAAGGGTCGGTTGTGGTGGTGGTTTGGCTAGCTGGTGTTGGGAAAAAATATGGGCCGGTTGTGGTGGTAGTTTGGCCGGCTGTGGTGGGTTTGGAATGGGTTCTGAAGAACAGAAGGGGAGATGAAGAAGGAGAAGGTCCAAGGGTAATTTGGTAAAAGAACCATTTTTCTCTATGCCGTCACTAACGACGTCTGTTTAAGGGTGGGAATCTGAAATTTATGAAATCAGGGGTACCGACCTGTGATTTCACTTAATCTTGGGTGGGTACATGCCGTTTACTCTTTAATTAATAAATAGTATCAACTCGACAAAAGGTTGGTAATGTTGAAATTACAACACTAATGGCTTTGTTAATTTCTAATTATCCGATTCATATCCAAATCAATAAGAACATTATGTAAATTTAATTACTAATTAGTAATTCTTCCTTGCTATTATAAGCATTAGCTTCTCGTTATTTATTTATTTATTTTTTACAAATCTTTGACATTTCATTTGAGATATTTTGTAGTAACTCTTTCTAGCTAGTATACTTGGGAAATATATAATATGATGTAAACACATATGCATATCAGTAAAAATAATGGGTCCGAAAATTTTCTTTATTTTATATATTAAATTCTTTACATAATGAAAGTAACATATACATTAATTTNTTAGGCTAATTATTATTAGCGGACATATTTTTTCTGATGATTTTTGAGAAAATTAATAAGGTATAGTTGTATCTTGTTAAGTTTTAATGGTGACAATGATATTTTATTTTATATAAATTAAATGAATAATCTATTTCAGGGAGCAAATCTTGATTAGTTTGTTAATTAACTGTTGGACTTAGTTTAATTAATCTCTTTCACTTCATCCCTTTAATCCTTTCAATTATTTTAATCTTTCTTTGTGACACTAAATCTTTTTTGTTATAGTGGAGTTTAACAATTTAATTAATAAATAATATCAACTCGACAAAAGGTTGGTAATGTTGAAATTACAACACTAATGGATTTGTTAATTTCTAATTATCCGATTCATATCCAAATCAATAAGAACATTATGTAAATTTAATTACTAATTAGTAATTCTTCCTTGCTATTATAAGCATTAGCTTCTCAGTTATTTATTTATTTATTTTTTTTTGCAAATCTTTAACATTTCATTTGAGATATTTCATATCGTATGTTTTACCATTAATTTCATGAATCTTCATTAATTCTCTTATATTAATAAATAATAACACAATTAAGTAACATAGGAGAGTCTCCCTCAAACTTCATATGCATATAAATAAAAAACAATTTTACCAAACAAGAGGGGAGCACCGAACATAATGTAAGCCACATCCAAGAAGTTGCCCACTGTAATTTATTATTTTTTTGTTTTTTATTTTAAGAAAATGGTAATAATTGTAGAACCACATCACTTAATGGGGACACAATTTTATTAAATATACACCATATAAAATATATTGTGTCTGTCTTCTCTATAATTGAACATGTAGTTCACGTGTAGACCCTCAGTTTTTTGGGTGTGAAACCTAAGTCTTGTATTATAAATATATTGTGAGAACCATGTTTTAATTTTTTTTCTTGTAAAATATTGAGATTGAATATAAATGTTCTTAATGATTTATTATAAAATGGGTTTTGTGGACTGGTAAATTACAAATCATAGGACGTTAAGTCTTAACATGATAACATATGAAATCATATAGCTAGCTTAAATAAATTGTTAGTAATTTTTATTTCTCAAAAGAAATACTATTTTGAGAGATTCTAGGAAACGATTTTTTTTTTTTAATATTTTTGGGTTTATAATGATTTTCTCTTTACTAATAGATTTCAGAATTTTAGTAAAATCATAAAAGAAAATCAAAATTAATTGGGGCTAATGATATAATAATTGTACAAGTAAATTATTTAAATTTGCATTCTAATTTTTCTTCCTATAATAAATAATTACATAACATTTAAAATTTTAAGAACATAGAAAAAAATTGAAAGTATCACACCCTTAACTAATTTGATTTTTTATTTGATAGAGAATAGGAAGCTCTAGCCTAAATTAATTTATAAATGTAACTCTAATATCATATCAATTTGCATTACATTTTATATAAAAATTTTGTGTGACCTTACTCCTATAATTGTAGTACTATTTTGTAAATATAGTTATATTTACATTAAAAATAATATAAATTATTTGATGTGAGATTAAATATATAAACTAGGATTTTTTTACCTTAAATTATGACTGAAATAATTGGTTTAAAAATTCAGCACTCATTTATGTTAATTGAAAGTTTTAATAAAAAAGATCCTACCATGAATATTTTAATTTAACCATCCGTAACTAGTGTTAAATAAATCTATATAAAATAGAAGAATAATAAAATCTAAAAGCAAAGCTTAGAAAACAAATTAAATGTTGGGGATGAATTGATCTGATTATTCTGATTTGAAACGACGTCGTTAACAGAAATGAAATCAAAGTAATCATTTCATATTTTTTATTTGTTCTAAAATCTTAAAGGATAGTTTAAAAAAAATATATATATATTAAAACCTCTACACTTAACACCCACATAAAAAAAATCCCAAAATTGAATATATTTTCTGGAATTATAAAAAAAATCATATGATTAATTTGTTAAACCATAAAATTCTAAATGTTAACTTAATAATTTTCTTCACAATGTTGCTGACATTTTCTCAAAGCAAAGCATGTGACAAGACAATGTGCACAGCCAAAGGCTAGTCCAATCACTTGTACATAATTCTAATTTGCCGACAATGTTCCACCGTAGATCTTTTTCACACAATTCCAGACGTGGAGGTTGACAGACCGTCGATTAAAACCTACAAACAACACCCTGTCATTTCGCAATTAAGATAAACGGCGGAAAAGCGAAGGGCATTGGGACCTGAACCGATAAGATGAAAGTGACGTAGTGACAGACAGGTGAGCCACCGAGGACACACGTGCGACATGCCGCCGGCAAAAAGAAACCAACTGAGAAGAAGAACAAGACGAACACGGCAATAACTGATGAGTCAGTGAGTGCGTTTGGTCTTGTTTCGGTCAAATTACTATTGTTGTGTCAGTGCCACTGTAACTGTCGTTTCGCTCACATTTACGTGTCGGTTTTCTCGAGATTTGCGGTGTGTCCGAAAAATCATCTCCTCCAACTGTTGACGGTTAAGTTTATCTCCGTGATTCAATTATACTTATAATGGCAGTTCGTAATTAATCATTTACAATATATTTTGACTGTTTAATTGTAAAAACCAATGTTTTAAAATTCGATCCGATCACTCTATTGAACTAGTTCAATTGAGACCTTGTCAACTAATCAGGCTAGATGAGCCTTAAACCCAACATTATTAGCCTGTCCAGTTTCATTCGCGATTGGACCAGTGTATTATAGCACGCGTTGATCCAACCGTTATTTTTACAGAAACCGAGTTAGCTAAAATGCTAAATTAAAAAACTTAAAAAGTAAAAATATTAATTAAACCCATATTATATAAAAATTAAACATTAAACCTCCTATCCCTAAGCAAATATCAAGTTATCAACAATTTCCCCCCTATTTTCATGCCACTTCCCTCACTTTTGGTCTGAAAGATTTCATCATCCACCGGAGTCTCCCCTTCACTATCGAATCTAGTCGCTTCAGCCTTCATCATCAACTGGGGTACTGCGAATCTCCTCCCATTTCGCAATCTTTTCTATGTCCTCTCTTCACTCTTCTTTACTACCGATCTGCTCTGTTCATCTGTCATCGTCGATCTGAAAGCTATACCGTTGTTCTCGTCTTCTTCTTGCTCAAGAACTGTCGCCAGTCGCGATCTCTTGTTCGTTTTCGTCATTCTTGTCTTCTGCTTTGTTCATCTGTCACAATTGAACTCCACCTCTCTGGCAGTCAACGATAGCTCATCTTCACTAGCACC
The DNA here is from genome assembly GCF_008641045.1 of Pistacia vera. Taxonomy (NCBI): domain Eukaryota; kingdom Viridiplantae; phylum Streptophyta; class Magnoliopsida; order Sapindales; family Anacardiaceae; genus Pistacia; species Pistacia vera. The sequence continues at coordinate 1,525,803 of NW_022196261.1, forward strand.
AAGTAACCATTTTTTCAAATTGATTTGTATTTGCATTTTTTAATGTGATGGCTTGGTCTCTGTTTGGTTGCCAAGAAATTGTAGAACAAAAAAATTAATTTTTTTGGGTTAAGCTAAGCAAGGATTAGGGTCATTTAGTGCTTGATTAGAAGGGAAATTGTGATTTCAAGTTACCTTCTGTTATAGGTGAAACATTTATGCTTATTTTGTGCCTACCTACTTGGTTTTATATAAAATTATTGAAGCTTTATAGTTTCCTCTTTATCACTACTAATCTGCAAAGGCCTTACTATCTCCATGTGTTTGAATAAGTTGTTCTTACATATCATATATCTTGTGGATTAATGTAAAACTTGAGATGTAGTGTCTAACTGCTTGAGGATACAATTGGTGTTAGAATTGAAGATTAATGTGAACGAGAGCATGACTGTTAGTCAAGGCCCAATTGAACCTTTAGTTGATGCATTTTCTTCTTGTTTGAAAGAGAATAAAACCTACTTTATAAGAATTATGATTTGGCATTCTGCAAATGGAAGTGGTTGACGTTTTTACTGTTGTGCTATTGTATGTGGCAGATGTGATGCTTCCTGAAGTCTTATTTTGACATCAAGGTTTAGGATTCCTAATTGCAATCTTGTTGTTTACTTATAGTGACGATGTGATGTTATTTTTGCTTGCTATTTTCTGATTAATAATTTTTCATATTTCAGGAGTTATTACAAGAAAATTACATATGATCCTATTGAAGTATTGATTATGAGAGTATTAATAAAACTGAATGGTAGATAGTTGATGAGGAAGAAGAGGTTGGTGAGCTTAATTATCATGAATTGGAACAATCATTATATGGAGAAGGAGCTATTCCTATAGATGGTGGTGATCACCCTTCTTATTATGACTCAACAGATGTTTCAAAAGGTTGTTTACAATTTTTTAAGCAATTTCAATTTGGTAGTAGCTAGTTTATATTCAATTAGTTTAAATGGGAAGATTTAACTTATGGTTTTTGTTTTTTACTAGAATTTTTTGTAGATGATGTCGCCGATGTTAATAATGATGACGATCATCTGTCAGGTGGATTGAAGACCATTGGGTGAAGATCATTTTTTGTTAGAATGTTGAAGTGTTGACTTGAAAGTTGAAACAACTATTATGTGATTTTTCTCTCTTCATTTTGTTATTTTGATTTGTAATTTGTTGTATTATTGATGTAATGATGTTTGATGATGCTTTGCTAATGACTTTTTATTCTGGAGTTCATGATTTGGAGCCAAATTTTGGAAATTTGCATTATGTGAACAGTAATTTTGCTAACATCAGCATGATGACATCATCGGTTGAACCGATCGACCCGGGACCTGGCCACTTTGTCGGGTTTTGTCCCGGGTCGGTTTTTAAAACATTGGTACAAACTTTCTTTTATGATCTTAATATAACAGTTCACAATTAATCAATTTATAAAAAATCTTAACTGTTTAATTATGAATAAATCAATTATAAACTATCACATTAAGATTGTAAAAAAAAAATTTATTAGATTAAATTATGAATCAATCTTTATTGTTATGAGAATTCTTTATAATTGCATAAATAGTGATTTTGTTTCAATATTTTAGAATATTTATAAATAGATAGTAAAAAAAATCCCAAAATTGAATATATTTTCTGGAATTACAAAAAAAAAAATCATATGATTAATTTGTTAAACCATAAAATTCTAAATGTTAATTTAAGAATTTTCTTCACAATGTTGCTGACATTTTCTCAAAGCGAAGCATGTGACAAGACAATGTGCACAGCCAAAGGCTAGTCCAATCACTTGTACATAATTCTAATTTGCCGACAATGTTCCACCGTAGATCTTTTTCACACAATTCCAGACGTGGAGGTTGACAGACCGTCGATTAAAACCTACAAACAACACCCTGTCATTTCGCAATTAAGATTAACGGCGGAAAAGCGAAGGACATTGGGACCTGAACCGATAAGATGAAAGTGACGTAGTGACTGACAGGTGAGCCACCGAGGACACACGTGCGACATGCCGCCGGCAAAAAGAAACCAGCAGAGAAGAAGAACACGGCAATAACTGATGAGTCAGTGAGTGCGTTTGGTCTTGTTTCGGTCAAATTACTATTATTGTGTCAGTGTCACTGTAACTGTCGTTTCGCTCACATTTACGTGTCGGTTTTCTCGAGATTTGCGATGTGTCCGAAAGATTATCTCCTCCAACTGTTGACGGTTAAGCTTATCTCCGTGATTCAATTATACTTATACTGACAGTTCGTATTTAATCGATTTACAATAGATTTTGACTGTTTAATTGTACAAACTAATGATTTAAATAGATTTTGACTGTTTAATTACACAAACTAATGATTTAAAACCCAGTCCGGTCCAACCGATTGTCAACTGCATAGTTTGTCGTCAACTAGGGGTATCGCGAATCTCCTCCCATTTTGCGATCTCTTCTCTGTCCTCTCTTCACTCTTCTTCACCACTGATCTGCTCTGTTCATCTGTCATCGTCGATCTGGGAGCTACACCGTCGTTCTCGTCTTCTTCTTGTTCAGGAACTGTCGCCAGTCGCGATCTCTTCTTCGTTCTTATCATTCTCGTCTTTTGCTCTGTTCATCTGTCACAGTCGAGCTCCACCTCTCCGGCAGTCAACGACAACTCATCTTTACCAGCACCAGGTAACCATTTTTTCACATTGATTTGTATTTGCATTTTTTAATGTGATGGCTTGGTCTCTGTTTGGTTGCCAAGAAATTGTAGAACAAAAAAATTAATTTTTTGGGTTAAGCTAAGCAAGAAGGATAAGGGTCATTTAGTTCTTGATTAGAAGAGAAATTGTGATTTCAAGTTACTTTCTGGTTATAGGTGAAACATTTATGCTTAGTTTGTGCCCACCTGCTTGGTTTTATATAAAATTATTGAAGCTTTATAGTTTCCTCTTTATCACTACTAATTTGCAAATGCCTTATTATCTCCGTGTGTTTGAATAAGTTGTTCTTACATATTATATATCTTGTGGATTAATGTAAAACTTGAGATGTAGTGTCTAACTGCTTGAGGATACAATTGGTGTTAGAATTGAAGATTAATGTGAACAAGTCAAGGCCCAATTGAACCTTCAATTGATGCATTTTCTTTTTGTTTGAAAGAGAATAAAACCTACTTTATAAGAATTATGATTTGGCATTCTGCAAATGGAAGTGGTTGATGTTTTTACTGTTGTGCTGTTGTACGTGGCAGATGTGATGCTTCCTGAAGTCTTATTTTGATATCAAAGTTTAGGATTCCTAGCTGCAATCTTGTTGTTTACTTATAGTGACCATATGATGTTATTTTTGCTTGCTATTTTCTGATTAATAACTTTTCATATTTTAGGAGTTATTATAAGAAAATTACATATGATCCTATTGATTATGAGAGTATTGATAAAACTGAATGATGGATAGTTGATAAGGAAGAGGAGGTTGGTGAGCTTAATTATGATGAATTGGAACAATCATTATATGGAGAAGGAGTTATTCCTATAGATGGTGGTGATCACCCTTCTTATTATGACTCAACAGATGCTTCAAAAGATTGTTTACAATTTTTTAAGCAATTTCAATGTGGTAGTAGCTACTTTATATTCAATTAGTTTAAATGGAAAGATTTAACTTATGGTTTTCGTTTTTTGCTAGAATTTTTTGTAGATGATGTCGCCGATGTTAATAATGATGACGATCATCTGTTAGGTGGTGTGTGAATTGTGAATTTTAATTGAGGATGGAATGATGGATTGAAGACCATTGGGTGAAGATCATTTTTTGTTAAAATATTGAAGTGTTGACTTGAAAGTTGAAACAACTATTATGTGATTTTTCTCCCTTCATTTTGTTATTTTGATTTGTAATTTGTTGTATTATTGATGTAATGATGCTTGATGATACTTTGCTAAGGACTTTTTATTCTGGAGTTTATGATTTGGAGCCAAATTCTGGAATTTTGCTTTATGAGAACGGTAATTTTGCTGACATCAGTATGATGATGTCATCGGTTGAACCAGCTGGTTCAACTAGTTGAACCAGGACCTAGCCACCTTGTCGGGTTTTGTCCCCGATTGGTTTTTAAAACATTGGTACAAACTTTCTTTTATGATCTTAATATAACAGTTCACAATTAATCAATTTATAAAAAATCTTAACTGTTTAATTACGAATAAATCAATTATAAACTATCACATCAAGATTGTAAGAAAAAAATTATTAGATTAAATTATGAATCAATCTTTATTGTTATGAGAATTCTTTATAATTGCATAAATAGTGATTTTGTTTCAATATTTTAGAATATTTATAAATAGATGGTAAAATAATAATATCAATATAGTTTAAGTTTAAACCATATTGGTTTCTTGGGAGTTTAATGTATCTTAAAAAAAAAGGCATTTTGGGGGTTGGGTTTTTTCTTAATTCTAATTTAATAATGGTTTTCCCAATTTTTTTATTCTTTATTTAATTAATTTAATAATTATAAAATTATTTTTGAATAAGTTTGTTTAGTGATATTATACTAACTATTTTTTCCTTATTTTTGTATACAAATGGATAAATGTCAATTGTAATTGTTCTAATATTATTGAGATCTAATACATTGGTAATATAGAATAGAATATTTTTTATTTTTAGATAAACAAAAAAGATAAGTAAATAAGTATACATAATTTTACAAGATAAAACCAAAGAAAAATGAAAACGAAAATGATTGCAACATCAATCTTTTCATGAGATTTGTAATACTTTTTCAAATAATATGAATGTCGATAAAATTAATCGATTTTTCAAGATGCATATTCTAATAAGTAAATAAAGGCCTAGGTTGATGGTATGTCATTAGCCTTCTTGTCGGATAAGCTTGAAGAGAAGCAATGAATCTGTGAGTGGTCCCTCAAAACTCATCGTGATTTGTGGAACATCCTTTATGTTAATTAGTCTTAATCATTCTTATCGTGATTTAACCAATTCTTCATGGCCTAAGTTTTCAATCACACACACACACATATATATATATAATGACCGAACACACACACATATATATATATAAAATGACCGAAGGTATTTAGTCTAATTTATACGTACTTTAACTAATCTCCTGGGACCCTAAAATTATCGATTGGATAAAAACTCTAGTGATTATCCTTATTAGCAATCGAAGAATGACTCAAACTTAGGACTTTTTAAGTAATACATCAAATATTCTTTATCAAACTACTCAACCATGCAGAGGTAGTTAAGTTTTAATCATATTCCCTTGTGGGTACTCATATTTTTACACAAAATTCAATTAATAAAACTCCACACACACACACACATATATAAACAATTTTATATACAAATATTAACACCACGTAATAGGGTTGTCAAAAATGATTTGGTTAAAAAAAAAAAAAAAAAAGAATCCCTTTTTGACATATAATTTCAAAGCTTTACCACTTCATATTGTCGGTGTTCTTTTTGGGTTGTTATCAGGTTGATGAAATGGAATTGTGCAATGTGCATGAACATAAATTTATAAAGATGATAAAAAAGGCAAAAATAAAAGCGGGAAATTGGAACAAAGTTTCAATCAATAAGATTTGTGAAAGCAAAAACAAATCTTTGTTAGCAATTTGCCTGGCTTCGATCATCTTCCTTCAAAACTTTATCCAATGATAATGAAACTATACCAATTAGATTATGCATTTAATTTATTTCAAGAAATAAAGTTTATCCCTTTGGGAATAGAATTTATTATATTCAATTTGCAAAACATGAAGTAGGGTTTGGTGGATAAACAAACCTTAATAACTTAAGTAGAATTTTCTTGAGGATACGGTCGATCTCCCAGCTTATGTGAGAATTTAGATTGTGTTGGGCATTGTCAAATTTGAGTTGGTCATGAAGAACCAAAGATATACTGATTAATAAATCATCTAACTAAAGATTAAGGATTAAAATTCAATCTAGCTGGATCCCAATCCCTTTTTTTTTGGATTGACTGATTAAAATAGGCCAAATTGAACTTGAAATGTGTATCTTGTGATAGTTAGGTTCGATTTATTGGTGGATTTCAACCATAACAAATGTTATGAAATTAGTTCGGTTTAGATCTACTCCAATTTGTCAATGATACAAATTTAATTAAAATTGAATCAATTCGATAAATAATCACAAGTTGGTTAAATTTGATTTTGTTAATAATTATTTTGAGTAGGGAATTAAGGAGAACATTTTATGTTGTTGTCCATTATTGATATTCTCTCCTCGGATATATGGTAATCTAAAGCTTTTATTAATTAATTAGCTAAATTATTCTTTTAAATATTAAATTCATAATATATAATAAAAAAACAAATAAATAAAATCCAACTGGGATTCTTGTTGAGTTCTAGCCACTAAAGAGGATGCAAACCGATAAACATGGAATTAAAAAATTTGACTTCAATTTATCACTCTTAAGGCATGTTTGGTTCATTAAAATGAACCTTATAATGGGAGAGACATTCCTATAAAATAATCGTTCCGTTATTTAGCTGAAAATAAAATGTTGCAATGACTTCTCAAGCTAAGAAGTGGAAATCTTTATTTATTTGTTTTTAAATTTGTAGGATGTTTTTCACTCGTTTATTGATTGTGTTGAATTTATTCAGTTTTCATATTTGAGGCAATTTTCGAATCGAAAATTAGATTATCCTTAAATACTCAATCTAAGCATTTTAATGTTGTGCTGGAAATCCGGAGTAGATAAAATCCCCATTTGGCATGCAAATATCTCATGATATGGATCACATAATCAAGGCTAATGATCATGCAACATCATGCAACTCCACGTTTAATCGGATTTGAGTTTATCTTCAATTCAACCATGTAACTGACACTATATAAACATAATTGTAATCTGTTCTTAAGGATGAAAAACAAGCCGCAGAAAGTAAACCGCAAACTCCTTGTAAACCAAATTACTGTTTTAGCATATTTAATAACATAACAGTGGACGTATGCCTTGCATTACAAGCAATTGAACCACTTTAAAAAGTCTCATTTTGTCATTTGAGTTCTACATTAATCCTTGCATTTTCATCACCATATTGTTTCATTGCTGATCCACCAAGATCACGCACACATCCTACGTGGTTCTAACGTTGTCAATCACGTACCTTTGGTTGGTGCAAATCTCTGCATTAACAGTTTGACACTAGAAGAAGGGCTAGCCAAGTGTAAAACTCTCATATTCTCCATAATCAAATTAACGTTCGTTTTTTAGATCACTGCCAAACCTTAATCATGGTTCGTACAACCACATTTAAGAGCAGAACCAAAACTAGTTATGCTAGTAATGTCGACATCGACAATTTAAGAGCCATCAATGAGGAGGTATAGACTCCTTCATCGGCAAATCTGACAGTTTCATCAAATCCAAATGCGGTAGGGACTTCATCCGCTCCACCAGCCAATTTGCAGGTAATGGATTGATCGGAGCGTTGGCGACAGTGGTCTAGGCCTTACAACAGCAAATGACCACCATACAAAGGGTAGTATCAAGGCATTATGACCCTAATCAGTAGAACATCACTTAGAGGGCGAGAGACAACCGACCCTAGTCACCTCGTACCACAACACTAATTGAGAGTTCTGGCTCAATCAAGCAAGTACAACAAAGATTAAGGTGGTAAAAAGGGTATAAAGAAGAAATGTGCACTTACTTTTGTAAAAGTAGTTGGAAAAACGTCGGAGAAGAAGTTGAAACACCAGAAGATAGTGTCGAAATTTTTAGAAGATCACAAAGAAGTAATCGCCGAGAATGCCATAGGATGAAGTAAAAACAAAGTGCTAGGGAAAGTGCTAGGGTTTGTTTCAAATGACTTGCTAGGGTTTCGCACAAGAAACTTATAGAATAAGTCAAATGTGGTCAATGATGTTTCGAATTCCAATTTATAGTAAAATATTTTTGAGCTGGAGTCAACCCTAACCATTCATCACTTCCATGTGGCTATAATAGAAGGGGAGAGAGTAACCATAAAAGGAAATGTGGGTAATTGTATCGCTGATGTGTCAACATTCAATGTGCAAAAAAAGAATGTCATCTTAGCATGCCTGCTTTAAACGCATGACCACGCCTACATTAATGCAAAGCCAGAAAAGACAAACCCCATTCCTGAATGGTAAGATTTTCTTGCACTAAGTAGATCGCGTTGTTAGAGCTTAGTCAGTAAGAGTTCACTAAGCAAGAGGTCGTGTTATCATGCTCGTGGCATAACACGACAACTCATGCTTGCATTAGAAAGTAGCTGCTCATGATCGCAAACTTCACATTGTCAACTTGGATAGAGAAGCTCATAGTTTTTGAAGTCCGGGCTCGACTCCAAAAACTAGGGGGCAATTGTTGTATGGGAAATCTAAAGCAGATAAAATCCTCATTTGGTATGCAGATATCTCGCGATATGAATCCCTTAATCAAGGTCGATGATCATGCAACTCTCCATTTAATCGAATTTGAGTTTATCTCCAACTCAACCATGTAACTGACACTATATTAATCTCATTGTAATATGTTTCTAGGTACGAAAAACAAGCCGCATAAAGCAAACTACAAACTCCTTATAAACCAAATTATTGTTTCAGCATATTCAATAACATAACAATGGATGTAGGCATTGCATTACGAGCAGTTGAACCACTTTAAAAAGTCTCTTTTTGTCCTTTGAGTTCTAGATTAATCCTTGCATATTCATCACCATATTGTTTCATCATTGATCCACTAGGATCATGCACACATCTTACATGATTCTAACGTTGTTAATCACGTATTTCTAGTTAGTGCAAATCTCTGCATCAACATTTAATGTATACAATATTAAATTTTCAATTGAATGTGAAATTATATAATCGAAAATTAATAATAGATTTATTTCAATATCGTATATCTGTGATAAAATTAATTTTTTTTCATACAAATTTATCAAGACACTTTTATGTTTTGGGATTGATACATAGATTTCAAATTATTTAATTTGTTTTTAATTTTCACTTATCTATAACTTCACATCTATTTGTATAAATGATGTGGATATTTAGGGTATGACATCAACTATTATTAAATAAAACTTAGAAAATAAACCAAAAAATAAAAAAGAAACTTATGAACTCTCCAAAGGAAGATAGAATGATAGTTATATTTGCCTTAGGTATATAATGATATGATATTTGAAAATTAATTCATGGGACAAGGGGAAACATTAAGGGTGCGTTTGGTTCAAGGAATGTTGTATTACTGAGAATGTTATATTAATGGAAAGATAGATTACCTTGAAGATTACTGGAAATGTTTAAGGAAATGTGTTGGGTTAGGTTGGAATATATTGGTGGGTATGAAATATTAATAGGTTTGATTGGAAGAATAAATGAGTGGGTAAGTTATAAAGATTACTATGTTGTCCTCCTTTTTATATATTAATATATTATTATTATTGAATAATTTTATTTAACCCCCTACATTTGAAAATGACTAGAATAGATCTGGCCATTTTGGCCAAATCTACGGCCAGATCGGCGCACGGTAGCGACTCTTGAAGACTGTTGATGGTGGGCAGCGATGGTCCTGAGTGGCCTACAATTTGTTTTAAATATAAGGGTATTATTATCCGAAAACTTAATTTAATAATTAAGCGTAAAATTGTAATGACAAATTCATATAAATTAATCTCAAAATAAGGGCATTATTGTCAGCGGTGAATCCAATGAATGACGAGTGGGGACCATGGTCCCTACTCAATTTTTTAAAAATTTCAAATTTTATATTTATTTAAATTTTGCCCTTATAGAACTTTGAGATTTTGGGAACAAAAGCCCCCATGGTAAGTTTGAATTTTGTTTTTGTAAAATCTGTTTTTAATCCTAATATATATATTTCATATTTTCTGTGATTGTTATTTTTATGCAAGAGGATTTGACTTAAGGGTGAGCGGCTCCGAGTACCTTGTATTTTTCGGGGGAACCAGAACCGGAACCGTACAGTGCAGGTTCTTAAATTCAAGGAACTGGAACCTAAAATACAGGTTCCGGTTCCTTTCCCAATACCCTATAAAAAATCAATTACCCCCTATTAGTTTAAAAAAATGATAAAAATACCTTAAAAGTTTACAAATACACCCCTAACAAATTTTGATTACTCATTCATTTGTGTCCAATGTAACTCATAAATCCTTTAATCTCTTGGCAATACTTGAATTCAATCAATTCATCACAATTGACATAAAATTTCTCAATCAAAACCAAAACACAAACAATTAATTAAACAATCATACTATAAATATATAATTTAATATTATAATTAATTAAATTTCTAATCATTTAATTAAGTATTGTTCTAATGTTTATAATGGAATATTATAATTAATTAAGTAATCATACAATAAATCTATAATGTAATGTTATAATTGATTAATTTTTTAATCATTCAATTAAGTAATGTACTAATGTAATAAATTACTAATGTTTAGAATGTAATGTTATAAATTTATAATTAATCAAGTAATCATTTAACTATGCAATGTTATAATTAAGTGATTATAATATAATGTAATGTTATAATTAATTAAGTAATCATTTGTTTATAATGTAATGTTATAATTAATTAAATAATCATACTATAAATTTATAATGTAATGCTACAATTAATTTAATTTCTAATCATTTAATTAAGTATTGTACTAAAGTGAGAAATTACTAATGTTTATAATATAATGTCATAATTAATTAAGTAATCATTTAATTATGTAATTTTATAATTAATTACGTGATCAAACTATAATGTAATGTTATAATAAATTAAGTAATCATACTATAAATCTTTAATGTAATATTATAATTAATTAACTTTGTAATCATTTAATAAAGTATTGTACTAATGTTTATAATTGAATGTTATAATTAATTAAGTAATTATTTAATTAAGTAATCATTTGTTTATAACGTAATGTTATAATTAATTAAGTAATCATACTATAAATTTATAATGTAATGTTATAATTAATTAAATTTCTAATCATTTAATTAAGTATTCTACTAATGTAGTAAATTACTAATGTTTATAATATAATGTTATAATTAATTAAGTAATCATTTAATTATGTGATCAAATTTTTAATCATTTAATTAAGTATTGTACTAATGTTTATAATGAAATGTTATAATTAATTAAGTAATCATTTGTTTATAATATAATGTTATAATTAATTAAGTAATTATACTATAAATCTATAATTTAATGTTATAATTAATTAAATTTTGAATTATTTAATTAAGTAATGTACTAAATTACTAATATAATGTTATAAACTTATAATTGATTAAGTAATCATTTAACTATAATGTAATGATATAATTAGAACTTGATAGTTGAAGTAAATAACTAAACATTATATTATTATTCAATCAAATATACTATTTTATTAAAAAATAATTCTTTTAATAATATTAAAACACTTTTAATTGGTCTTAATTCCAATTATATACTTAATTAATCAAAACTTTAATATTAATATATTAAAGTTTTTTATATGGTGTAGTTTATATGTAGTAAGTATAATTGTATATTTATTTAATTAGGTTATTGAAAAAATTTAACTTTTTCCGTTTAAAATTTTTTTACTTGTAAAATTACAATAGACCCCGCATTCTTCATAGTATTTAATTTCAGCACAGGTTCCAAAACAGGGTACCTGTTGCAGGTTCCAAGCCAGGTACCCGCTGCAGGTTCCAAGCCGGGTACCCACTACAGGTTTTTTTTTTATAGGTTTTGATTCTAGTTCTGATTCCGGTTCCTCCACATGTAGGAACCAGAACCAGAACCGGAACCGCATAATATCGGTTCCAAAAAAATGGAACCGAAACCTACCCACACAGTTTCCGTTTCGGTTCTATCTACAGGTTTTGGTTCTACCCATGCTCACCCGCAGGATTTATTAGTTTTTAAAAGTTTTATTAGGAGTGAAAATGAAAGGAATAAGAGCTTCTAGGTTTGCATGTAACTAAAGGGAGAAATCTAGGACATTTTTACAACTAAAAGTTGATGGGGCGGAGCCATGGTGAGAATAAGAGAATTTTGGGGTAATTTCATAATTCAAAGATGCTGTTTTATATATAAACTGGGCTGTTTGCCCAAAATGAAGAAGAAGAGAGAAAGGAAAAGGCAAAAGAGAAGAGAGGGAAGAATGGGTTTGACCAGTTTTATCCATTTGATTTTTCTGCACTTGAGTTGATGGTACTTGAGAACCAAGCTGAGATTTATGTTATTGACATGCATGCGTTCTTGTGATGAATTTGCTAAGTTACAAGGAATTGGTGATTTAGCTAAGAATTTAATTTGGTTTAAAAAAGACATTTTGTATCCGTTGGTGTATAAGCTTGTAAAAGATGCATTGGTTTTACCAATTGTGACTACGACTATTGAAAGGATGTTTTGAGCAATGAATTTTGTGAAAAGTCAGTTACACAATCGAATGGGAGATTAATGGATGAATGATTGCTTGGTCACCTATATTGAGAAAGATGTATTTGATACAATTGACGATGAGATGATTATCCAATATTTCAAAAATATGAAAACTTGTCAAGGACAATTGTGGAAAAATTGTTTAATTTTTACAAAAATTATATTTTTTGAAGATATTTATTTATATTTTGTAACTTTTTGTTGAAACTCATCGTAATGAAAAAAAAAAAAAAGTATGGTTATGATTGTTTTAATTTTTTTTTTTGTTTATTTTTTGCCCCCATAGAGTGAAATTTTTGGATCCGCCACTGATTATTTTTCCAAAAAATTTATTAATAAGGGGTAAAATTGTAACAAAAATAAGATTATCAAATAATCTTAAAATATCTAAGAAAATAGAGGTAATCCGATTACCTTCTATATTACCAATAGTAATTACTATTGGTTTTAGAAGATTATTGAAATCTTATATTACTTGATAACCAAACGTAGTAATCAAGTAATATAAGATGACATTATCTCAGGACTAGGAGATTACTTCCAACCAAACACACCCAAAGTTATTTTGATAATTACCATGAGCCCTAATTTACTTGTGATATTAAGAATTCAATAATATTACAGACACTGAAAGTTTACACCAAATTTTTGTACCGATTGACGTATCATCTAAGTCAGACGCAGTGACGTAGCATACTAACAAGTGTTCCGTGAATGAACGGCCGTCCATCAAATATGGATGAGTATCCATATGTAATACCTAAGATGTCAAAGGTATGTTCCCAACTCAAAATGGTCATTTAGATGTTAATTTTTTGTTAAAAAGCATAAAACCTAACTAAGGGCAAAATAGTCAATTCATTTGGAACGATATGAATCAATTATCCACAAAAGGGTATTAGGATAAGCATTGCAAAAGTCAAAGATGAGTAGACTTAATTGCATTTAACGACATTAATTAAGTAAAAAATATGTTTAGTGCCAAATGACCAAAATGCCCTTATATAAAGAATTAAGAACTTATGAGTTATACAATTAAAATAATTGGGCCAATAGCATAATTTGGAAAATTAATGAAATATTTTCCTATAAACAAGAGGAAATTCGTTCAACCCAAGAGAGATATAATTTCTTCAACCTTTCTTCCGTTTTCTCTCAAATCTTCCATGAAACAAGCTTTCTCTTTGTAAGTTTTAAAGGAGTTTTGCATAATTTTTCAAGGAGAACAAGATAGGAGCCCTGCATCTTCAAATTGAAGGGTTTAAGATAAGGATTAAAAACCCTAGTTTTGATGTGATTTGAAGATTTGAGATAGATGTTGAGGTATAATGTCATATATGTAGGATTAAGGTGTAAAAGAAGACAAAGGCAAAGGATTTGGTGGGGAAATTCTTTAAAAAGGTAAGGAAGAACCTCTCATGACTTCAGGGATTATGCTAGGGTTTGTAGATTTTAATAAAACCTTAAATTAAGGCTTTAAGACATAGAATTAGTTGATGACAAGTGTAGTTGAACTCATTAATTTTATTTATTGCTTTGAATTCATTATACATGAAGTTATTGCTATTTATATCTTATGAGTTGTTATGTTTAATTGAAGAAAATGAAGTATTAATGTTGATTGTGGCAAAACTTGTAGTATTGGAGGCCACATGGTGTTGAATGGTTGCTATTAGAATTGTTGATGTGTTGTTTGCATTAGCTTACAATATTATAGCAATAATGGATGATTATGGGAATGAGGTTTTACACTTCCTTTAAGATGTTAAAGACTATTAATGAGGGGTTTATTTGATCCATAAGTTGACCTATTAGTTAATTGTCAATAGGAATTGATGTAGCATAGTTTTATATGAAAAATTCGGATTTGGTAAGTTTAGGGGTTATGTTAAACATGCTTCAGTATTTCGACCATAACTTAAGTTATAAAAATCGAAATGAGATGATTCTTGAAGCACTAGAAAGTTAAGACAAGCCCTATAATTTTATGTTTAGGACAAGAGCAAATTAGTTTAGGAAAGGGATGGAAAACGGCCAGAAGAATAAGCTTCTAATTATTAAAGTTTAAGATTTAACATAATTGATTCTTATGATTATGAATTGATTATATATTGATGTGATTAAGCCCTGTACTAATATTTACCCATTAGTTAGATGATCTTTGAAAGATATACATGGTCATGATGTCAATGCATGATTAATGTTATGAAATGGCATGAAGATGTAATGTAATATATGTTTTAAGATGATGAATGTGAGCAAGAGGTAATGTAAATGGATTGATAATCTATAGATGAATCAAAACTATTAAGCTCATTAAAATATGTATTTACATGCTATAAGATGTTAGAGATGCATACAGACATGATGGAAAATGCGTAAGCATATCCCCGTATACTGATTGAGGGAAGATGAATATATGCTTTAGATGCTAAATAACGCGTAAGCATGCCTCCCGATGATATGAGCTCTAGATGAATTTGAGGCTAAATGAGAGAAAAGATAAATATATGCCTTAGATGTTAAATAACACATAAGCATGCCTCCCGATGATATGAGCTCTAGATGAATTTGAGGCTAGATGATATGAAGTGCTTAAGGCGCTAAGAAAAGTTCGATCAGCTAGACGTTAAATGGTTTATATGCATTTAGTTGCATTACATGAGTTATGATGTTATATACATCATGAGATGATTTATACTCATGTTGGATGATATTTAGATGTTATATCACGACATGTAATGTGTGTGTACTATGTTTACATACTTATTTGTATGTGTACACATTGATGTTTATATAGCCATGGGATAAAATGATGAAAAGCATATGAATTAGTAAGAAAAGAGAAGTATACCTAGATGTAAAAGATAAGTGGTGTGTTAACAAATATATTTAAATGAAGGTCAAATAGCACATTTAGAATGAAATAGATCATTCCTTACTGAGCGATTAGCGCTCACCCTTTCATTATTGATTGCTTTGCAGGTAGACCAGAAGCAAAGGATGCTAGAGACAGTGAGGCTACACGTGAGGGGAGATAATATATTGTCATCTTGATGTAAATAATGTAAATGATAAATGTTAGTGAAACACCTTTGGAAGCTTCCACTCTATAAATATGTTTTGATTGTGTAATTTCTAGATAAATTCTTAAAGTTTTTGAAATTATAAGTTGGGATCCTACATGACCTCTTATATGAATGTTTTAGATATTATTATTATTATCCTTACACAGGTTTTTCTAAATAAAACTCGTTCTCCAAACATGTATCCCTTGGATTCTCATTGAGGGATATTCAGAGGATACCTGATTGGAGAGAGGTTTTACACCATATTTGATGGACGACTGTCCAATAACAATGGACTCCCGTCCATATTATATGGACGGGAGTCCATTTCCTCTTGATGGGCGTCCACCTCATATGAATGCCCGTCTATAAATTTTTAAAAATAAAATAATGGATGCCTGTCCATATTATATAGACGGGCGTCCATTTGAAATTGATGGCTGTCCATATGGATGCCAGTCCATCTAAAATGGACAAAAATAAAAAAACTTTTTTAAAAAGAATTTGCTTTCTTAAGTTGAAGAAACCATTTGTACACTCATGGCCAGGAAAAGAAGCTGAAGCTAGAATAAAAGAATTTGCTTTAAAACACCATTTCCAAAGTCTATTGCTCCTCGAATAAAGGCATCCTTCCTTGGAAGTAACAACACCACTTCAACTGTTTCAATCAACTACTACACACAACATTCATGTTTTTAGTTTGGTTTTTTAGTAATCCAAACAGCAAAAAAAAAAAAAAAGTGGGATGAGCATCCACTAAATATGGAGTAGAAGAAAACTTGTTCAGTGTGCACTTAGAGAAGAGCAAGAAAGTGAACAAACTTCCACTTCTTCATCATCTCCTATTGCATTGTCAAATGAAAAGCCAAGTGGAGATAAAAATGGAACTGAAGTGGAGGCTAGTAAAGAAAGTGAAGAACTTGAGCAGCAGTAAGAAATGGACTGGAAAACGGTTCAAGAAGTTCATGGGGAACCCTTCCATTGAAGTAGCGATAAAGCTGCAGAAGAAAAGGGCTGATAGGAAGCTAAAAGAACTTGATAGGGAGAGTAGTGGCAACCTACTTGTGGGATTGTTCAATAGACTTGTTAAAGAAAATTCGAGTAAAGAGAAAGAGAGGCTGGAAAAGGCTGAGGAGACTTTTAAGGCTCTTGACCTCAACAAGGTGATTCTTGTCCATTGAATATGGACGCCCGTCCATATAATATGGACCGGCGTCCATTCTTATTATTTTTTAATTTAAATTATGGATGGACGTCCATTCGAGGTGAACACCCATCTATAGTAAATGGACTCCCATCCAGGAATCCATTATTATTTTTGTATGGACGGGAGTCCATATGAAATGAACGGTCGTCCAACAATCATGAACGATCGTCCATATTTGATGGACGGCCGTTCATTCATGGAATACTTGTTAGTGTGCTACGTGGTTGTGTCTGATTCAGATGACACGTCGTTCGATACAAAATTTGGGTATAAACCTTTGGTATCCGTATCATTATTGTTATGAATTATGATTGACCTAAATTTCATAAAAATGATTTTTAGCCCCCACAGTTTTCTTCTTTAGCCTCCATCTTCTACGTACCTTAGATAGGGGTATAATAGTATTTAAATATGTATTAAAAAAATTAAGAAAAACTTAGAAATATATTTATTATTTTGCTATACATCTAAAATATTTTAAAATCTTCTCTTTCTATAAAGTTGTCAGTTCTCTTTCAAGTTTTAGTAATTTATTGGTTATATGATCAATTTTATATTTAAACAATGTAATTTACAATATAGCTTTACCAAATATAAAATTATAAGCTGCCCAAATATAAAGGAAACGAGTTAATAAACGAACAGGCCCAAAATAATTATCACCTGAAAGCCCAAAATTTAATTTGGGTTTTCTATGGGTCCAACATTTCAGTTCAAGCCCACTTACATTTACTTGAGATTATTAAACCAGGCCCACAAGCATACTCAAAGCACTTATTTTGTTAATTTCTAGAAGCATACTCAATGTTAAAAGCTAATATATTTTACTCAATGTTAAAAGCTAATATATTTCACTCCATTCGAATTTGATTCCAAGTCTTTCTATCCGTTACCATTGGTGAGTGGTTTCGGGTACCCTGCACTTTTCGGAGAAACTAGAACTGGAACCGCATAGTGCAGGTTCCCAAAAAAATGAACCGAAACCAGAACCGCATAGTGCAGGTTCTTCAATTCAAGGAACCGGAACCTAAAATGCAGGTTTCGGTTTCTTTCCCGGGTACCCTGTAAAAAATTAATTACCCCACTATTAGTTTAAAAAATGATAAAAATACTTTAAAAGTTTACAAATACACCCCTAACAAATTTTGATTATTCATTCATTTGTGTCCAATGTAACTCATAACCTGTAATCTCTAGGCAACACTTGAATTCAATCAATTCATCACAATTCACATAAAATTCGTCAATCAAAACCAAAACACAAACATTTATTCATCACAATTCACATCAAATAACTTCACCAAAATCATTCAAACATTACATTATAAATATTAAATTATAATATATGTTATAATTAATTAAGTGATCTACTATAATGTAATGTTATAAATACTTATAATTATTTAAGTAGTTTTTAACAATAATGTAATGTTATAATCAATTAATTTCTAATAATTTAATTAATTACTTATGTTTATGTTATAATATAATATCATAATTAATTAAGTAATCATTTTATTGTATAATGTTATAATTAATTAAGTGATCATACTACAATGTAAATTGTAATGTTATAATTAATTAAGTAATATCTATTAATTCTAATGTAATATTATAATATTAAATAGTTAATCATTTAATTAAGTATTGTAATATTGTTTATAAAGAATGTTTAATTAATTAGTAATCATATTTAAAATTTATAATGTAATGTTATAATTAATAAAATTCTATCATTTAATTAAGTATTGTATAAATTAGTAAATTACTATGTTATAATATATATCAGAATCAATTAAGTAATCATTTAATATTTAATAATGTAATGTTTATTAATTATATGATCATACTATATAGTATTAAATGAAATAATATGTTATGTATGATTAAGTAATACTAATAAATCTATAATTTAATATTATAATTAATTAAATTTCTAATCATTTAATAATATACTAATTTTTATAGTGGAATGTTATAATTGATTAAGTAATCATATTATAATATATAAGGTATGTTGTAATTAATTAAATTTTTAATTGTTTAATTAAGTAATGTAATATATTAAATTACTAATGTTTATAATATAATGTTATAAATTCATAACTAATTATGAATCATTTAACTATAATGTTAATATTAGTAAGTGATCATAATATAATGTTATAATAATGTTAATTTATTAAGTAATTATTTAACTATAATGTAATGCTTAATTAATGTTTATAATGTAATGTTTATAAGGTAATGTTATATTAATTAAATTTCTAATTATTTAATTAAGTATTATGCTAATGTTTATGTGTAAATTAGTAATACTAATGTTTATAATATAATACATAACTCATAATCAATTAAGTTTATTAATTATTAATGTTATAATAATTATGTGATCATACTATAATATTGTTGTAGTGAATTAAGTAATCAGATTATATGATCTTATATGTAATATATAATATTAATTTTAATTATTTAATTAATTAATGTAATAAATAATAATGTATTAAATTACTAATGTTTATAATGTAATGTTATAAATTTATAACTATTAAGTAATCATTTACTATTAATACTATAATTATTAAGTGATCATAATATAATATAATGTAATAATGTTATAATTTAATTAAATAATTTTTAACTAAATGTAAATTTAATTAATTAATTTCTAATCATTTAATTAAGTAATCATTTGTTTATAATGTATGTTATAATTAATGTTTATAATATAATGTCATAATCAATTAAATAATCATCTAATTATGTAATGTTATAATTAATTATGCAATCAACTAATCATATTATAATGAAATATTGAAATGTTACAATGATAAGTAATCATACTATAAATCTTTAATATAATATTATAATTAATTTGTTTATAATATATATTATAATTAATTGCAATCTTAATTATAATGTAATGTTACAATTAATTACGTAATCGTACTATAAATTTATAATATATGTTGTAATTAATTAAATTTCTAATAATTTATTAAGTATTATGCTAATTGCTAATGTTTATGTAGTAAATTAGTAATTATTAATATTTATAATAAATGTCAAATCAATTAAGTACCTTAATTATGTAATGCACTAATGCAGTAATGTTATAATTAATTATGTAATTATACTATAATGTAATGTTATAGTGAATTAAGTACATACTATAAATCTTTAATGTAATATCATAATTAATTAATTTTTAATCATTTAATTAAGTTTGTACTAATGTTATAAATGAAATGTTATAATTGATTAAGTAATTATACTATAAATCTATAATGTAATGCTAAAATTAATTAAATTTCTAATATTTAATTAAGTAATATACTAAATGTTATCACTTATAAATCAATTAATTAAGTGTAATCAATTAATGTAAGCATAATAATTATACTATAAATCAATTAGTAATGTTATAGAATAATTATAAGTTCATTTAATTATAATATAATGTTATACTTATAATTGATTAAGTATGATATTTAACTAGTAATTAAATTTATTAATGTTTATCAATCTATCATATATAATTAATTAATTATTAATTTACTATGTAACTTAGAACTTGATAATTGAAGTAAATAAATAATATTTTATTATTCAATTAAATATACTATTTTATTCAAAAATAGTTCTTTTAATAACATTAAAAATTTAAAACACTTTTAATTGGATCATAATTCCAATTATTCACTTAATTTGAAAACTTTAATATTAATATATTAATATATATTAAGTTTTTAATATGTTGTAATTTATATGTAATAAGTATAATTTATTATTATAATTTATTAATTAAGTTATCTAAAAATTTAATTTTTTCTATTTTAAATTTTTTATATGTAATAATAGAAACCCCCCATTATTCACATTTCACAAATATTTCAATGCAGTCCAGGTTCCAAAACAGGTTTCAAACAGGTTTCAAAACAGGTTCCAAAACAGGTTCCAAAATCGATTCCAAATCGGTACCTTTTACAGGTTCCAAACAGGGCACCTTTTTTAGGTTCTTTTTCTAGGTTCCGGTTCTGGTTCCTCCACACACAAGAACCAGAACCAGAACCGCACAGTGTTGGTTCCAAAAAATTGGAACCGGAACCTACCCGCACAATGCTGATTCCGGTTCTACCCCCAGGTTCCAGTTTTACCCGCTACCCGTGCTCACCCCTAGTTACCAAGTTGTCTCATTCCCGGGATAACTACATTCAACTCCCAAAGTCAGGAAACTAACATTTAATCGGACAATAAATGTTCATTTTTAGGGATTAGATTAGATTGTTACTTTCTAATTTCAGGGAAATAAAAATAAGGGACTTGACTATAATTATTCATCTATTGCCACCTTCCTCCTATAAACAACCAAGGAAAAACCAAATAATTTTTATCTCTTTATCTTCCCACTAACTCATGCACTCTCATGATAAAAATTTGGTGTATTTCATTATTTCGCTTGAGGTTTATTTTCTTTAAAACACCCTCTGACTTACTCCTCTCCTCACCCCCCTCCTCAATATATAGTTCCTTAACTATCACTACACCTCAAAACATATAGCATTTAAGAAAAATGGATAGAAATATGTAATGTCCATAATGCCCCAAAGAATTCTATAAGTCATGTCATGAGCTGATTGAATGTATTCATCCTGTTTTTGTGAAAGACCAAAAATGAAATAATTGATAAATATTTTTACAAGTGTTGTACATACTTTGCAATATTTCCACAAAAGAATTCAGATGACAACGAATAAAAAATGAAAACACCAACAGATTTGAAAGTCCCATCGTAAAATTCTGGCAAGGTACTATCGAGGATGAGTGAGTGCCACCTTCTAAACACAACCAAGCCACCAGATTTGGCAATACTTCTTTAAGATACCCAAGAGTGATGTTGATGCTTGATTTTGACACCAACGACTGCTTATGCAAAATGTAACTATTCTTAAAATTACAGTGAATGATTAGGATAATCAAATGCAAAATTAAAAATAAAGAGAGAGTTTTTAAAGTGTTCAGATGCTTAAGCGACCTACGTCTCACGTTTCTTTTATATAGAGATTAGAGGTCCGTATAGCAAACAGCGAGAGGTACAATAACTTAATATTCAGAGAGAATTAATTCAATCTCTTTCTCATAGGTTGTCTTTGCTTTAAAATAAAGATTAAATCAGAATGAGGTTTTAAGATCAGAATCCGAAAATGAGAGGGGAGTCGTCTATTTATAGTAGAGGAATTTATTAATGATTACAAATCTGCAAGTGTACGGAGAGCCATGCAAGTCTTTCTTTGCCTCCCATTGCTGATAACTTAGGAAATATCCTCAAATTACTTGGTTTGGACAAGTGAGGGTCCTTATCACTCATAGACAAAACCTGAATGTGCCAAGTTGATGACACCCATATCCTTCCTATCATGGAGCGACGTGGCAGCCCTGGATGGTGCAAAGCCTTCCTGAACTTTGATGGTGCTTGCTGACGTGGCTAACGTCAACCCTGATTTTTTAGGCATAACAAAAGCTCCCTAGTTCTTAAGGTTTAAAGATTGAATCTTGAGAACTTCATGATTATGCGCGACTTACTTGTCCCAAGAAGCTTGTCTGAGCTAACAGTTGAAATTAGCCACATGTACAAATACGCGAGGCTGATAGCCTGCCTCGACCAACAGACTGAGTGTAGATCGTGACATAGGTTTGAGAGTTACACAAGCGACCTGAAGTGATCGTTCCAAAAGGTTCAGCGACCTATATCAATCATGCTCAGGCTATAAAGTATTTCGAACTCTACCTACCATTCGCGACTGAAATACTCAGGATATTTTGCTGTCAAAAACTGAGGATCACCTCGCTTGAATTTGACAGTGGAGAAAAGTGTTCTGTTCGATGACTTCCTTAGAGTTTTCCGTTGCACTTGCAACGTCTTGGTTAATGAAATAAGCTTTTTGACATACGTGTCTTGGTAATAAGGTCAACCATGAGCATAAATGCTAGCCATGTGAAACACATTCCCTTTTGAAACATTAAATGCAGATGAAGGCACATTAAATGTGAGGAGATAATCACTCGGCACTTGCGATTTCAATAAAGAAAGACGCGGTTGATCTTCATGAAGCGTGAAGGTTACTCTTCTGCGGATTAATGACACGTGGTCACACAATGGCTGAAACGCGTTCCCGTCCAAATGTTGCTTAAAAGAAACCAAATGTCGCTTCCACTCTATAAAATGCAAACCCCATTCTAAGTTTTTTCACAGAACTCAAACTTTTAGAGAGAAAACAATGTTTTGCACTCAAAAGATCAGTTTATTCCCTACCGGTTAATGTGCACTCGATGCTACGAAAACAACCATTCTTAGCAATCAAAGGTAAAGAAAATTTCTTCTCTTCATCTCTTTTTCATTTCTGTCAAAACTTAATTTTTAAGTAACGTGGGTATGGATTTAATAGGCTCGACTGAACATTCTGGTAGTGTTTGAGAAGAAACACTATTAAGAGTCAAACTTAGGGCAAGATCTTTAAAAAATCACCTTAAGAATTTTAGGGTTTTAGGGTTTTGGGGCTATGTAAGAAACCGAGGTTCTCTTACTCTCCTGAGTCCCGTATAAGTTGTTATGAGATTGAGTCACCTTTACATGTCGCACATTTACAGACTCGAAAAATGGATACTCTGAGGTGAGAAAATCAGAGAGGTTGAACCCACTAGGCACCACGGAGGGTCCCAGGAAGGTATACGATCAACAGTCACGAAGGATGAAATCCAAAAACCAATAGATCATACACAATAAACTTAAACGTTTACAGTACGGTCACACATTGCTTAGGAACCTTTAGGAATGGCGTGATCTCGAAAGCGATCTCAAATGTGGGATGAGGATACCCTCCATCCTTACATCAGGTCAATTCTCGACATTTCTCGATCGCGTCATCCAACTGACGCCAAATGCATATATGATAGCGGTCGCTATGTAATAGCATTTGACAAGCACAACCTCGGCAAGCCAACCGCAGAAGAGATCGGCTGTGCCTATTATTTAGAGAAGAGTAAAGAAGAAAAGTGTAACGAAGCTCGAGTTCGCAAGAGTCTTGTCTTGTCTTGCTGTTAGGAAGAACCCATCTTTGAGATACTGAACAATCGAAGTCATCCAGGAAATGGATTCATTTGCGCTACAACCTGATCAAGTGAGCTGATCTGGAAGCTTCGATGTATTGATGGAATACATTAGAGCATCGGAGTCTAGTGATGAGGCTATTTTGCCGAAGCATCTCGATAGATTACTATCTCTCGGATTTGCCTGTTGTATAGTACTTGAAAGGCTCAGTGCGCCTTAGCTTTCTTTAAGTAACTAATCATATCTCTTCTTTGGCTTGATTTCCTCCCAAATCTGATTGATAACCAGTTGGCGTCCCTCTTAATGTCAATCATATCTGATCCTATTTTCTCTTGCTAGTCGTAGGCTAGCAAATACACTTCATATTCAGCCTCATTGTTCATAGCTTTGAATCCAAACTTGAGGGCTCCATAAATGCGAGTTCCCTCATAAGTAATGAGCAAGAGACTAGCTTCTGCTTTTCTTCTGTTCGAAGACCCATCAATGTAGAGACTCCATGTTGATATTCTTAACGTTTCCCGAACAATTTCATTAGCTGGTTGCTCGGATTCCCGATCTCGCTGAGAAGAATTTTGAGATAAGTCAGCAACACCTAGCCTTTGATTGCTGTCTTCGATCTGTAATGCATACAAATTGACTCAATTCCGTAGCCCACTTAAGCAATTTACCGAAGCCTTTGGCTTCTGAAGGATTTGCTTGAGTAGGTAGTTGGTTAATACATGGACAGTGTGACATGGAAATAAGTTGCAACTTCTTGGAAGCGATCAGCAGGGCATACACTAATCGTTCCATCTCTGGATACTGAGTCTCGGTGTCTAGTAATTGTTTGCTCGTATATATACTAGCCACTAATTCTTCCCCTCTTCCTGAATCAGAGTTGTCGCTGGCCGCATACTGAGGATGGACAGGTAGAGAAATAAGATCTCCTTGTGAAGGGGCTTGGATGAGATGTGGCTTTCTGAGACTGTTTTATGCTCTGGAAGGCTCGCTCACACTTTGAAGTCTTTAAATCTCTTATTGGCCTTGACTATATTGAAGACAACAACAATGATCTGTTGCTCTTAATATGAAGCAATTGAGAGCTCTATTCTCCAATTCAAGCTCTGAACATGCTTTTGATTGGCAGACTTTTCATATCTAAAAAGCTTGGATCTATCGGGTTGACCTCGATCCCCCATGGTTAACCATATACCCAGGAATTTCCCCGAGGATACTTCGATGAAAAACTTAAGAGGATTAAGTCTTATTCTATACCTCGGAGTACGTCGAACATCTCTGCGAGATTAGTTATGTGATCTGAAGCAGACATCGACTTGACCAGCGTGTCATCGACATAGCCATCCATTATTTCTTGATTACTCGGAAAGCATAGATTAACCAAACACTGATAGGTTGCCCTGTGTTTTCAGACCGAAGGCAGACTTTATAACAGTATAGTTCTCGATTATGACGAACGAGGTATGCTCCCGTCAATGTGTACTCGGGATCAATTATTGAAAGATTCAGCATGCATGAAGAGTGGTGGAGATGGAGAATGAAAGCATGAAAGCATGGATTAAAAAAACGGTTTACATGCAAAGCTTGGATATGAGATTATACCTACTCCTTTGCTTTGGATTGATGAAGATTAGCTTCAAAAGGATGAAACCTCCACACTTTAACACCACCTTGAGAGGATTAGAGAGTGGCCTTGGCTAGGGAGAGAGAGCTTTTAGTTTGTGTTTGAGTGAACAAGTGAATAATGAACAAAAATGCAACCTTTTGCACTTATATATACTTGGGCTATTTTGCAATTATTTATTTTTCACTTCCAAGCCCAATAAAATCTTATTTTATAAAGGGACCCCACAAATTTAATATGCTACCCTTTGAATAATCAATATTATTCAAGAGCCCATGTAAACTAAACTAGTTTACATTAACAACCCATAAATTTACCCTTTTACCCTTTAACTATTAAAAGGTTATTTTCATTCATCTCATCAATCTTAACGCTTTAAGATATAATGATTAAATATAATTAATTATTGCTTGACCATTTTAACCCTTAAAATGTCACAAGTAATTTTTTATATAACTGTTACCATAGAAATCCCGTCATTACCCTCGGAAGGTGCTAGCCCTCTTCGGATAATCATTTCTCTCTCTCATCATTCTCTAACTTCTCAAGGCTATTGGTGTGACCATGTAGGTCCACCGTGGATTAGCCGTGAGCTGGTTCTGGATGAAACCAAAAACCTGTCCGGAGGCCCAACGACTATGGTAAACATCTAGCAATGTGCCATAGTCCCTAAACCACGATGAAAAAATACTTTATCGAACCCATTTAAGATCATATGTACCATGCAAGTAAAGTCCCTCCATTGATATATCCTGATCGAGCTTGGATTCATGGAACGTCAAAATCCTAAACCCGATACCTACCAAATCGTCGATCAATATGTTCGGAACTCGTCATCACAAACTTCCTTTTGTATGTCTAATAATAGACTCTGGCCAGAGATTCTGATTTCTGACATTTATCGACGTTCGACCAAGAACTCGAATCCGGAT
This sequence comes from Pistacia vera, assembly GCF_008641045.1. NCBI lineage: Eukaryota > Viridiplantae > Streptophyta > Magnoliopsida > Sapindales > Anacardiaceae > Pistacia > Pistacia vera. The sequence continues at coordinate 1,552,266 of NW_022196261.1, forward strand.
GGAGTCAATGGTACTCCTAATCCTATATTTCCGAGTCAATGGATCCCTTCTTGACCATCGTTCATTTCCGCATATGAACAACGCATGACCAAATAGGCTTTTTCATACGAAACATGATTAGTCTCGCACTTATACACTGTATGAACCATACGCATCTGTATCAGATCCGACCACAATGTCTCAGGTCAAAGAACTACATCGTGCACTGATATAACCAAACGATAAATCATTGACTACATGCTTTTCTAAGTGATTTGTCATTATTCGGTCACGTTTGAAAAATAGTTCACCAACCGCTAATCCATATCAGTGCCCCAATGACATGACTATCATCGTCATCCGTACTTATATCAACTCATGATATCTTTCGGAAGCATCCAATATGCCTACTATGCAATATAGTTGCCCAAATTATATTGCTTCCGTAGGGAACCCTTTTGATAATTCATTTACCGATTAAATGAATCATCTGAACAATTCATATACGTACTTTATTTTAAATGCATGACTGAATAAATGAAGCAATTTATATATATGAATTGAAGAACTCTTTCTTCTATTAGTTATGATATATAGATACAAGACAAAATGCTCTGAAACCGACAACACGAATGGTTTCTAGGGCATACACTAATACACACTAACACTTGGCAGCTCCTGGACGGTGCAAAGCCTTCCTGAACTCTAATTGATGCTTGCTGACGTGGGTTAACGTCAGCCCTGATTTTTTAGGCATAACAAAAGCTCCCCAGTTCTTAAGGTTTAAAGATTGAATCTTGAGAACTTCATGATTATGTCGCGACCTGACTTGTCCCAAGAAGCTTTTGCTTAAACTAACAGTTGAAATTAGCCACATTGTTACAAATGACGCGAGGCTGATAGTCTGCCTCGACCAACAGACTGAGTATAGATCGTGACATGGATTTTTGAGAGTTACATAAGCGACCTGAAGTGATCGTTCCAAAAGGTTCAGCGACCTATATCGGATCATGCTCAGTGCTATAAAAATGTATTTCGAACTCTACCTACCATTCATGACTTGAAAACACTTAGGATATTTTGCTGTCGAAAACTGAGGATCACCTCGCTCGAATTTGACATGTGGAGAAAAGTGTCTTATTCAAATGACCTCCTTAGATGTTATTCATTGCGCTTGATAGCCGTCTTGGTCAATAAAATAAGCTTTATTTGACAGACGTGTCTTTGTGTAATAAGAGTCAGCCATGAGCATTAAATGCTAGCCATGCCGAAACAACATTCCCTTTTAAAACATTAAATACGGATGAAGGCATATTTAATGTGGAGGAGATAATCACTCCGACGCTTAACGATTTCAATAAAGAAAGACGTCGGTTGATCTTCACGAAGCGTAAAGGTTACTCTTCGCATGGATTAATGACACGTCGTCACAATCAATGGCTAGAAATGCATTCCTACCCAAACGTTGCTTATAAAAGAAACCAAACGTCATCTTCCACTCTATAAAATGCAAACCCCATTCTAAGTTTTTTCATAGAACTCAAACTTTTAGAGAGAAAAAACAACGTTTTTGCACTCAAAAGATCAGTTCATTCCCTACTCGGTTAATGTGCACTCAACACTACGACAAAACAGCCATTCCCAGCAATCACGAGGTAAAGAAAATTTCTTCTCTTCATTTCTTTTTCATTTCGGTCAAAAACTTAATTTTTACAGTAACGGTGGTATGGATAATAGGCTTAGACGATGAACATTCTTAGGTAGTGTTTGAGAAGAAAAACTATTAAGAGTCAAAACTTAGGGCATAGATCTTTAAAACATCACCCTTAAGAATTTTTAGGGTTTTGGCGGCTATGTAAAAGAAACCGAGGTTCTCTTACTCTCCTGAGTCACCGTACAAGATAATGTATACGGAGACGGAGTCACCTCTACATGTCGCACATTTACAGACTCGAAAAACAATAGATATTCTTGAGGTGAGAATAGTCGGAGAGGGAAGTTGCAACCATAAGGCACCACGGAGGGTCCCAGAATGGTGATACGATCAACAGTCACGAAGGATGAAATCCAAAATCCAATAGATCAATACATAATCAACGTAAACATGTATTGGTACAGGTCGCACACTGCTCAGGAACCTCCTGAGGGAATAGCTGCGATCTTGAAAGCGATCTTCAAATGTGGGATGAGGAAACCTCTCCATCCCTACATCAGGTCGATTCTCGACTTCCAGATCGTGCCAAATGCATATATGATAGTGGTCGCTATGTATATAGCATTTGGCAAGCACAACCTTGGCGAACCAACCATAGAAGAGATCGGCTGTGCCTATTATTTAAAGAAGAGTAAAGACAAGGACTCGTACTACCTCTCCAAGAGACCAACGATCAAGAGAGGGATATTTGGTTATGCCAGCAATGTTGGGGCTTACGAAACCAAGTACTTTTTATTTGAGTAAGATAGAATTTGTAAATTTAATGAACCGAGTAGGTTTTCCATTTAATTTTCAGATTACTCATCTTTTAACTTTTCCTTAGCATACTAGGCTAACAAACCTTTTGCTTTCTTGCAGAAAACAAAATGACCAGATTGGCGATGCTAGTTGATCACAATCGCATCAAAGCATTTAGTTGATTGCTTGACCAGAGTCGCGACGCAAGGCTGCTTGTGACTACCACCAACCTATAGAAGTACGGGTTTTTCACTCCTGACGCATCTTTATGCCATGCAATAACTATGCCACCGAAGGTCACAAAAACGATGAAAAAGCTCGGGGGGTTTGCATTCCCCAAGATTAATCCAACTAAACTAGCTGGAGCGACCTCCAGCAATATCACTACAAGGGGGATACAAATTGGTGCCAAAAGGTACTAGACCACAAAGCGACATGAGGAGGCTCTCTGGCCCACCGTTGCTAGTCCATAGAGGAAGAAGACTATGGGCCAGAAGTCTAAGAAGAGAAAGACAATACCCACCAAAGAGGAAACTGAATCTGAATCAGAAGGCTTCGGGGTATTACCAGATAGGCTTCACCCTTACTAAGCCTTCTTTGCGAAAACAACCTCAAGGGAGGCTCCTAGGATGCCGACTACCCTTGGGAGTTCGCAAAGGGAAGAGGGAATGACTGTGGTTGCTTAAGGGGAAGCAGGCAAGCATCAAGTTGAAGGGTTGAGGCTTGACCCGTTCGTACTGGATCTTTTAGGGCAACTATCAGATCATTTACGGCCAGTGGTATACACCCTTTTAGAATGCCAACTTGTCAAGACCTTTGATAGGTTCGTGGCTTCTCAAACTACCAATCTGGTGGCCGTCGCACTTTAAATGCAAAGTTAGGCAAAATGACTTGCTCTCTTTGAGAATTTCTTTCATACAAGTCGATCTTTTAGTTTTCTCACAAAAAAACTAACTTTTTATTCCTTTTCCAAGCATTCTTTGCTCGCCTTAAGTGTGACCCAACAGAAGATAAAGATTGATTATGCTGACAAATTCCACGAGATGAGGGAGGAAATTGCCAAATTGAAATAAGATCTTGCAGCCAGGGACGTAGCCAGGATTCTCAGTCAATGGGTTCAAAACATCAAAGTTGATAAATTTACAATAAAATATATATTGAAGTAATAAGCATAAAAAATGTATTTTTAAAAGTTATATATACCAAATTTTCAATTCTACAATTGTCCTTGACGATTTTTCATATTATGAAAACGTTGCATAATTGCTTCATTGACAATTCCATCAAATATCTCTTTCTCAATATATGTAATAAGACAATCATTTAACAATTGATCTCCAATTTGATTCCGTAGTCGATTTTGCACAATCTTCATCGCAGCAAATGATCTTTCAACACTTGTAGTTGCAATAGGTAATATCAATGCTAATTTCACAAGTAAATAAACCAAGTTATACACCACATTCTTCTTTTTTTGAACCATCTTTTCAGCAAGAGCACCAATTCCATTTAATGTCAAAAAATCATTATCAGAGCGCATATCAAGAATATAAGTATCCAACTAATTGTCTAGTAACACAAGCTCCACTGGTGAAAAGTCACATTGATAAAACTGAGCAAGACAGATCAACTTCTTTTTGTCAAAAGTAGAAAATGAATCATTTGGACTTAAACATGCCACACAAAGAAGCAACTCTATATTCATCTCATTAAAACGTCTATTAAGCTCTTGGAGTTGTAAATCTATGGTAGCATAAAAACATTCCACCTGATAATGATGTAAATTTGTAACTTGATGAAAATTGCATCATGATTGCCCTTTCATTTGAAAATTGTCATTCATATTTGAGTCAATAATACCATTTTCTTTACAAAATGAAGAAACTTCTGTTAACAAACCACCCCATCCATCATCTCTTAACATTTGTAGCCTTTGTTTAGATATTTTCACTAATTTCATTGCATTAACAATATCTTGATCTTTTTTTTTGTAAGGCATTTGATAATTCATTTGTAATGCCTAACATAGTCTTCATCAAATGTAAGCTAAATATGAAATCAAAAGACTGTATAAACTCTGACAAAGTAGAAGTCTGAGCTCTTTGTTTAGAATCTAAACCATCCTCAACAACATTATCAAGAACATCTACCATAGATGGAACATAACAATTAAAGATGCAACATACCATAATGTGAAACCCCACGTGTATCTCCTGCTCTTTTAAGCGTAGTTTCTTGATTCAATCCACGGCCACTTGTAAGTTTACCAATAGATAATGCTTTAGAAACATGAGCAGCTTGACGTTCTCGAAGGATATCTCGCCGCTTACAAGAAGCTCCAACAACATTTACTAGATCAGCTTCCATGTTAAAAAGACTTCCAACTTGAGCATCATTTTTTGCAATAGCAACAAGTGTAAGTTGAAGCTAATGAGCAAAACAATGAATATAATATGCTGATTCATTCTCCCTCATGATCAAACTTTTTAACCCATTGAATTCACTTCTCATGTTGCTATCTCCATCATAGCCTTGCCCTCACCCTTGATATACTTAATCCATGCTTGGAAAACAATGAATCAATTGATAACTTAAGAGAAGAAGCACTTGTATCATTAACATGAATAATGCCAAGAAATCTCTCAACTACATATCCTTTTTTGTCAACATAACGTAACACAACAATCATTTGCTTTTTCACAGATATATTACGAGATTCATCCACCAAAATTGCAAAAAAATCATTTCCCAGATCATGAATAATAGCATTAACAGTTTCAATGGCAAAAGCATTAATGATGTCATGTTGAATATCAGGAGAGGTTAGCTTAACATTACTGGGAGCGTTTTGTCCAACAACTGCATCAATTTCCTCATCATACATAGCTAGAAAGTTTAAAAGCTCAAGGAAATTTCCATGATTTTTTAAACCATCATATTCATTATCACCATGGAAATCAAGACCTTGCTTTAAAAGGAACCGAAGACAATCGACTGAGGCACTTAAACGAAGTCGATAATCTTTTCTCATTTGGTTGGAATACCTATTAAGAGCCATTTCAATATGTTGATCTTGTCTCATCAAAGCCTCACAGTTTTTCCATGCTTGATTGTGAGCACTGTTAGGACCTCCTACATGAATATCCAATCTAGCTTTTTTATTCCAAGCATCAAAACCTTCACTAATAAAAGAATCACCGCCTGCTTGTTTTCCAATCTCATGTCTAAAAAGATAACAACACAAACAAAAAACAACCTCCTTTTCTACACTATACTCTAACCAATTTGCATATTCTCTAAACCAAATGGGATTAAAACGATGCATTAAATTCCCAATTGCTCGCTTTTTAAAATTATGATTGTGTGGTTGGCAAGGTCCTTTTTGCAAGTATGCCCTTCTCACTTTGTCTCTATCATTAGGATGATATTCTAAAATTTTAATCCTCAATCTAGGATCTGTAGGAAGACTACTCAAGTTAATCTCAACATATGTTTGTCTTGAACTAGATTCCATAGGCTCATTGTGAACACTATCGTGACGCCTTATGTTTTGTTCAATCGATGTTTCCTCATTAGAAAACTTTCTTTTGATAAAAAACTTGTCCATAACTAAAAAAATAAAAGAATTTTTATTATCAGAAATATAATTTATTTGCAATCACAATTAAAAAACAACACAAATTTATCAAAATTCAAATAACTTAGATTTTTCAAAAAATTTCTACTAACCCAATAAAATTCAACTCATAAATACATGAAAACTCATCAAATCTAACTCTAAATATCAAGCAATTAACCAATTTATCAAAATTAAACCAAATCCCCAAATCTCTACAACTTAGGGTTTCATCAATTCTTTAAACCATATTCAAAATTAAGTCAATAACTAACCACAATTTATCAAACCCAACTTAAAACAACAATTAATTAGCCCATATCTCAACATAAACAAGATTAAATCAAAACTCACATCAAAATCTATGAATTATTTCAAACCCATTTATTGAACTCAACAAAAACCCATAACTCGTGATCTTTCATCAATTAAGAAAACTAAAAGAAAAGAATTAATTTTAAGTAAAAAATAAAATAAAATTAGTATCATCTTACCTTGTAATCCAAAGGAGTAACATTTCTTGAGTATCCAACCAAAGGACAAATATAATATAAGAGCAAAAGAGAGGAAATAAAGAAAAGAGAAGTTTAAGAAGTATTAATTAATAATTTATTTTGTGGGGTCAACATGAAGTTAAATGGGGTTAAAATTATAAAATCTATTAACTATTAATACTTAATTGAAATTTTTGAAAAGTTCAATGGGTTCAATTGAACCCACAAGCCACTATGTGGCTACGTGCCTGCTTGTAGCTTCAAATGCAGAGGCAAAAACTACCCACATTCAGGCGAATGTATACTTGACTGAAAGGAATTCTGCTATACGAGCAACTGACTTTCAAAAGGTTGAGCTCGAGAAGAAAGATAGCGACAATAAGAAGCTCCGACGAATGGTGGCGAGGCTCACCAAAGAGTTGGGCCAAAGAGAAAAAGAGCTGCAAGCGAGCTTAGAGTGCGCAAAAGCAGCAGAAAAAACTTGAGCTGAGTTAAGGGAAAACTTAGGGAAGGTGAAGAGGGTGTTGCAGACAGATCTTGAGCTGGCTTAAGGGCAACACTTCGCTGACTGAACAGATGAAGCAACATATTCTCTAACTGGAGAGGAAAGCTACTCAATGGGTGCTACAAGCTATTTTCAGCTTGCGGCTGAACAATCCGAACATGGATATCTTTGACCTCCTCGAGGACTAGCAAGTTGCTCTTGTTTCCATGGCCGAGGCCGAAGATAAAAAAGAACAAGATCCTGCCTCGGAAGACGATCAGCAAGAAATGGATGCCTCTGAAGATCAAGCAATCAACCCAGAGGTCGCTGATAAGCCAGATGACTAAGAGGTCATAGCCAAGGATCCTAGAAATGAAGATCAGTGATCGTTCTCTTCTATACTCGAATAGAGTCTTTTGTACTTATTCTTTTCTAATGTAGTTCCTGGTCGTCCCTTGTACATATTTTTAAGATATATAAAAAGGAACTTTTGACCATTTGTGATAGTACTTTTATAACTTAAGCATTTCACAAAACAAATATAGTATATCTGGTCATCAAACTTGTAAATTGTTATAAATAACAAGATTATCAAAAACTTGAGATTACGATACAAGTAATTCTTAGGGAGGAATTGGAATAATCTTATTCATAAAATTTACAATAATGAAAACTTTACAAGTAGAAATGATCAAGCTATAAGCGAGTTTGAAATTATTGATAATAAGGGTGAAGATGTTTAGCATTCCAAGTTTGCGGCAATTCAGAACCATTAAGCTTCTTGAGGTGATACGTTCCAGGTCGTATCATCTTAGCGATGTGATATGGACCTTCCCAGTTAGGTCCCAATACCCCGCACTTGCTTCTCTTGTGTCGAGAATGACTTCTTTTAACACCAAGTCGCCAACCCGGAAGTCTCTTCTCCTGACTTTAGAGTCGAAGAATCTTTTTACTCACTATTAGTAGAAAGATATCCTTAACCGAGCCTTGTCATGGTGTTCTTCAACTAAATCCAGACTTGCACATAGCAGTGCTTCATTGTCTATTTCACTGAAAAATTCTCTCCGAAAAGAATCAGCTCCTACTTCCACTGGGACCATTGCCTCGCAGTCATATGTTGGCGAGAAAGGTGTTTTTGAAGTAGAGATTCTTGGAGTCATTCTATATGCCTATAGAACTTCTAGAAGATCATCGGCCCAATTGCCCTTGGCTACACCAAGCTTGACCTTCAATGTGTACTTGATAGTCTTATTGACAACTTCAACTTGACCATTAGCCTGCAGCTTTGCTACTAAGGTGAATTTCTTATGAATCCCCAGCTCTTCGCAAAACAGCTTGAATTCCTCATTATTGAACTACTTTTCGTTATCAGAGATGAGTGTATGAGGAATCCTATAGTGACACACTATATTCTTGAAGACGAAGTCTTTAAGCTTCTTTGTAGTGATCATGGCCAAAGGTTCTGTTTCGATCCACTTAGTGAAATAATCCACTATGACCACTGCATATTTGATGCCCCCTTTATCGGTTGGTATGGGTCTGATGAGATCAATTCCCCACATAGAGAATGGCCAAGGACTGGTCATCGTCATTAACTGGTGGGAAGGAGCTCACGAGATGTTCACAAATCTCTAGTACTTATCACACTTCTTCACAAAGTTGAAGACATCTTCATGAAGTAGGGGCCAATAATATCCCTAGCGGATAATTTTAATGGCGAGAGATCATGCAGCAGTGTGATTACCACAAATTCTTTCATGTATCTCTCTCATACTATAGTTTGCTTCATCATTCGTTACACATCGGAGGAGGGGAGTGCTAAACCCTCGCTTGTATAACCGATCTCTGATGAGAGTGTAACGAGCAGTTCGAGTTCGTAGGAGTCTTGTCTTAGTCTTGCTGTTAGGAAGAACCCTATCTGTGAGATACTGAATAATCAGAGTCATCCAGGAAATGGATTCATTTGCGGCTACGACCTAATTAGGTGAGCTGATGTTGGAAGCTTCAATGTATTTGATTGGAATACTATTCAGAGCATTAGAGTCCAGCGATGAGACTATCTTTGCCGAAGCATCTACAATAGAATTACTATCTCTCGGGATTTGCCTGATTGTATAGTACTTGAAAGGCTCGAGTGCGGTTTTAGCTTTCTTCAAGTAATTGATCATATTCTTTTCTTTGGCTTGATACTCTCCTAAAATCTGATTGACAACCAGTTGGGAGTCGCTATTAATGTCGATCATATCTGATCCCATTTCTCTTGCTAGTCGCAGACTAGCGAATAACGCTTCATATTTGACCTCATTATTCGTAGCTTTGAATCCAAACTTGAGGGCTCCATAAATGCAAGTTCCCTCATGGTTAATAAGCAGAAGACCAGCTTCAGGTCTTCTCCTATTCGAAGACCCATCAACGTAGAGACTCCATGTTGATAAGTTCTGAACAGTTTTCCAAACAACTTCATTGGCTGGCTACTCGGATTCCTGATATTGCTGATGAGAGAATTTTGAGATAAGTCAGTAATAGCCTACCCTTTGATTGCTGTCTTTGGTCTGTAATGCAGATCAAATTGACTCAATTCTATAGCCCACTTAAGCAATTTATCCGAAGCCTCTGGCTTCTAAAGGATCTGCCTGAATGGGTAGTTGGTTAATACATGGACAGTGTAGACATGGAAATAAGGTTGTAACTTCCTAAAAGTGATCAGTAGGGCATACGCTAATCGTTCCATCTTTGGATACCGAGTCTCGATGTCTAGTAATCATTTGCTCATATAATATACTGGCCACTGAATTTTGCCCTCTTCCCGAATCAGAGTTGCGCTGGCTGTATACTAAGAGACGGACAGGTAGAAAAATAAGATTTCCTTGTGAAGGGGCTTGGACAGGAGATGTGGCTTTTTGAGATGCCCTTTTATGCTTTGGAAGGCTCGCTCATACTCTGAAATCCATTCAAATCTCTTATTAGCCTTGAGTATATTGAAGAACAGCAAGCAATGATATGTTACTCTCAATATGAAGCAACTGAGAGCCGCTATTCTCCCATTCAAGCTCTGAATATGCTTTCGATTGGCAAAACTTTTCATATCTAGAAGAGCTTGGATCTTCTCGGGGTTGACCTCGATCCCCCAATGGTTAACCATATACCCTAGGAATTTTTCCGAGGATACTTTGAATGAAAACTTAAGAGGATTAAGTTTCATTCTATACCTCCAGAGTACATCGAACATCTCTATAAGATTAGTTATGTGATCTAAAGCAACATGCGACTTGACCAGCATGTCATCAACATAGCCCTCCATTGATTTCTTGATCTGCTTGGAAAACACACGATTAACCAAACATTTTTCAGACCGAAGGACATGACTTTATAACATTATAGTCCTTGATCTGTGATGAACGAGGTATGCTTTTCATTAGACGTGTACATCGGGATCTAATTATACATCAAGTAGGCATTTGTAAAGCTTAACAGCTTGTACCCAAAAATGGCATCAATGAGCTGATCGATTCTAGGCAAAGGAAAATTGTCCTTCGGACAAGCCTTGTTGAGATTCGTGAAATCAACGCAGGTTCGCCACTTGCCATTGGGTTTTTTCACCAAAACCGGATTGGCGACCCAACTCGGGTAATGAGCCTCCCGAAGGAACCCGATTTAGAGAGGATTATCCACCTCAATCTTAAGAGCAGCATATCGCTATGGGTCCATGGTTCTTCTTTTCTAGCGAACTGGCCTAACCTCACTATCGATGTTAAGTGCATGACATATTACATTCGGGCTGATCCCGATTATGTCAACATGAGTCCATGCAAAGACATCAATATTCTTTTTGAGGAAGCTCGTTAAATCAGTTGCATGCTGAGGACTAAGATTGCTTCTGATTCTCAACACATGAGTTGTCTCATTTTGGTCGATTGATACATTAGATAGAGTTTCAACAGGTCCATTGTGGGAATACTCCTCCTAAACACAGGAATCTATACTGTCTTCCACTGGACCTGGTTATGGTTCGTTCTTGCTGATCGTCATAGCCTACTCGAGAACGTCCACTGGCGTCCATTTCCCTTTGCATGCCATTTGCATTGCTCTTACATAGCAGTAACGAGATTCACACTAAGACCCTTTGATCTTTCCATACCCCGTCGGACTAGGAAATTTCATCTTCAGATGGTAAATGGAGATAATAGCTTTGAAGTTTCATGGTAGAGGTCATCCCAATATACCATTGAAAGTAGATGGATAGTCTACCACCAAAAACTCTATCATCTTAGTCATTTCGTGGGTCTCACCCAAAGTGACAGAAAGTGCAATCGTTCCCTTGGGAATCAAATGATCCCTAGTAAAACCATAAAGGGGGATAGAGGCAGGTTTCAGGTTTGCCTTGTCCAATTGCATTTCCTAGAATGCTCGCTAAAATATGGAGTTTACGACGCTCCCATTATCCACCAACATTCTGTGGACTTCGCAGCGACCTATTTCTGCTAGGAAGACGAGTGCATCCTCATGAGGGTGATGCTATCATACCGCGTCTTTCTCTGAGAAGGTAATCTCCTCCTCTCTGCACACCTTAGCAGGTCGCGACACCATGCTCATCACACTCACGGGGTCATGGCAAGCTTCTCAAGCATACTTCTCTTGAGCACTCTGAGAATTCCCTATGAGGTATGGTCCTCCAAATATAGTTTCAACAAGATATAGGCCTTTGTGACCACGATGCTTCTTCCCTTGGTCCCCTTGATCCTTCTCCCGAGCGGGAATTAGACCATCAACATATTCCTTGAAGTGCCTATTTTTAATGAGGTCTTCAATTGCCTGCTTAAGAGTTCATCATTCATCAGTATGGTACCCATTATCTCAATGATAATAGCAATATTTCTTACTGAAGGGGGATTATTCATAGGCGTTGGCTCTCTAAGCATATTAGCCTCTTCTGATTTATCCAGAATAGCTGATACCGATGCATTCAGTAGAGCATATTGATTCTTGTTGCGATTGTGACGAGGGACCTAGGCATAAGACTTTTTAGGCTCAAATCGCTGCTTCTTTCCCTTTCTCTGATCGTCATTAGCCCATTTGCGATCAAACTTTCTACTACCCTTTCCCCGGTTTTCCTCCCTCTGATTGGGAGCGCTAGTTGAAGGATTAGGGTCATGGCGATTTAAGGCAGCCACTGAATTTTCAATTCTGAGATATTTCTCAGTGAGGCTGTAGAAGCAGGTGAGGGAAATATCATCCTTAGACTATAGCTTCTTCCACAGGTCGGTTTACGGGCGAACTCCCGCAATAATAAGAGTTCGAACTGAAATTTCGGGTTTATAAGCCACCTTATCCAGCTCCTTCTGGAACCTGTCAATATAGGATTAGAGGTACTCATTCCTCTCCTAGCATATGTTGCTTAGATAGCTCAACGACATTGAAAACTTCCTATTAGCCTGGAAGTGTCTCAGAAATAACAAACTCATCTGTTGCCACGAGTTAATAGATCTTGGTGGAAGTGATCTAAACCAGGGCTTGGCGTGGGCAATTAGAGTCATTGCTAAGTGGCGACATTTCACCAAGTTGGAAACTTGGTGAAGGTTCATGAGGTCATTAAGCTCATAGAGATGATCCTACAGATCAGAATTCTCATCGAATGCTCGCATATCAAGCATTCTAAACCTTGACGGGGGAGAAGCAGTCAACACTACCGGAGAAAAGGGAGACGCCTTAATGACATGCCCTCGCTCATTTTGCTGAGCTCTAATATGATCCAGAGCCTGTTGTAACTTCTCAATTTGAGAAAGTGGAGCTGCCTAGGGATCACTTTCCGCAAAGTAGGTTCGCCTTTTACGATTGCGATTGAGGAAAAACCACAGATCAGACTCTTCCCTGCCTTAGCCAGAGCCTTCGGCATACCTTGGCACACGTTGGTTGGAGCCATGTGAAGGAATTGAATGGCTAGGGCAGTTATCTTGGCCTCTACGGTGGTCAGAACTGAGTCATGGACGGTGGACATTTCCCTTGTGGTGATGGTCAGAACCATCATTCTGGCGATAATGGGAGTCTGCCTACCTTACATTCTATGGGGGTGCCCGTACGATGTTGCGTGGGATGGCTCATGATGCGACATGCCACCAAGTCGCAAAGCCACAGGTGTTCTACCTGCTTCGCGATCGGTATTCACTAGTCCCTTCAAGCCTTTTGGCCCACTATTTGCCACCTATTTTCCCTTGTCTTTACGCTCCATAGTGCGCACAACATGGGCTTTTGCATGTTTTTGCACTTGAGCGTGACCTACAGGCGTCTTTGGTGATGACACTGCCTTGTCGGAATTAGGCGGCATGACCTGATTCAAACGATCTAGCCTTCGGCTAACCATTTGGAGAGTATTGTTAAACCTCTCCAGGTAATTCATAACAGCTGGATCGAGCTAAGAGGTCGAGGGGATATCCGTCGCGGTACTCTACAGGACTGGAGGTACTTCGTGAGAAGTAACATCCTGTACTCGGGGGATCTCCTCGTTGTTAGTGCTAGTTCACTCGATTTCAAGACTACGAGCCAATTGTTTGCGAATAAAGCTAATTGATTAGAGATTCTTGATGAAGAGCGGATACTAAATCAAGCCCTCCCTCTAGTGCCAAACTGTTGATGCTTGATTTTGACACCAACAACTTATACGTGCAAAGTGCTAAGCTATTCTTAGAAATTACACGTGAATGATTGGGATAATCAAATGCAAAGTCTAAATAATAAATGAGAGATGGTTTTTAAAGTGGTTTAGATGCTTAAAACAAATCTTACGTCCACTATTTCTTTTATATATGAGAGATTACAAGAGGTCGCGTATAGCGAACAATGACCAGAGGTACAATAACTTAATATTCTGAGAAAATATCAAGTCAGTCTCTTTCTTGTAGGTTGTCTTTGCTCTGAAAATAAAGATTACAATTAGAATGATGTTTCAAGATCAGAATCCCAAAAATGAGAGGGGGAGTCCTCTATTTATAGTAGAGGAATTCAAGGTAATGATTACAAAACTGCAAGTGGGTAGGTGCCGTGCAAGTCCTTCCTTGCTTCCCATTGGTTGATAACTTAGGAAATATCCTCAAATTACCTAGGGCTTGGACAAGTGTGCAGTCCTCTATCACTCAGAGACAAAACCTGAATCTGCCAAGTTGATGACAACCATATTCTTCTTGTCATGGAGCGATGTGGCAGCTCTTGGACGGTGCAAAACTTTCATGAACTCTGATTAGTGCTTGTTAACGTGGGCTATCGTCAGCCCTGATTTTTTAGGCATAACAAGTGATAAGAGAAATTGAAAGTTGGTATCGAAATAAAATTGGGGATTTCCTACCATAATGCGGAAACTCAATTCTAATTTCCTCGTTTTATGAAATTGGATGATAATCAACGTTGTTTCATATCAAAAGAACAATTTTCTTGTAATTTAAAATTTTAGATAATATCATTTATGTCCCTCATGTGCTACTATGATTTCACTTTCGTCCAATCTGAATTTTGAGACAATCCCTCATATTTTTAGCTAATATCACATATAACTTCATAATTTCTTAGGGGGCATTTGGTACAGAGAATGTTGTATTGCTGAGAATGTTATATTAATGGGAAGATAGATTACTTTCAAGATTATTGGAAATGTTATATCAAATATGTTTTGCTAGATTGGAATAAATTGGTGGGTACGTTATATTTATATATTTAATTGGAAGGAATAAATTGGTAGGTATATTAAATAGATTATTGAATTGCCATTCTTTTTTAATATTATTGTTATTATTTAGATTGTTTTCTAATCCCTTACATTTGAGATTTTGCTAAAACACTCCAACCACAATAGAAGTTTAAAAATTAACAAAAACACTTCCAACCATCCAAGACAACTTATGGTCGCTCGCGGTCACCATCGCCGTAATATAATTTTCACATCTATGTGAACTAGGGTTCTAACACTTTCCTTATAGTGGTTTATGTATATAAATTCTTTCATAATATAATATTATAAATTTCCATAGAAAGAGTACCACTTAGACATAAATTGCTTTACAAAAGTGAATATTCCTTACATATCTATGGATGATTCCTTTCCTCCACAGGTTATATAAGTATAAGCCTTATATTCATTTCTCTGGACTCTCTTCAATTACAAGATTACACTATATAATTTTACTCTAGTTATTAGTATAAAAAGGTTAACAAAATAAAATTAATAATGGTGAGATATAATCAACTACTCATTGAGATAATGGCTTATCTTTTAAATTTCATATTAGATCATTATCTAACAACTCTCTATATCAATGACTCAAACAAATTAGTGGTCATTAAATTTTCTATATAATAATTGTTTCAGTATTAAGATCCCAAAGCCTACCAAATTTTTTTAGCATTCATTGAAAAATGAAATTGCGTAAAATATATAAAAAGAAGTTATTATATTCTTAAACCCCATCTTAAGCAAATAAACCACCGAAAAGCTTCAACGTTATATGTTAGACAAAAAAAAAGAAAAAAAGAAAAAAAAAAAGAAATACAAGTTTCTAAGCTTTAATTTGTATGCTTCTCACAACGTTATACGTATACAGATTCCACAAAAAAAAGCATCTAAAATTCTTAAACCTTGTCTTAAGTATTGATAAAAAAAATGAGCAATAATTTTTCTTTCCTGTAAATTGAGAAAATTACATTAACATCCTGATCTGGTTTATTGGCGACTAATCAAAGTCCAAGAGTTTCTGAAATTTGAATGAATAGAAAAAAAAATTCCTCAAATTTGTGAAATGCCCTATTGGTAGAATCCTAATATTGGTTTTGAGTTTGAAACGTTTAACAATAAAGATGTTTGTGAAAAACACGTTTAGGGGTTTTACTCGTGGATTGGAATTCACTTATGATCTGATTTTTACCAAAACAAATACAAATATATAATTGGTGGTTGATATAAAATAATATTAAAATGAAACAAATCATAACCTTACATTATTATTCACGTACATATGTAATGAGATATTTAAAAGCCTAAGAGTGCTGAGATGGGGAGATAATCTTAATTCTTTATACGTTGTATATACGCTTTTGAAGTTTTTTTTTTTTTTTGGCTATAGCTTATCATAATTACGAATAAATTAACTATAATTATTAATTATATGAAAATCAAGCAATATAAGAAAAAAAACCGCAGAAAAAAAAGCAAAAACTCTTTAGATTAGGATAACTCAATGGGTAAAAGCAACAACAAAAAAAAAAAAAAAAAAAAACCATGACAAAATAACACAAGAAAGTAAACATGATTCAGTCTAAGAGCAGCCGTTTTGTTGAATCTTCACTTGGATTACAGAGAACACTGCTTGAATGACTGTAAGTAGAATCAGGAAAACAGCACCAACGACCGAAATGCTAGCCCATGGAGTGCTAAAATAATTCTGTATCAGTGTTGCCCTCCACTTGTTGTAGCTTTTTCCACGGTATTTTTCCATTTCTTCACAAAGAACTGAAAAATAGTATCTATCAGGATCCAAAGTAGTCCCTCTTGAGAGATTATTTAAAAGAGTCGATGCCCCTTCTTTATCCGGCAGCCAATTTTCAATAATTTGTTTCTCAACAAGTAACTCAATATCTTTGGGAGTATTGGCGAGATGATGAATGATAAAAACATAATCGTTTATGTAATTATCGGCGTAATGACGTTGCTCAAAAGCAATCAAATTTCGAAACAATGATTCAGTCTCAAGCTGTAGTTTCAGCTGTGGAATTTCCAAAGTCCCGTTTCTGAAATTTATTTGAAATGATTCTTTGCTTTCGCTCAACTTGAACTTGGCTCCAGCTTGATGGAGTTGGATCACACTTGGTGCTGTCACAACTTCTTTTCTTTTTTCCTTTTTGGATTTCCCCAACTTCTCTTTTTCTTGCTTCAACTTTAACTTCTCTGTTTCTTGCCTTTTCTTTTCCTCGGGCGATGGTAGATGGCAAATTCTTAAGAAATCAGTGAAATGTTTAACTTCTACGTTTTTTTCAGTACCCTCAAATTTCTTTAATTTGCCATTTACTGCCTCTAAACTCTTGAAATATTCGTATGTGAGGTCAATGATCCTTGGCTTCCGCTCCTGAGGTGTGGCAGCGCCAGCTGGGATGGACTTACTCACTTTTTCTAGGTTAAAAATTTCCTCAAGAATGAAAAATGGAATTTGATTCTCAAGCAACCACATGTCGTACCATAAATCTTGAATCAAATATGGCTGTCCAAATATATGGTCTTCCTTCTTTCGCATTTTTTGGAAAGTATACCTCAACAAGAGTTCAACGATGAAGGCGGCGTCCACCAGAATTATTTCCACAAATTCATCACGATTAAAATTGATTGTTTCAGCATAACAGCTACGTAATTTTTCTTCATTCTTAGTAATCAAATCAAAAAGCTCTTTTACACTTACCTCAGCTCGCGTAAGAAACTCTTTCAGGTATCTTTGTTTTTCTTCTTCCATGAACTTTAAGTGCTCTTCGCCATGGTGAAGAGGGCCAATGGAGACTATTTGAGGTGTATAAGCTTTTTCATTTCCTTCGCGTAGACGCTTTGGAGCTTTATAGATGCAACAGTTTGTGGGTGGGATCAATTCTGACAAATTTTTTAGCTTCTCTTCCAAACTTGTCCAAGGCATTTTTGAAGATTTTGATTGTTCTTCCCTACCAATTAATTCCAACATGGTAAAGAGTTAACTCAATTTGGTAATTATTATATTGAAAACAAATGTAATGAAAAAGAAATAAAATAAAGGCTAGCTAATATCTATTTTAAGGATAATATTAATTGTAATGTTAATTTGGGATTCTTATTAAAATGAATATTTTGTGAATACTTAATTCGTCTACCATAGAATACATAATTTCAAGCATTCTTGACATTAACCCCAATATCTAACTGCTGTGCATGTTTAAATCAAATAAGACATGAAAAACAGAAATGTAACATAATTACGTAAATATTATCAAATCTCGACCTGGTTATATCATACGTATGTATAGACAATGCATAAATAAAATATAAATAATATTCTTTAAGCTCTAAAACCCTTCTAGCAAGGTAGCATAATTTATAGCAGACTTAATTTAATTAAGAAGCTTCACAGTTTTTTTTTTATTTTTTTTTATTTTTTTATTATGGATTTCAGAATTATGCCATTATCTCGATTGTTCTCTAAAATAATATACTAAATACTGTTTCATATAGTATTGTGTTGCCAATTAAAAGATATATCACACAAATGTACAATTTTATTGGACAAATGAGATGAGAACGAAAATTAATACTTACATGTGGGTACTATCTTGTTCAACTCCTTGGATATCGATCAAACCTTCCTGATTCATACCTAGATTCGGAGGGATTTAGAGTGTATTTTGAAGTAAAAAAAAAAAAAAAAGCATATAGAGAGTACTGTCTCAATGGCCAACTGCTTTAGAACTCTTTTTACAAGATGTTTTTCTTAGGCCTCAGGCTATCCTGAAGTAGTTTTCTAAATTTGATCCTTAAATAGAATTAATCGATCATTCCTTTCTTCCACTGGTGATATAAAAGTAAGATTATTTTATTCTTCTAGATTCTGAGTAGGCCCTTTAATTTTTTGCCCTAAATTTAACACCTTGGTAGGCATTAACTTTATTGGTCCAAGTCAGAAGTGTAAGAATTACCTATATAATGACAGATTTTTTTACTAGTTTAATGAGAAATATACTTGGTTATTAGAAGAAAAAGATATAGAAATTAAAAAATAAAACTATTTCCCTTGAATAATCAGTTAGTTCGATTTAGTAATATAAAACATTCATTGAAAACTAACGGTGTATACAATGTAGAATTGTTGTCATATATTCTTAAACCTTACCTCAAGCAAATAGAGCACCAAAAAAGCTTCAGCATTAATTTCACAGCGTGAAAAAAAGAGAAAAGATGCAATATGATATACATTTCTAAGCTTTGTTTTCATCTCATAAAGCACAAAGTAACCCTTAGTTTATCCCTAACCTTATAGTATACGTAACGTTACACATGATGGTCACATAAAGCTTGCACAAAAAGCCTATGAATTCTTAAACTTTGTCCTAATCAAGCATTTGATAAAAGCATGAATGAGCCATAGTTTTTATTTCCTGGATATTGAAATATTTGACCTTTTCACTGGCACCAAATATGACTGAATGGGTATATGAGAGAGTAAACAAGGTATTCAAAGTGTGAAATAATTCATTTTGGGGCGGTCAATCTCTATATATAAGAGAGATAATTGATTTTCATCCTGTGGTTTTAGTTTAATAACTTTGAGGACACTTGTTTAAAATCTATAATTTTTATTCTTCTCGTACCAAATACTACTCTTTTAGACATTTGA
Source organism: Pistacia vera (assembly GCF_008641045.1). Lineage (NCBI taxonomy): Eukaryota > Viridiplantae > Streptophyta > Magnoliopsida > Sapindales > Anacardiaceae > Pistacia > Pistacia vera. The sequence goes on from NW_022196261.1 coordinate 1,571,674, forward strand.
CCTAACAAATGTTACTTGATTGTTAGTTAGCTTTTAAATTTGTATTGAAATAACAAAAATACCCATTTTAGAAAAAGATGAAAAATTATTTAAACAAACAATAGTAAATTAAATAAACACATTAAAACTACAAATTCAAATTAAATAAACATATTATATACTAAATGTTGTGTGTGATTTTTCCACCAAGCTCGGAGCATTGCGAGGATATAGTTCGATCCAGAACCAGCTCGACTTCACCGATTGTTTGACCCAACATCAGCTCGTCGAGATATAGCTCAACCCAGCACAAGCTAGTTGCGAACAATCCAAATGATCGTTCAACCAATTCCCAGATATTTTAGGAATGATCAGATTGACAGTAATCTTTGTGCAATCCCAACGCCCAATTATGAGAATATCGGAGTTGCATTTCAATTTAATTGTAATCCCTTTATTTTCACTCATTCCTTTGTACAAACTCCATATATAAACCCCCCCAAAAAATAAGGAAAGGGTTGGAAAAAATTCATAGAATTACTATTGTGAGCTCTTGCAGCAAATAAAAAGAACAGTGGACGTAGACTCAAGAGTTTATCTCACCAAACCACTTTAAAATCCTTTTTGCCATTTACTTTACTGCATTCATTATTCATTCATTGCTGGTTATTCGTAATCACGCACACACCAGTTCTGATCCCACAAAGGTCGATCAAATCACTCTAGTTGGTACAAATTTTTGTATCAACATTTTGACGCTAGAAGGAGGGCCTCCTCCAACATCTTAGAAATTCTGGTAAACAGCCACACCGATCTAACCACTTCAGGCCCACAATCGTGCGAACAAGATCAAAAACCACAACCAAAAACCACGACGATATGGAGACCACCCATCAAGAGGTGTAACAGGATGTCGCTGGGCATCGACCATCATTGTCGCCATCTCATCATGCCACAAATAACCAGGGGACAGGGACGTCAAACCCCGAAAATGGTTAGCTAGTGGAGATGATTAGAACCATGGTTGCATATGCGGTGCAACGGAATGTGGCTGAGCTGAGAAATCAACAACCAACTGCCCAAAACCTTGACCAGCCGTGCTTCACTGATCCCACCTTGACGAGTCAGACTTTAGTCGGGGACCAGTCTGGCTCATCAGCGCCAAGGGATGATCGACACTCTTGACGTCAAAGGGTGCATTCTGCTCACAAGCGTGAGTCACGCGAGCAAACCAACCCTGGGAGGCGGCTAGGGAAATAACCAATGGGTGAAAGCGAAGGTAATGGTCACCCACGAGACGTTTGACCTACTCAGTGGAATCCTCAACGTTAGCATGCCAGTCTTAACCTAAGCCCAAGACAAGCCCGATCCTCGCAAGCTCGCAAGACGAGTAATGTGCGCCAATCTGGCAATGACCGATGTTTTGGTTATAACCGACGTCATGAGCAATGCATTGATGAGCATGATAACATTTATCAATCGAGCCATCATGACTCAACCTCGTGCATCAATGCGCGTAATGGAGGGGGTTCACAAGCAACAGATTTGCGAACTCACTTGCTCGAGGTAAGGTTGAATAGAGCTAGCTAGGGCAATCACAATGAAGACTTGGATCGTGTGCAGAAAATATTTGACGATCTAAGGGCCCGCCAGAACGGTGTGGCAGAAGAAATAGTGAGTTCCTCTTTCATAGAGGAGGTTTGCTAGACCCCGCTTCGACAAGGATTCAGGGTGCCAGAGAGTAAGTTCGAAGGGAAATGAGACCCTAGAGACCACCTCGATAATTTCAATGACTTGATGGAGCTTCACCAGGTCTGTAACCTAGCAAAGTGTCATTGCTTCACGGTTACATTGGTAGGGGATGCCAAGAGGTGGTACAAAAGACTTAAAGCGAACTTCATCAGTTCTCCTTGCTGTACTTGCAACAATTCTAGGCGAAGAGACAATTCGCAATGCTGCTCAACTACTTGACAATATTCGTTAGGAGAGAGATGAAACTCTAAACTCGTATTTAACGAGGTTCTAGAATGAGCAAGCAAAGGTCGCAGATGCACCCGAAGAGTCAATCCAGACTTTGCTAATTGCAGGCATCAGGCTGAACATAGAGATTTGGAAAGAGCTCCAAAGCGAAGATCACGTGAGCTTGGCGAAGTTTTATCAAATGGCTGCAAAGCACTAGCGAGTAGACAGCTCGTTAGCAGCCCCAGACAGGTGACAGGATTTCCCATTAGATAAGCGGAGAGGCCAAGACTGTAATGATAGGGACCGAAACAAGTCCCAAAAAAGACAGAGAAAAGATAACCACGGGGACGGGCAACCCTGTAATATACTGTCTAGCTAGTAATTCTTTAAGAAATATATGATAAAATCCACTAAATAACTTTTGCAAACATATATACATAAAGGTATATAATGTAAAATCTAAAAATTCTAATTTTACTTAATATAAATATATTCACAAAATAACTGATATACTTTAATAAGTACAAGGTAGTTTTGGACAATGCCGCCAAACTCCTCTGTTTCTTGACGTCCCACCTGATAGTAAATCATCAAGTACCTGCAAAACTGTAGAATAACGGAGTGAGCACTAATTGCTCAGTATGTAAACCAAACTGCACTACTGTTTTTCCTTTATTCCTTATGTTCTGATTTTCCTTTTCTCACTTTAATCTTTGATAATATTCTTCATTCTTTTCTGATATTCTGCATTCTTTTCTAATACTCCAATTTGCTACTTATCAACGTGCAAAGACAATGAATAAAATTGTACATCGTCGAGCACATAAGAAATACTGAATCATGTAAGCAGCATAATACATATGCAGAATAATAAACTGTATTGAGAAAAGAACTTTCTTTTCTTTTCTGTTATTTATATCTTATGTTGTATCTCTTTCTTTTCTTTCTTCTATTCTAGTTTTCAGATCAGACTAGGTTGATGGATGGATTTGGAACCCTGGCCATGTGAGTGGGTATAGTCCTCATCTACATGCACTGCTGACGGACTGTACAAATGTTGTATCTCTTTGTCATGGCTGCTCACTGATGGCAACGTGCATGTAGGTATGCTCTGCTGGGTACAGTCCTCATCCACATACACTACTGATGGATTGTACAAATACTATATCTCTCTGCTGATGTTGCTCATTGATGGCGACATGCATGTGGGCATCTCTGTCACTCATGGGTTTTCCATCGCAACAACCTTATAAAATAGCATGCTGTAGAAAGAGAATAGAAAGAGATACTCTATACACATTTCAACATGAATTTCCAAGCTATGGAAATTCTACACTTGCATTCTTTAGTAAATGAGAAAAATATATATACTTGCATGTTAGCTTAAAAGAAAATTACAAGCCATTCTCTTTTCTTTCTTTTTCTCATTCTTTGCTAACATATTCTTTCATATTCTCATTTACTAAATCAAGGCTATATATATATGCATGATCAAGCCCATTCTTTAATATGCTTTCCAAGTTCACATATACAAACTTGAAAATTCATTATAGCATTATGGTATGTCATGACATATTCTACCATTCTCTACTATCACAATTGTCATATCAAAGTAACACTTTAACTTGTAATTCCTTTCTAACACTTTCATGTGCTATTCAAAAAGTAATAAAGGTTCAAGTAACTAAAACCAAGCACTAAGGGCCATTTCTCTCATGGAACTAACATGACCAAGTGATATTCTAAATTTTGGCATAACAATATGCACTCTTGAATACTAACATCTACACTTGGTTAAGCCCAACATAACTTTCTCTAACCGTTTCTTCAATAGGGTTTAGCCAACTCATGCATGCATTTTCTGTTTGGATTTTCATCAAACACTTCATATGCACATGCAACTACCATGTTGGCTACACTTCCACATCTCTCTAAATCCACCAAAATTTGAGCAAAAACTCACTCATTATAACATCAAACCTGGCCATTTTCAACAATTCTCAACATTTCAAAAATTTCAACACTAATTCTTCCATAACTTCACCAAATCATCACATACTCATACACTACTTCCCATGGCTGGAAATTATGCATCATTAAACATCAAAAACAGCCAATAATTCTTTCATACCATCATATACAAACATGCAAAAATTCATTCAACACAAGTCTTGCTTAAATCAAGGCTAAAATTAGGTTTGCTTACCTTGAATGTGTGATATAACTTCCTTTTGCTAAAAGTCTCTTCCTCTTGGACCTAGATCATATAAAAACCATAAGAATTTAAAACTTTAAAGTTTAATCACACTCCTTGTGCCAGAATCTTACCTTTGGATGCTTTAGGATTGAAAATCTATGAAAATCCAAGCCAAATCCTATGATTTTCCTTTGAAATTTAGTGAAGAAAATTGAGAGAAAATGGGGGTGAAAGGTGGTGTGAATAAGGGTTAGAATGGCTAGGGTTTAGGTTATTGCAACCTTATAACTAAATGAATAAATAAATAAATATATATTCCCATTTTGCCCTTGCACTTTCTGTGAAATTTCATCTATATCCTTTAGTCAATTACTAAAATACCCTCATTTTTATTATCTTCTTCACATTATTTTGCTTCCTTTCACTTCCCATTTTTTTCATCTAATTATGAGTGAAAAGACCATTTTACCCCTAATGAAGTTTTAAGGAATTTTCTTCACATTTGTCTAAGGTAACTTCAAAGAAATCTAACTAAGGGTATTAGGGCATAAATAAAATTACATACCTTGATGTGGGTATTACAAACCCTTCTTACGATACGTAGAATATGCCCCTCTCACATAAGACATAGCTCACATTTACGAAGTCTCTCGTGAGGCAAAGAGAATGCCCGTTCCAGAAAGGATGAGGGGTGCTCTAGACAGAAGAGATCGGCAAAAATATTACCGATACCACCGAAACATTGGGCACAACACCAATAAGTGTCGGGCTTTGAAAGATGTCATCGAAGACTTGATACGAATGGGCTACCTAAAGAAATTTGTCAAGGAGACACCGGTTGACAAAAATAATGGCAAGCAAAATAACCAGATCCAGTAGGCCCCGACCAATGCCAACAATGAGGTCCTGGTGGGCATGATCTACAAGGGGCTCGACATAGCGGAGAGCTCAAGGCATGCTTGTGAGCAGTATGCGAGAGGCCCAAACAGATTCAGTCCCCCAGATAATGAGCTATGAATAGAAGCCATCGAAGTAACCCAAACAAGAAAGCGAGGTGGTATGATTCATTGTTGAAGAATGCGAAGAATCCCCTCGCCATAATCATGATGTGATCGTAATCTCAACTAGGATTGGCAATGCCAGAGTGTTGAGGGTAATGCTCGATAATGGAAATCCAATGAACATCATCTTCTTGGGAGCCTTCCGGGAGATGAGGTTCACAGAGAGGGACTTGAGGACGTGTCCTTCATCACTCTACAGATTCACTAAGGACAGTCGACCTTCCCGTGACTCTAGGGGTAGAACCCAAAATATGGACAGTAATGGCTGAATTCCTAATAGTAGATTGCCCAACGACATACAACATCATTCTCGGAAGACCGATCTTGGATAATTTGGGTGTAGTCACATTAGTGCGCTGCCAAGTAATGAGGTTCCCAACTCCCGGGGGAGTCACGATGATCAGAAGCTACATAAAAGAATCTCAAGAATGTTACAACCGGGCCATAAATGTTGCATTGAAATGGCCACTCCCGAGAACAATGGTTATTACAAAGTTTGAACCACACCCCGAACCTCTTGAGGATACTATAGATCCTCGCATTCATAGGGAAGAGCTGCGAGAAATATATGTTAGCGAGGAAGATGCAACTCGTGTACTGAAAATTGGCAGCAGCCTGAGCGAAGAAATGGCCGATAATCTGGTAGGGTTTTTTGAGAAAAACCTCGACATGTTCACATGGGTGCATGTAGATATGGTGGGGATCAGCCCCAAGGTAATGTGTCACAGGCTGAACATTTACCTAAAGGCTCTAACAATAAGACAGAAAAAAAGGTCTATGGATACAGAGTGTTCTAAAGTGCTCAAAGATGAAGTTGATAAACTCCTGAATATCAACTTCAATAGAAAAGTGAAGTATCCAGATTGGCTCGCCAATCCAGTCCTGGTTAAGAAGTCGACAGCAAATGGCGGACTTGTGTCGACTTCGCAGACTTGAATAAAGCCTGTCCTAAAGACAACTTTCATTACCATGGATCAACCAATTAGCAAATGCGATAGTTGGAAATGTACTACTTAGCTTCATGGATGCATACTTGGAATATAACCAAATCCCGATGTATCAGCTTGATGAATAACATATGTCCTTTATTACTAATCGTAGGACTTATTGTTTCAAGGTTATGCCGTTTGGCCTGAAGAATGCTAGGCGACCTACTAGCGCTTGGTGAACAAGATATTCACTAATTAAATTGGAAAAACTATGGAGGTATACATCGATGACATGCTTATCAAATCAAAGGTTGTCGAAAGCCAAGTTGAGCATCTGAGGAAAATGTTTGACATCCTCAGAAAATACAAAATGAAGCTCAACCCCCTAAAATGTGCTTTCAGAGTAAGCTCGAGAAAATTCTTAGGGTTCCTTGTAAATCAACGGGGTGTTAAAGCCAACCCAGAGAAGATTCAAGCTCTGTTAGAAATGAAAAGCCCAACCAACATAAGGGAGGTACATAGTTTGACCGGGTGTGTGGCCGTACTCAGCAAGTTTGTTTCCCAAGCCATAGACAGATGGTTACCATTCTTTGAGACCTTGAAAGGGAAGAAAGGTTTCAAGTGGACAGAGGAGTGCAAGAGGGCCTTCTAGGAGCTAAAGAAACATATGGGACAACCTCTTGTGTTGTCAAAGCCCGTTCAGGGTGAGCCACTGCTATTGTATTTGTCGGTATCAAAATCAGCTGTCAACGTGACATTGGTATGTGAAAAGGGAAATGTTTAGTGGCCGGTATACAATGTGAGCAAGAGGCTGCTCGACGCGGAGACGAGATACCCAAAAATGGAGAAGCTCACCTATGCCCTTGTCATCGCCACTAAGAAGCTACGACCTTACTTTTCGGCGCATTATATCCACGCGTTGACCAACTTTTCATTAAGGAAAATAATGCTAAAGCCTAAGGTATCGGGCATATTGATTCAATGGACAATGGAAATGAGACAGCATGATATAAAGTATGTTTCGAAATGGCAATCAAAGGTCAAGCTTTGATGGATTTTATATCAGAATTCTCCTATCAGCCGGAAGGGGAACTAAGCCCACCAGGGGCAAATACCTCGAAAGAAATCGAGCAGCAGAAGCAAAAGCTCGATAACCTATGGCAATGAACTCTGTATGTGGATGGCTCCTTGAATGAGAAGGGGACAGGAGCAGGGCTCTTGCTTGAAAGTCTCGAGAGAAACCCAATCAGAGCTGTAGTAAGATTCGGGTTTGCCACCTCCAACAACGAGGCTGAGTATGAGGCATTGCTAGCTAGGATCTGCCTCGTCAAGGAAATGGTGGTAGAGTCCACCAAAATTTATAGTGATTCCCAACTGTAGTCCACCAGATTACCGGGGAGTACCAGACGAAAGAAGATAGGATTGAATCCTACCTTCAACTGGTGAAATCCGAGCTCAAGTAGTTTAGGTCCTTCACAGTTCTTCAGATCCCAAGGGAGAAGAATTCGGTAGCCGCTGCCTTAGCCCGCCTGGCCTTAGCAATAAACTAAGAGAAAGCTGATTCCATATCAATTAAGTTCCTCCCAAGACCAAGCATTCTCGCTCCATAAGAACCAGTCTTAGCAAATAGTCAGAGATACAGTTGGATGGATGAAATCATTGCCTATCTAAGGGATGGTACACTGCTAGAAGGAAGAACTGAAGCCAGAACACTCTGCACAAATTCAGCTCAGTATATGCTCATCAATGATAAGTTGTATAAGTACGGGTTCAGTGTATTGCTACTGTGATGTATCGATCATGAGGACGCAGACTATGTTCTGAGAGAAATCTATCAGGGGATTTGCGAAAACCATGCAAGAGGTAGATCTCTAGCATATAAAGTGCTTCGTAAAGGTTATTATTGGCCAATAGTTTTTGATGATGCAGTGGACTATGTGCGTAGATGCGATAGATGCTAGAGATTTGCAGATACTCCATAAGCTCCACCTCAAGAATTAACCATACTGACAAGCCCCTGGCCATTTGCAATTTAGGGCGTCGACCTAATCAGCCCTTTGCCTCAAGGAAAAGGAGGCGTTAAGTTTGCAGTGGTTGTCGTTAACTACTTCACCGAGTGGGTAGAAGCCGAGCCTTTAGCTACGATCACGTCGAACAAGCTGAAGGATTTCGTCTACAAAAACATCATTTGTAGGTTTGGAATTCCCTACACTATAATAACCAAAACGGGAAACAGTTTGATAGTGAAGACTTCAGATCTTTTTGCGAATAGCTCGGCATCAAGAAAAGCTTCGCTACTGTCTACTGGCCTTAAGCCAATGGTCAAGTATAGGCTATAAACAAAGCCATCAAGCACACCATTAAAAGAAAGTTCGATGCTCTGAAAGGAAGATGGGTCGAAGAATTGCCCGAGGCCTTGTGGTCTTACAAAACAACAGCCAGGAGCTCGACAAGAGAAACCCCGTTCTCTTTCTCATATGGGTGCGAAGCAATGACCCCAGTCGAAGTAGGGATAAGTTCGTTCCAAAGGGCAGTTTTCAATGAAGAAGCCAATGAAGATCTTCTTCACCTGAGGTTGGATCTAATCAAAGAATATCGAGCCAAGTCTCAATTAAGGCTCACCTCGAATCAATAGCGAGCTAGGCGATACTTCAACACCAAAGTCAGAAAAAAAGATTTTGAAGTGGGTTATCTAGTTCTCAAAAAGGTCGTCCAAGGTACACAAAACTTGAACTTGAGGGCATTTGGGCCCAAATGGGAAAGTCCATTTCAGGATCTCCACAAAGTTCGCACCAAGAACTTTCCATTTGGAACGCCTTAACGGCGAAGTAATACTACGAGCCTGGAACATTGAGCATTTGCAAAGGTATTACCGATGAGCAGCTCGGGTTTCACCCATGTCTTATTTAATCATTCATTGTAAGGCCGATTATGGCCAAAATGTCCTATCAATAAAAAAGGTATTATTCAGAACTTTACTTTGTTCACTATTCTTATTTACTTGTTTAGCGTCTATCATTCATTGCTTCAAAAATCGCGACTCACGCGATAACATCTAAAAAACTCAGAGTCAAGAGTTCGAAAAAAGCAGCTTATTTCAATAAGCCACTCCAAAATTCAACTCTATAAGGGTGAAATATCTCAAATCGACAAAGTTAAACTTGGAAAAGTTCAAGAAAAACATGTTGAAAGAAATCAGCCTTAAGCTGGTGACCAAAACTCGAAACAGACAATGGATCTGACGTCGAAGTTGTCACAAAAGATTTCCTCGCATATATTCAAAAAAGTTCCTTAAGAAGCGAGTTACTCATAACTTGGAGCAAATTCTGATTTTTTTATGTTAAGTCCAGTTAGAACGATTGAAATGACTCTGTAGGATTATAAAAAGAATTGCTCAATGATGGGAATGCAAAATGTCATATTTAACCCCCTTAATGTCTAGTCTTTTATACTTATTTGCTGCCTAAATATACTCATTATTATTCTATTTTGATTTAGGATGCAAATGGAGGCGTTAATTGCAAAACGGAACTAATTAAGTGAATTCGGACAGTTTCGATGTTGTTTCGCAATCCGGGCATAACTCTCTCATCCGAGCTCCGATTGAGATGATTCAAAATGCTATGGAACGCTAAGAAAGAGATATACAACTTTCATGTTTGAGTTTTGAGAGATACTCTCTGCATCAAGGTTGTAATCGAGCTTGAAGTTGACGCATCTACACTAGACGTCCTAGAACATTCTGCCTTGTCATGCAAATCAATTGGGCAATTTATTATTGGAGACATGTGGCACGCAAGTTACAGCTCAAAGTCACCACTTTCCTATTTTATTTTGGGACTTTATCTTATATCAATTAATTAGAATTAAATTAGGATTAATGTTATTTTAGGATAGGAGAATATTTCTTTTAGGAGATTGAGTGGGATTCGAATTCTAAAACTGGATTTTTGCAAAGGGATCAGATGGAGGTTTTTGAAAAGGACCACGTCTCTTTCTTCTCTGTTCTGGAATTTTTCTTTCTCTTGAGTTTTTGTTATGGCCATGAGCGGCTAGAACTTTTGTAACTTGGTCGAAGGAAACGAAGGCCTCGGAATCATTAAACTGTGAGATCTAATATATTTTTCTTAGTGTTCAATTTTCATGTTTGAGTATTGGATGTTTTTCTATGCCTAATTTTATGATTGTTTCGTTTAATTACTAGGGAGGCCTACTAGTTTATTAATTGTTGCAATCTACTGCTAAGTTAGATATCAAATCCGTAATTGTTTGATCCCTCTAACTTGTGAAGCAATTAGGGTTAATAATTCGCTGTGTCAGGAATTAGTAATCTTAAGAAGAGCATTCAACTAAATTAAATACAACCGCTTGTGTTTGTGTTGTTTAGCTTCATCGATTTCTCTAATTCTTAAGGCTGCCACTAGATTAAATCTTGAGCGCTTGTCTAGGGTTGTTTAGTGGTAAGATTAATTAAGATCGCTTGTTTCTTGATTAATTACAATTAAGGAGAGATAGGAAAAATAGTTCCAACGGTGAATATTCAGGTATGGATTGATTTAATTTTGCATCAATGATCAGTTGTAAGATTCCGATGGCGGATGTTGTCTGAGACCAAGTTTTGTTATATTAATTGATTTCGATTTAAATTGTTTTTTTTTTATTTTTGCTAAGACTGTTTTCTGTTTCACTAAAACCCCCCCAACCTTGTTCACATCATCGAAAATTCGGCTAGACACTCTTCGTGGGATTGACCCTTGCTTACCCTATTTACAGTTTAGTAGTTAGGTTAGAAAGGTTATTAATCTTGGTTGCCTACGACAGCACACCACTCAATGAGGATATATTGAAATATCTTTTTTTTTTCATTAACAAATTCGATTACAAATTTAACCAAAAAAAATGGAGATATAATGATCTTTCAGGCAGGTGGAGGAGTAGGGACATCATCTTCAACCAGACCGGGGTGCTTGCCACTGACTGGAAGAAATGGTCCTCGACAGAAGGAATGGTAGCAGTCTCTTCAAGGTTAGGAGCCTCGCCCGGAGGAAGATCGACAACTCTGAGGGGAAGGGTAGTCAGGGGAGTCGGATCCTCGACTTCTTGCTTGAGGCTAGTCTCCTCTTCACCTTCCTCGACCTCCTTTTAGCCCTCACCCTCATCCTCAGAATCATCCGAGTATACGTAGGCCATTCCCTGAGCTTCAGTCTTCTTCCTATCAACCTCTCTCTGATAAGCTCGCAGAAGGAAAGAGAAGTTGATCAAGGGGTGAGCTTCCCACAACTTCTACACGAGAAAAAACCGATGTCTACCAAGCTCGACCGGTTATAGCCTCATTCAGCTCCTTGATTTGAAGCCTGAATTGTCCAGCCTCAACTTCAGCTTTTTGGTCGACCTTCTGCTTCTTGGGCAAGGTCGAGCGAGGTCTATTTGAACTTGACCTCCTAATCCAAGGTAGCTTTTTGGGCTGAGGAAAGCTTAGAATTCAACTTGTTATTGGCACCCCACTGCTATGTCGAGCTTTTCTTCGCCTTGGTTGCTTCTGCTTCAGCCTTAGCTCACGCGGCCTCACTGACCTTGATTTTGTCAAGGAACTCCCTTTCCTTGACCCCGAAGGCCATCATCTCCTCCCTAAGCTACTTGAGCTTGACCTGTTTGGCTTTTTTCTCCTTCTCCGCAACCTCGGCCCTGGCCAGAGTATCCTCCTTCATTGTCTCCGCCAGTTGCCACCCTTTATGAATGCCTTCCAACGTGGGATAAAACTCATCATAGAAAAGCCTGCTTGCCATGGCAGCCTAAAAAAGATAGGATGGAAAGTCAGCAACGAGTAATGATAGCATGAAAATAAAAGAAAAAAAAGGGCGAACTACTAGTACCTTCGCCATATAGCTGTACACGTAGTCCAGCATCTGGATGGGAGACGAGTCCCTAATGCCCACGAATGTTCGCGAGGTGATACCATCCTTGGCCGCTGCAACCTTAACGCTGATATGGTCAAGGAGTTGGTCGATCAAAGCATCGACCGTAGCTTGAACCGCCTTGTCCATCTTTTTGCCTCCTTGTCGAGACGAGTTGGATTTACTTCCCTTGGCAGCAGCAGTCTCGCTGGCAGGAGAGAGCTTCTTCTTTGCCAAGTCCTTGGCCATTGACTTTTTTGGGCCGCCAGCTTGCATGTCGACCTCCTTGCCTCAGCCACCCTATTGCTTGGCCACTTTCTGCTTTCTCGAGCCCCCTTGAGGCTCAATCGATTTCTTCTTACAAGAGCAGTACAACTACTCAGGTGCCTTCTATTTCCCCGAGCCTCCAGTTAGCTTGGGTGTTTTCTTTGCTGGCTTCTTTTGGGGCTCGGGGACACTTTTCTCTCCAACTGCATTTGCGGCAATCGCAGGCTTTTTTTACACTTGGGCCTTCCCCAAGTTCGCCCCCGCTACGCTTCACGTCGGTAATTTTAGTGTGTTGCTTCATTGCCAAAGCAGCCAGTGTTTTCTTGGTAGCCACAGAAGTCGCCGTCTTCTTCTTAAGGCCCTTTGGTTTTTCGACCCACATTTCTACAAAAAAAAGAAGCAAACGTTGAGCAACCTGTTTACGCGGGAGAAATAAGAGCGAGCAAATGATAACTTACCTTTCTCAAGAATGATAAGAAACTTGGCGTTGTCCTCACTAAAGCTGTACGCCTTCAAGTGCGAAATTGAAATGATCTCATTAACGTTGTGCTATCTATCGGGAAGGTCATTAAAACACTAGAGCCTCTGCAAGCTCACAGCAGGGAGATAGTTTTGCTCGACATTAACTGCGAAGCAAAGCAACTCAGTTAGCTTAAACATAGAGTTTGAAAGCGATCTCCACATGCACTAGGAGTCAAAGTCTTACTCGCTTCTGAAGCGAAAACGCCAGTCTCTCGGGCCTCATGAAAGAAAAATTAGGAGTCCCAATGCGGGACCTTTTTTGGGACGTCGACCAGCCCATTGAAATGTACTTTCCTCACTTTAGAAAGGTAGTACATCTGGTCTTGCCCTTTTTTTACTCTATATAGATGGACAAGCTCCTTGATGGATGGCTCGCCCAAATCAGCGATCACGTATGCTATATACAGACCTATGATTATGACATATGAGTTCGCGAACAACTGAATAGGAATGATGTCAAACCGTCTCATAACGCTATCAATAAAATGATGAGGGGGAATAGATACCCTGCATCTTAAGAGGGTCTCAAAGATCGCCACCCATCCGGGTGGGGGATTCTTCCGAGAAGAATCCTCGAGAACCATCGAATTGAGTTGTAGCACATAAGTCTCTCTTATACGCCTCAGGTCCTTGACGTTAATCAAGGATTGCGGTTCCCTCTACAGCATATGAATTGGAGACTGCTTGGACTAGGCCAACTGTACTGAGGCACGATTAAACGAGCTTGCCGCGTCAGGGTCCAAGCTCCACGCGACGATTTCCTCGGAAACCTAGGGGATTATACCCTCAAGGACTGCCGAGCCAGTGGGTAATTGAACATCCAATCAATCGTGTGACTACTGGACGAAGACATAATTAAAGCTCGCTTCTGGGTACCTAAAACAGAAACGAACATGTGTCAAAGCTCGAAAGACTCGGCGACCTATCCACACTTTGCTTTCAGTTTAGGCACCTGAGATAGATCGCACCAAATGACGAATGCACGCAACCTATCCAGGATTCTGGCAACCAACACGTTAAACCCTCCTTAAACGCAAGACCATCGGATACAAGCTTAAAAACCCTAGTAAACCCCTAGAAAGCTCAATGTCGCCACGATAATGGCCACCCTTAGTAGCAAAAATTGAGAAAGCAACTAAAGAGAGGGAAAGAAGCCTTACTGGAATAAGAGAATGGGAAGAACTCGTCGGAAAAAGCACCATGACGACGATGAAGCAGCAACAGAATAAGCAAAAGACGTCAAAAAATTTTCACAAGTTGAGTGAGTTTTTGACAACTTTGCTCTCTTTTATAGTAGCTTGCATGGGAGAAGAAAAGGCAGGGTTTGATCGTAATCGTCGATCTATAATGAATCTTGACCCTCTATTTATCGAGCAATCCTAGACCTTGGACATGGACATGTGTCAATCATCAACGAGGGGCGACGAACTGTCAGACTACTATAATCATAACCATCATCGTATGTCACCTTAACTCCGCACGTGGACAGTTGTAGTCACCCACGCGCGATGAAATGGTACTGCCTAAGGCTGTCACATTTAATGCGACATGATCGCGTGGAATTTACATAGTTGTCCTAACTATTCATATTCCAAGTTTGACAGGTGTTAGAGTAGGTGCCCTAGAGCCAATCAATTATTGTAGAATTGACTCTTTGTAATAATGTTTATTGATCAATAAAAGACATTTTATTCTATATCACGTAAATCATATTGTATATATTGATATATGTCTTTAGGATGGTAGAACCGTGATGAGGGTATCAAGTGTTTCAAATCTTGATGATGAGAACCCTATGAGCAATATGGTGGCCATTCTAGAAACGTTCGTAGCCTTAGTATTATTCTAAAGTAAGGGCATAAATAATACAGTAAGGCTATCATAGTGTTGACGACCCTGTCGAAAGGTAGTGACTGATCTCACTTGTCAAGGTTGTTTGGTGACAACCTGATACAACACATGGGTGCTTGCTGTAGGCAAGTTCACTGGACTGACCCACCAGAGGATTCCATATAGATGGTAACCCTAGTGTTTATGGAACAAATCCTCTAACGAATGGTGGTGCATGTGATCCTTAGACTTAAGATCACCGGAGCGCCTTGTGCATCGATTAGTGTAGTTTGACACTAGCCCAACGTAGTTCTATTAAGAGATATCAATACGGTAGTGATTGACTGCATCAATGAGTGTATTAAGACTATGGTGGATCGATAGAGGATTCATCACTCCCGGGTACAAGAGAAGTTATCTCACGGCGTAATTCAGTAAATGGCATTGACACTAAAACTATGGCCACAGTGGGATTGAGTTGTTGCTCAATCCAGTTTATTATTCCGGTCATTGGTCCAGTAACTGAATACATACATATCGAGAGTAATTGAGGTTGACACTATTTCTGTGTCTCGGTCTCTATGAGATAACAAATGATGAAAGGATTGAATTGTATGGTAACCATGTCATTGACAGGCAGCTACTTCGCTGAATCCGAATCTATCAAATGGCCATGATGCCTTGCTAGGGATCAATCTTGGTCTGTGTGTAGTGAGACGATTAATTGATGTTGATCATGATACTACACACTGCCGGTATGATGAGGAGCCTACGGGTCACACACATAAAAGATAATTTAAGAATCAGTTTGTGAGAAGGGTGTTTTCATCTTTTTAGGTGAAATGGTATTTTGGTAATCTCACAGTGCAATTAAATTTGCTGAGGTTGTTGCCTTTATTTAATTTGATATTAAAATTAAATAAGGGAGATTATATTTAAATATGTGTACGCATATATTTAAATGAATTATTGTTATTGTTAAATGTTAATATATTTTATATATATTAATTGAATTGAATTGAAATAATAATAATTAAAATAAAAATATCTAAATGGGGCTGTTTGGACATAGGGGCTGCATGTGTTCTATGAATTAAATAACACTTTTCATTTAAGTCATTTTATATCATATTCATTAAAAGCTCCAGCCCACTCTCTATCCCACACCACTTTACTTTGTATGAATCAAATTCATTTGATTCTTGTTCTTGATTCTTGAGGCTAAAGAGGATCTAGCAAATCCCTCTTTAGCTCTTCGGGTTATCTTCGTGTGGACTACCGCTGGTTCGATTCTACTTTGAATCGGTAGAGAACCCAGTTCGAGACAAATTCGAATGAGCCTCCAAACGTGTGTATGAACTCTTATCTTTACTCTGACTGTTCATATTACTGCATAATATTTTATTTAACATATTATCTGTAATATATGTATCCTGATATTGGCCTAAAATGGAATCGATCGCTGTTTTATTTTTGTTTTTCCGCTGCCACGGGTTAGATCGTTTCCTAACAACAGGTGCCACAGAGGAGAGAAGATCGAAGTGTGAAGTAAGTCGACCGGGCATGGGTTTGACCCTCAAAGCTCGACCAACCTACGTCTGATGGCCTACTAACGACACCGAGCTTGATATTAAATCGAGTAATAGTTTCAAATCTTGAAACGAGCATCGAACACTAGGGAGCAAATGTTGTGTGTGATTTTTCCACCAAGCTCAGAGCATCGCAAGGATATAGTTCGATCCAAAACCAGCTAGACTCTATCGATTGTCCAACCCAGCATAAGCTCATCGAGATATAGCTCGACTCAACACAAGCTAGTCGCGAACAAGTGATCATTCAACCAATTCCCAAATAACTTTATATCCTAGATATCTCAGGAATGATCAGATTGACAGCAATCTTTGCGCAATCCCAACGCCTAATCACGAGAATATAGGAGTTGCATTTCAATTTAATGGTAATCTCTTTATTTTCGCTCTTTCCTTTTGTACAAACTTCTTATATAAACCCCCTCAAACAATAAGGAAGGGGTTGGAAAAAATTCCTAGAATTATTATTGTAAGCTCTCGCAAGAAATAAAAAGAACAGTGGACATAGGCTCAAGAGTTCATCTCGCCGAACTACTTTAAAATCCTTTTTGCCATTTACTTTACTGCATTCATTATTCATTCATTACTGGTTATCCATAATCACGCACACACTAGTTTCGATCCCCCCAAGGTCGATCGGATCACTCTAGTTGGTACAAATTTCTATATCAACACTAAAAATTTAACATATTTATTTAATTTTAATTTTCAAACGTGTAAAATGTCCACTTATTTCAATTTGTAATTTATAATATATATATAATTTTATTGCACTTCTTTTAAAAATGCATTCATATACCAATGTTTCAATAAACACTAATAACTTTAAGAGAAGGATATCTTACTTCAAAACTTTCTATTCGTAGTTATCAATACTAAAAGTAAATTTAAATAAATAGGAATTAATAACAAAACATGTGACAAAATCAATCAAACCAAGTATTACAAATTTCCTTGATGAGAATCTGTTATACCAAATTTTTCTTTTGCCAATATGAGATTTAGAATTGATTACTTGTTGGTAAGAGTTTGAAGGTTTGTTTGTGATATTGGGTGTTTTGTTTTTAATGGGATTGAAACAATATTTTTCTTCTGTCAAGATGGATTTAAAAGTAATTACTTGATTGTAAGAGTTTTAAGGTTCTGATTCTGTAAACAAAATAATCCATAATTGTATGATATGATATTGATAGTTTTCATCTCATGTTTTGTTGTTAATTCTGATTGATTTAATTTTACTTTTTAATTTTTTATGACTAAAATGTAAAAATATTGAAGAAGAAGATGAATAATTTTTTTCAATTACAATTATATTGCCTCTTAAACTTGCAGATAGGGGCTAAAGACAAAAATAGTGGGGGCTAAAAATCACTTCCCTTATGTAAATTAGTGGTGTTATTTAAGCCCCGGTCAATCTCTTTCTAAGCCGAAATAATAACTTTAAAAAAATATATGTATTACTTAAGTTCTATGCAGATTGTATTAAAAAAATTCTTTGGTTATGTTTAGTACACTTTTCTCCCCCATCCTATTTCACTATCCTATCCTGAAAAATGAAAAATATGTTTGTTCTAATATTCTTCAAAATCCATTTCTATTATATTCAACTCAAAACATTTAACAATTACTTTTTATAATAAAAAGTTTCTGGTCGTAGATCTAACATTTTCCGACCAAATTCACAATGGATCTAGTTAGAAAAGGCAAGATTGGCGCACAACTGATCAAATCCAACCAGTCATGCGCTATTAACGACCACCGTTTGATGGTGGTGGTTGGCTGCCAAAAGTCGATTGGGTGGATGAGGTGTTTTTGTTAATTTATAAACTTTTATTTTTGGGGGGTGTTTAGCTAAATTAACAAATATAAGGGATTAAAAAGTAATCTAAAAAATTTCAGAAAATGTTTTCGAATAATGTACCAAATATATTCTCAGAATCCTATCCTAAAATGTATTCAGAATAGGATTTTACAAATGCTATTAAAAAATATGTACCAAGCGCAGCCAAATAAAACCGTAAATCCAAGTTTAGAATTATGTTTTTAAGATTAAATGTATTTTGAAGTTATAGAAGATAATTTCAATCAATGAAAAACAATAATCATGATAAAGTAAGTTGTAATTATTATCTTTTTCAATTTTCTCTTTTATCTTTTGTCATGAAAACACTAATACTGAACAAGGCTCTCATGACTATCTTCCTGTAACAAGGGTTTTTTGCTTGACAACTTTGAAACAACATCCCATACTCTCCTTTTGCCCTTCTATTAGCTTCTATTAACAAAGGATAAGACTATTATAGTGGAAAACGATTTGGAATAAACAAATATTGTGAGTAGGATTTAAAGAGGAAGTATCAAGTATGTTGTTGTAAGAGTTACGAATGCATTTAGATTTAACCTGTGATAAAAAAAAAAAAATTATCCTTTCTCTAATTTTTTTTTTTATTTCTTTGCTTCTTTTTTTTTTTTTTAACTTCTCTAATTTCCTAACATTTTTAAACTTCTTTTCTTTCTCAAAAACTCATAATTTAGAAACAATTATGGAAAACAAAGCACCCAACACTCCTCCCCCTCACGGCCATTTAGGTGAGACTTAAATAAAATAACACCACTTGGAGATTATTGAAGTAGCCCACAAGGCCCCAACCAATCATTATTTTGAAATTTGAAGGCCTACTGAAATGTCTATGCTAGTCCATTTAGGCCCAATATATCTCAATTTTTTGGTAAAGGGATTTAAAATCCAATCCAATCTAATCATTTCAATCCAAATCAACGATACAACCACAAGGGGTAGTATTGACAACTGACTCTGGGCTTCCAACACCTATAGTTAGAGTTAATGCATATGAGTAATACTAACCTTACAAAGAGTCATACAAAGAATTAAATCTAGTTTTTGAAAGAAGGGACAAAGAGAGAGAGAAAGAGACAATCATGAATTTCAAAGGTTAGATTTAACTTTTTGTATGACTCTTTATATGTCACTTTGTAAGGTTAGTATTACTCAATACATATTAGATAACATTAGTTGGCATCAGTAGACAGTAATTGAGGGTAGACGATAGGGTAGGCTAAATTTTCATTTGTTAATTTAAAATAAATGTAATTGATAATTATTTTGTATTTTATTTTAATATTAAGATATAATTGTCTTCCAATTTTTAGCTGTTCATGAATAAATAGAAGTTAATTGGTGGATTGCGCTACAAAAAAACTGTCAACGATTAATCAATCAAACCAAAAATAAATTATTAGATTTTTTTTTTTTTTGAAAATTAGAAAAGGATGTTTTTGTATATAATTATTGTGGTTTCGACAAAAGAATCTTGAAAATAGAGAAAACGATTAAAAATTATATCTACTATTTTGTTTATTTGATTTATAAGAAAATAAAGACAACAACAAGATTTTAAAATTTTTTAAGAGATAATTTGAAAACACATTCCAAATGTTTATTTCACAAATTTTTTTTTTTTTTAACAAAAATTAAAATGTTTAAAAAAAATGTTAACATGTACATTGAGGTTACATGTTAAGCTTATTAAAAACAAAACATTTAACGATTTGTATTATATCAACTTAACTTTCTTTTTTTTTTATAAATAATTTATACAAATTTTTAATCATTGATTTATTTTAATTCAATAATTGGTATAAAAGTTAAAATTAATTGTTTGTCATGCTGATTCATTAACTTATGAACACGAGCAGAACCGTTTATTATTTTTTGGGTGGGCTAATTAAAATTTTAAATATATATAAAAGACCATTAATGATCTTGAAACAAAGAAATTGCACTAATTAATAAGAAAGATAAGAGAAATAATTTTTTTAAAAAGAGGAAAAAAAAAAAAAAAAAAAAAAAGAGAACAGATGTACAATAAATTTCATATATTTTTTTTTATTTGCTTAAGAGATTTTTGTATAAAATAAAAATTAAAACATAAGAAAAATTATAAATATAGATAAAGTTTAAAAAATTAAAAAATATTTTTCCTAGAATCGACCGCGGTTGAACTTGAAGCCCATACTCTGCCTACTTAATTACTTATAAACCTTTAATCAAATAAATGAAATAATTATATGTAAGAATAATGGATAAATTTAGATTAAATTTAAGTGATGACCTAATTTAGTATACTATTTTATTTTTTATAATATCCATATTAACCTAATTTTAATATGATATATTTATTATTTTTATGATAACCATATCAACAAAATATAAGTAATAAACTTATTTAATTAAAAAAAATATATATATATATTTTTTTTGTGATATCCATGTCAAGAAAATTTGTTTTCCACATGCTTCTTCGTGTTAAAAACTCAGCGTCAAATTGTTGTTTATTACATAATTTAGGCTCGTTCATAACGTTCACGACACGTGAAATTCACGTGCTCAACTGCTAATCAACTGCGCTTCACACCGGTCAAACAAACTCATTAATCCCATCATTTCATGCACAGGTCCCACCATTTTCTCCTCCTTGATGATGATAATCAGCGGTGATTAAGATTTGACTATTGTTTGGTGGGGTGAAAAGCAGGTGAGTTATTCTCTTAACCACATCGTACGCCACGTCATAGAATTGAAATCTTTCCAGCTGTCAACGGCTAAAAGCCATTCGCCACCGCCGGGTAATCACGGCGTCCCTTTAATAACTTTTCCAGCTTAAGCAATTGACCATGGACTTTGAGTAAACTACTAAATTACCCTCAAAAAATAAAATCTTCATATCATCTTCTCGATTTTCACTTTCACATAATAATGTCCATGAAAACGAGGACAATGCCCCGTTAAAGGGCAAGTTTGATGTGCTAAACCATTTTTTATTTAAATCATAAGTTGATTTATTATAATAGTTAAATATACATATAAAAGCATATGTTTCAAAGACAATAATGTGAACGATGATTAAAATTTATTTACTATAAAAATGATTGTCTTGGCATGGAAGACATGGACTCACAAAAGTTTGTATGTAGATAATTTAAAAAAATAATAATAATTAGCACCCTTATGAGTCTATGAAATGTAGAAATAATAAGACTAGAGTTTAATATATAATTGTTTTAATATGAATCATAATTTTTCGTAATCTATATATAGAATAAGAGAAAAATGCTTGGATTTATGAGTAAATAATGTTTTATATCTTTAAAAAATTTATATTTATAGATTATGTAACCAATTTAGTACTTAAAGCTTTCAGGAGTTAGTCTGGTGATTAAGAATGTTTGCTCTTTTTATTGACTTTCTAGGTTTAAACCACTTTGAGGCCACCTATCACATTTATGATTTACTTAAAATATTTAGTTAGTAAGATATTCAATGAGACCTAGAGATTAGTTGAGATGAGTTCAAACGAGCTTGGACATCCAAGTTATCAAAAAAAATATTTAGTGTCCAAACATTGAATATATACTCCAATAGAAATTATATAAAAAGAAAATTGATTTTACGCTTATTTGAGTGCTATCAACTCTTAAAAGACTTTAATATTAATGAAAAGAAAAGAAAAGAAAATTGTATCTCATCTTCATCATTTTAGTAAAAGTTTACATCATTTAATATATTTTACAAATTCATCGTACAAACTATCACTATATACGTAGGCAATCAATAACTTTGTTGTAATATAGAAATAGTTTATACCCCAATCAAAATTAGATCACGTTATACATGTTACAAATCCAAAAGTTGACTGTTACAAGTTGGTAGTTATAGATATAATAGTTAATAAAAAGAACTTGATTGATAAATATTTCACACTATGTGTTGGCATGTTTTGCTATTTCTTATCATGTCAAAAGCCGAATATATTTCTCTCAAATCGAACCTGATTCCAAAGTCTTTCTATCCGTTACCAACTTGTCTCATTCCCAGGATAATAACATCAAAGTCCCGAGATGTCGATTAAATTACACAATCATCCATTAGAAATTTAGAATCAGAAAGTAACATCTTAATCGCACATAAACGTGTTACCTTACCTTCACTAAAGTGTCCGATTTTAGGCGTTGGATTGTTACTTTCTGATTTAAAGGATAAATAAAGGAACCTAAAGGTAATTATACATCTATCGCCACCTCCCTCCTATAAATCAACCGACGGGAAAACAAACAAATAATTTTCACCACTCACTCACGCAGTCTCATGACTAATTTCATGGCTCCCTCTTTTCTCCTTCCTCTCCTTTGTCTCCTCACCACCGCCACCGTCACCGCCGTCGCCACCACCACCACCACCATTACAATCCCACTCACTCCTTTAGCAATAAAGCACGCCTCTTCAGATCCTCATAAACTCCTCAACTCATTAGCCATTTCTTCACTTTCCAGAGCCCAACACCTCAAATCGAAATCACAAATTAAAACCAAAACTAACTCTTCTTCTTCTATTTCAACTCCTTTAACCGGTCACAGCTATGGCGGCTACACCATTTCTCTCAGCTTCGGCACTCCTCCTCAAACAACGACTCTTATTTTCGACACCGGTAGTAGTCTCGTTTGGTTCCCATGTACCGCCCATTATCTTTGTTCTCGCTGTTCTTTCCCCAACGTTAACCCATCTCATATCTCTACTTTCATTCCCAAAAAGTCTTCTACTTCGAAGATTATAGGCTGTAGCAATCCGAAATGTGCATGGATTTTCGGTTCAGAAGTTGCGGCCAGGTGCAAAAACTGTGACCCGAATGACCAAGCATGTTCCCAAACTTGTCCTCCTTATATTTTGCAATACGGTTTAGGTTCTACAGCTGGATTACTATTGTCTGAAACTCTAGAATTTCCCAACAAAAAACGACCCGATTTCCTTGTCGGATGCTCCATTGTCTCAAACCGACAACCCGCCGGCATTGGCGGGTTCGGTCGTGGGAAGGAATCGTTGCCGTCTCAACTGGGTGTGGGTAAATTCTCTTACTGTTTACTTTCTCGCAAATTGGACGACACATCGGTGAGTAGTAACCTGGTTTTGGATACCGGGTCGGTTTCGGGTAATTCAACCACTTCAAATCTGAGATACACACCGTTTCTGAAGAACCCAACAGGGGTTAATTCTGCTTTTGGAGAATACTATTACGTGCTTTTACGAAAAGTCATTGTTGGAAATCGGCACGTGAAGGCTCCGTACCGGTTTTTGGTGCCCGGATCCGACGGAAACGGAGGGACCATTGTGGATTCGGGTTCAACGTTCACTTTCATGGAGAAACCCGTTTTTGATGCGGTGGCAGAGGAATTTATAAAACAAGTGGGTAACGATAGCAGAGCATCAAAGGAGGAAATTCAGTCCGGTGTAAGGCCATGTTTCAAGATTTCGGGCGATAAATCGGTTAATATTCCGAAATTGACTTTCCAATTTAAAGGTGGATCAAAAATGGCTTTACCATTGGAGAATTATTTTGCATATTATGGTAATGAAAGCGTCATTTGCTTGATGATTATCACCGATAATGCGGTCGAACCCGGGTCCAGCAGCACCGGACCGGCGATAATTCTGGGGAGTTTTCAGCTACAGAATTTTTACGTGGAGTTTAATTTGGGTAATGAAAAGTTCGGATTCGCAAGAAAGAAATGCTCATGAAGTATAGTTTTGACTGAACGTAAATTGTTGTTGTAGTAACTCTTTTTGTTTTGTAATAGGATTTCTTTTAAAGCCAAAAGTGATTGTTGTCATGTGAAAAATAAACGGTTACGTTTTAATGGAATACGATAGGATGATGATAATGGTTGGTGAGATTGAGTGGAGGGGAATACAGAAGAGAGTGATGGGTGAAAATGGAAAGTGTGGTGAGTGTACTTAGTTGGGATGCGATTGTGAAGATGATGAGATGATGGGGACTTATCTAAAATTTTTAGTTATTGTGTTGGGTTTAGAGGAATCATTATCAAAGGAAAATGTTTTTATATTGTAATTAAGAGAGTTGTTATGTTACTCGATTCTCAATTACTAAGCTATTGAAGAGTTATCCTATATAAATAGTATAAATCTTGTAATAAATATAAACATAGTCATATTAGATTTAAATATTCTAATAATTGGAAGATGTTCTTAACAGGGTTTTATAAATGGGGAATAAATTATTCCGAATGATAAAACATGAGTAACAAATTCTATATATTTTCTGTTTGAAATTTGAATAAGATGATATAAATACTTTCTTAGTAATATATAAATTAATTTGTAATTTTATTTCATTGTCTGGATGCATTGGAATAGATGACGTATTCCTATGTTCTTTAGTGCGCCGAGAAAGGCTCTATTTCAACTTCCTTTGGCATGGCGAAAAAGGTGATGCCGTGGAAATAATAATTTCTACTACTGATATCATATTATTTAGATTTTAGTTTTGGTCTTAAGGTACTCTTATTTGTAAAATGCATAGAAATACTAAATTGTAAGTTTAAGAGCTCTACATTATTCACACAAATTTTAAGTTCTTCGATTAATTTATCTAAATATTTGAGATTATATTTAAACTAGACATGGGCCCGTGAATTGCACGGTTATGTTTATTCAATGCTTTTGAAATAGATTGTGAACAAATTTATTCTAACAAAATAAACTAATTAGATTAAGACATAATAATTGTTAAATTATATAAATTTTATATATATACAAAGTTATGTTAAGATAAAATTTTATATATATACAAAGTTATGTTAATAAACTAATTTTGATTTTTGAGAAGAGAAAATGAAATATTTGTATTATTATTATTTTAGAAATTAAAAAAAATTAAGAGTGTTGAGAAGAGAACTCACATAGAAAGCAACAATAACTCCAATAGTATAATCTGAAGGCAACTTAATTGAAGCATTGAAGAAGCTATGAAGCTAAAGGTCATGTGACACAAATCTATTTGCTGCAATTAGAATTAACCACCATCTAAAGCAAAAGAAGATAATTGTAAAATCCACAAATCAAACAACAAAATCAATCCAAAAATCAACAAAAAAAGAGAACAAATACAATTAAAACTACATATCAATATTTGTTTTCCTTTATCATCACTAAAATTGAATTTGTTTTATGTGTGTGATGATAAAATGAATGGTTCAGCAGCAGGTCTATAGTTATCCTAATTCATCGTATAATATATTAAATTAAATCCCTATCTTTCTAGTTTTCAAATATTCAAACCGCTCATCAATTAGACTTTTATTGGGCAAGTTATGACTAATTTACTACTAACTGTTTAGTGAAAATCGAGAAACAGGGGAAACAAAAATTTGTGTGATAATAAAAGGAATGGTTTGATAGTTGGGCTACAGTTATCCAAATTAAGCTTATAATATATCAAATTAAAGCTCTAGCTGTCTAGTTTCTAAAGATTCAAACTTCTCATCAATTGGATTTTTATTGAGCAAGTTATGGTCAATTTACTACTGACTATTTAGTATAAACCAAAATGTGCGATGATAAAATGAATGGTTCGGAAATAGGGCGATAGTTATCCAAATTAAGAGTATAATATACCAAATTAAAGCCTTATATGTAGTTTCTAAAGATTCAAACCTCTCATCAATTAGAGTTTTATTGAGTAAGTTATGATCAATTTATTTCTAACTGTTCTGTGGAAACCGAAATGTGTGTGATGATAAAAGGAATTGTTAGATAGTGGGGCTACATTTATCCAAATTAAGCATATAATATATCTAATTAAAGGCATATTTGTCCAGTTTCTAAAGATTCAAACCTCTCATGAATTGGAGTTTTATTGAGCAAGTTATGGTCAATTTACTACTGATTGTTCAGTGGAAACCTAAATGTGTGTGATGATAAAATGAATGGTTTACTAAAGCTACATGATTCAACATCAAACATCAGCTGATATTTGTTAAATAAATGAAATTAGTTATATTCAGCAATAAACTTTTTTCATGATATATGTATGTAATATAAAAAGATATCAACAAAAAGACATAGAACAATTATAATTAAAATTATATATCAATATTTGTTTTCTTTTAGGGATAATAATAATGGTTCGGCATATTATAAATGGTTTACCAAAGCTACATGGTTCGACAACAAACATCAGATGATATTTGTGATACAAATAAAATTTGTTATATTCAGCAACAACTTATTTTCGATATACCATAAAAAAAAATGAACAAAAAGAGGTAGAACAAATACAATTAAAACTGTATATCAATATTTGTTTTCCTTTGTCATCACTAAAATTGAATTGGCTTTATGTGTGTGATAATAAAATGAATGGTTCGGAAGTAGGTCTATAGTTATACAAATTCATCGTATAATATATCAATTTAAAGCTCTATCTTTCTAGTTTTCAATGATTCAAACCACTAATCAATTGGGTTTTTATTGAGCAAGTTATGACCAATTTACTATTAATTATTCAGTATAAATTGAGAAACAGGAGAAACCAAAATGTGTGTGATGATAAAAGAATGATTCGGAAGTAGGGCTAAATTTATCCTAATTGAGCGTATAATATATCAAATTAAAGACCTATCTGTCTAGTTTCTAAATATTCAAACCTGTCATCAATTGAAGTTTTATTGAGCAAGTTATGGCCAATTTACTACTGACTGTTCAGTGAAAACTGAAATGTGTGATGATAAAAGGAATGGTTCGGAAGTGGCACTAAAGTTATCCAAATTAAGCGTATAATATACCAAATTGAAGCGCTATATGTTTAGTTTTTAAAGATTCAAACCTCTCGTCAATTAGAGTTTTATTGAGCAAGTTATGATCAATTTACTTCTGATCGTTCTGTGGAAACCGAAATGTGTGTGATGATAAAATAAATGGTTTGATAGTGGGGCTATAGTTATCTAAATTAAGCGTATAATATATCCAATTTAAGCCCTATCTGTCTAGTTTTTAAAGATTCAAACCGATCATCAATTTGATTTTTATTGAGCAAGTTACGACTAATTTACTACTAATTGTTTAGTGGAAATCGAGAAACAGGAAAAACCGAAATGCGTATGATGATAAAAGAAATGGTTCGGAAGCAGGGTTATAGTTATAAAAATTAAGCATATAATATATCAATTTAAAGCCCTGTCTATCTAGTTTTTAAAGATGCAAACCTCTCATTAATTGGATTTTTATTGAACAAGTTCTGGTCAATTAACTACTGACTGTTTAGTGGAAGTCAAAATGTGTGTGATGATGAAAAAAATGATTTGGAAATGGGGTTACAATTATCCAAATTAAGCGTATAATAAATCAAATTAAAGCACCGTCTGTCTAGTTTCTAAAGATTCAATCCTCTCATCAATTGGATTTTTATTGAGCAAGTTATGGTCAATTTACTACTGATTATTCAGTGGGAGCCAAAATGCTTGTGTTAAATAAATGAAATTAGTTATATTTAACAACAATCTCTTTTCATGATATATGTATGTAACATAAAAAGATATTAACAAAAAGAGATAGAACAATTACAATTAAAACTACATATCAATATTTGTTTTCCTTTAAGGATAATAATAATGGTTCAGCATATTATAAATGGTTTACTAAAGCTACATGGTTCGGCAACAAACATCAGTTGATATTTGTGATACAAATAAAATTTGTTATATCCATCAACAGTCTGTTTTCAATATATGTATATAGCGTAAAAAAATATCAACAAAAAAAGATAGAACAAATACATTTGAAACTACATATTAATATTTGCTTTCCTTTGTCATCACTAAAATTGAATTGGTTTTATGTGTGTGATAATAAAATGAATGGTTCGGTCGCATGTCTATCGTTATTTAAATTCATCATATAATATCTCAAATTAACTCTCTATCTTTCTAGTTTTCAAAGATTCAAACCGCTCATCAATTGAATTTTTATTGAGTAACTTACGATCAATTTACTTCTGATTGTTTAGTGGAAATCAAGAAACAGGGAAAACCAAAATGTGTGTGATGATAAAATAAATGGTTCTGCAGTGGGGCTACAGTTATCCAAATTATACATATAATATACCAAATTAAAGCCCTATCTATTTAGTTTCTAAATATTCAAACCTCTAATCAATTGGAGTTTTACTAAGCAAGTTATGATCAATTTACTATTGACTATTTAGTGGAAACTGAAATGTGTGTGATGATAAAAGGAATGGTTTGGAAATAGGGCTAAAATTATCCAAACTAAGCATATAGTATATAAAATTAAAGCTATATCTGTTTAGTTTTCAAATATTCAAACCGCTCATCAATTGGATTTTTATTGAGCAAGTTATGACTAATTTACTACTGACTATTTAGGGGAAATCGAGAAACAGGGAAACCCAAAATGTGTGTAATGATAAAAGGAATTATTTGACAGTGGGGTTACAATTATCCAAATTAAGTGTATAATATATCAATTTAAAGTCTTATCTGTCTGTTTTCTAAAAATGCAAACCTCTCATCAATTGGATTTTTATTGAGCAAGTTATGGTCAATTTACTACTGACTGTTCAGTGGAAACCGAAATGTGTGTGATGATGAAAGGAATGGTTCGGCAGTGGGGCTATAGTTATCCAAATTAAGCGTATAATATATCAAATTAAATCACTATCTGTCTAGTTTCTAAAGATTCAATACTCCTATCAATTGGATTTTTATTGAGCAAGTTATTGTCCATTTACTATTGATTGTTTAGTGGAAACCGAAATGCGTGTAATGATAAAACAAATGATTCACTTGACCCAAATTTAAGGGATTATCATATTAGGACTAGTAAGAAATATTTCAAATAACACCTATTAATTGGAAAACAGAATCAGCCAAAATTAATTCATTTAACATATATACTCGCACATCAACATGACATAAATAATTAATAATTCATATAACAAATTAAAGTACACGAATGTATTTACAGAAAACATATTCAATAGAAATGAACTGTTTCTACTAATATAGATATGACACATACTCACAGTTCGGTTGACAATAGGATCATCCTCGATTTGATCTTAGTAAAGTACATGAACATTTCCTTGAAAACAAACATAACAAAATTTAATCGATCTTTATGTTAAGATTGTTAAGGAACAATTATTTATTCGTATAACAACTATTACCTGGAAATGAAATCAACAAAAGTTAATTAATCTTCATATTAAAATTGTTTAGGAATACACTTACCGTTCGGTAGGACTAACATAATTACTCATTCAAATAGATTGATCGAACAAAAACAATCATTCAACCAAATAATAACCGTTAAAATAGCTAGGAGATATACTTACAATTTCCTATTAAAATAGTTAGAAGATATACTTACAGTTCAGCAGAACAAATCAAAATAACAACTCATTTGACAATGTCAATCAGACATCCTTCCTTTATTCTATGCCAATTCATGAATCTTTGACCTGTAAACAATAACAAAAACATAAATAAATAAAAAAATCATTGATTAACAAAATCATGAAGAACAAAAGTATTATTGACATAAACTAACATGACCTATAAACAATTAAGAAAATACTAGACGTATTGTTGATACCAACTAACATATTCCGATAATACACAATTGAACATACGCCCCTTTTATAATCCCGTATTTAGACCTTTCGAATGCGAACACAATTAAATATGAATTGAATACAAAGAAATGTTTGCAATGTCAATACAATGCACCTATATAGTTATTAATAAACAAGTATGCTTTTACTATCAATGCAATGCACCTATGTAATCCAATCTTTATGTCTATTTATTTAGACTTTGGAATACCAATGCAGCAATTAATATTGGCTACATCATCACCAATAAAATTCAACCTCATGGCAATCACAAATCCAATATGTCATTATGGTTAGACCTTTAGAATGCCAATGCAATGTACCTATATAAGTAGTATGATTATTAATTATTAATACAACCAATGCAATGTACCTGTATTACTATTATTACTAGTAATTATTAATACAGATCTCATTTTTTTAATTAATTAATAATTATAGATGGAACAATAAATATCATTCCAACGTGTCAAGATAGAGCAATTTGATTGGTTTGTCAATTCAATGTGTCAAAGTAGAGCAATTCTAGAGCTTCCAAAATATGCAACGTGTTGATCAACCCATATGGATATTCAACTTATATATATATATATTGCATCACTTCTAAATTATTAATTGTGATACATTGAATTTGAATGATCTAAAATGTGAAGCCATGTGCTAGAATATTTCTTTCACTTTCACACTCTAGGCAGGAGGCATCTTAGGAAACTCTCTTTGAGGTGGTGTTTGTCCGTTTCTCTTCTGGTTGAAGAAGCCTCTTTATTCCTTCTTTGCATAATTGTAATGTTTACTTTAAGAAATTATTAACTATATACTTATATAATCTGGGCCGGTGCTTTTTATGGACTATTTTGTTTACCTTTGTGGGATTTCATTGACACCCCTCAAGTTAAGTAAAATGATGTCAACATCCCCAAGTTTCAGAAACTAACACCAGCTTTAACATTAATTCCTGACCAAGTAATTTCTCATTGACCATCTTTGACTTTAAAACTATATATCCATTTTTATCCATGTCTTTAAACTTATTGCATTTTATATATTTATAAAACCTTAAAAATATTATACAAATATAATAATTTAAGAAAACTGACTAATTCAACCATATATATATATATATATATATAATCTATATATATTATCTATATATATATATATATATATATATATATATATAGATTCTTTCCTATTCTTTAATAAGAATGTAAGAAATACAAACTCTCTCAAAATGAATTTTTTTGAAAAATCACTGAATTGATCCATCACTAACAATCAAATCTATAATACTAACTCTACAAACTCAAATGAAATCTAACCTTAAAGCAATAAGAAAATACAAAATATGAAGGATGGACTGCCGTCCAAATTCAATGATCTATTTGGGCAGTCCCTGGTGGAACAGCAATGCAGAACCGCTGGAAAACAAATTGAAATTAAACAATGAGAAGCTGGAGTATAGCAGGAAGGCTAATGGACTATGGAAATGTGAGAGTGCGCACTATTTTTAGTTATGGATTATATGAGGGAGGAGTTGAAGATAAACAAGTGGAAGTGGAAGAATAGGGACGCATGTCCATCTAATGTGGACGAAGTCCCTCCCTTTTAAAGGGACTGTGTCCCACGTTAGATGGACAGGCGTCCATCTAAGTGCTTATTTGGACGGCCGTCTATATAATTTGGACGATCGTTCATATTAAAGGGATGCCCGTCCTAGTAATTGGACAGTCGTCCTTGATTTTAATTTATTTTATATATATTTTATGGACCGTCGTCCATTCCGAATGAATGGTTGTCCAGGAAGTATGGACGGCCGTCCGAAAATGTTGACGGCCGTCATTTATGGAAGTCTTCTGTCGTGTCTTATGTGGCGACGTCTGAGTCATGTGTCACGTATTTCAATGCAAATTTTCGTACCAATTTCCGGTGTCTGTAGCATTGCTGATAAAATAATGCACAAACAAAATTTCTGTTATTTATGAGGGCCGCTTTCAAGAAGTACATGCACTAGCCACCCATTTGTACCACTTCATGTAGATGAACCCATTTGGTTAATTTCAATAAAATATATGCAGG
The DNA here is from genome assembly GCF_008641045.1 of Pistacia vera. Classification (NCBI taxonomy): domain Eukaryota; kingdom Viridiplantae; phylum Streptophyta; class Magnoliopsida; order Sapindales; family Anacardiaceae; genus Pistacia; species Pistacia vera. The sequence continues at coordinate 1,603,485 of NW_022196261.1, forward strand.
GTGGGCTCATTGAGAGTTTAGACAAAGCTGGAAATTTTAATTAGTCAATTTCATAATTAAAAAAAATAATTAAAATTTCATATCCAAAATTGTTTGTTACTATATTTTCTATTTAAGCAAAATCTATATAATAGAAAAATTAGTTGTAATTATTGTAAAATAAATGTGTAGTATATAGTTGTGTGTGTGTGTGTGTGTGGTGTCCGGACCAGTTTACGAATTCCTCAACTAATCCTCGGGTGATTGAAACACCTAACGTTTTTTTTTTTTTTTTTTTTTTTTTTTTTGGGGTGTGTGTTTTTAAACTACATTACTTTATTTTTTGAACATTCTATATTAAACATGAAAAACAAAATTAGGACGCAAAAGAATTATAGAATGAGGAAGTTAGAGTTTAAACAAAATTAAGTAACATCTAACAGGAGAAAAACCTTAAGTAACATTTAACTAGGCTTTATTTGAGGGTATTTATTTATCATACATTCTACCTTAATTTAATTCAACAAAATAATTGAATTGCATTAATTAGTTATTAATTAAGTTTATTAATGAGACCTTGACTTTAATAGAGGAGGAAGGCACACCGACACGTATACATGTACATTATTGAAATTAGTAAGCTATCCAACAAAAAAGTTTAATTTTTATGTTTTTAGATAGAGTTAATGACTTTTCCCACCCCAAAAATGGCATAATAACTTTTCCATCCATAGACTTTTAAAATACCATTTTCTCACCCAAAGCAAAAATCGTTAGGAATTTAAGTTGTAAGGAAGGGCAAGATGGTAAAAAAGCAATTATAAGTGAGGGCAGAATTGTCATTAAACTTTTCCATATGAAATCTAATTTAAAAATAAAGTCATTATATCACTTGTTTTAAAAAAGGCAAAATCAAATTAAAAAAAAGGCAGTTATAAGTGACCCATGGCCTAGAAGTTGACTCTTAGTAAGGAAAATGAAATGGCAAAATCCATCCCTTGTTTTCATATCACTTGTTGGTGTTCTGGAGAGCGAGGCGAGGTTTGCGTTTTCACTATCGAACTTCCATTGGTTTCTGGCGATTCTGGCTAGGGCTGTGCAAATTCGGATATCGATCCAATAGGGCATTTTTGATCCGATCCGAATTTTCGGATCAAGCTATTTGTTGATCCGAATCCGATCCGAATTATGTGGATATCCGGTTATCGGATATTCGATTATTCGGATCGGATAATCGGATATCCAAATTTTAAGATTCCTTATTAAAATTAAAACCAAATAATTCAATCCTTCATTGGGACCGTTCAATGAACTACAAAGATAAGCAGTTAGAATGTGTCACATTTCATAGGAACAACATCAAAGTGAACAATAATAATAATCTAAGATGCAAACAGTTTCAATGAACTACAAACTACAAAGTACAAACATAAGCACTAATCAACACTGCAACACAAAGGAAACCCAAAGAGCAGAAATGCTCCTGTGGCATTTACATCAAAAAGACAGCAAGAGAAAAACAAGGGGACTTTTCAAGTAAATGCTAGATTGACCATCAAGTCTTGTCCCTTGCCAGTTGCCACCCCACGTAGAAAGACCAAGGTGCTCCAATTCATCACTGCACAAAAGGAAAAATATTATGTCAAACAATGAAAAATAACAACAATAATTATTGCTTTGAAACGAGTATAACCCACCTCTGCATCTGCATCCTCTGCCCTACCAACCTTGGTATTGCCATGCATTCACCCTCTGGGCATTAACCACAGCAGCCGTTAGAAAGACAAATCAAACAAACAAAATCAAACCAGTAATATTCATCACTGTAATGTTCAGATTACACAATCAAACCCAAATTAACCACATCAGTCGTTAGAAACACAAATCAAACAAACAAAATCAAACCAGTAATATTCATCACTGTAATGTTCAGATTACACAATCAAACCCAAATTAACCATAGCAGCCGTTAGAAACACAAATCAAACAAACAAAATCAAACCAGTCACTAAGTTTGAATCAAATCTAGCCACCAACAATCTTTGGAAACACACATAAAACCAAACCCAATCGGCATAGTTTGAATCAAACCCAGCCTCCATCAACCTTGTAATTCAAAACGCAAATCAATAATTCAATCATAAAACCAAACGAAATCGCACCAGGCTATTACAGTGTGGCGGCAGTCGCCCTAGGCTGTGACAACAATCGATTTGGGGCTTCAATTGGCAGGGAGACTGAGATCTGAGAGTGTTCGAGCTAGAGAGAGTGAGACACCGACAGAGTTGAGAGTGTTCGAGCGAGAGAGAGTGAGACACCGAGAGAGTGGCTGACTGACTGTGTCTCTGTCTGTGCGTATTCGAGCGAGAGAGACCGAGAGAGTCAGAGAGTTGAGCGAGAGAGACAGAGTGAGATTGAGATGAGATCTGGTGATTTACTGATTCTGGTCTGAGAGAGTGAAAGGCTTAAGGCTGTGCGTGTTTCAGGCTTTGAGCGAGAGAGACAGTGAGAGATTGAGACGATAGACGAGATCTAGTCTGAGAGAGTGAAACTGTGACTCTGTGAGAGACTGAGAGGCTGTGTGACTGACGATGACGACTGTGCGTGAGCGAGAGTGCGAGACTGCGTGTTCGTGTTCGAGTCGAGCGAGAGAGATACTGAGTGTTTAGGGTTCGTGTTCGAGTCTGAGACAGAGAGTCAGAGTGAGACTATTGTATTTTTCGTTGGAGACTTGGAGTATAGACACAGACACTTAGACAGACTGTAGTTAGTGTTAGGGACTTAGGGTGAATTTAATTTTGAAAACTCAAAACGACGTAGTTTAGCAAAATTCGGATCGGATACGGATATCCGATCTGAATATTCGGATTTTGCTAAATTCATATCCGTATCCGATCTGAATTTTCGGATATCCGAATTTTCCGGAGCGGAGCGGAGCAGAGCGTATTAGGATCGGATATCGGATATCGGATATCGGATTTTTTTACACAGCCCTAATTCTGGCAGGTGTTTTCGGCAATGTTTGAGTGTTAACGACCACTTGCATTGAAGGATTAGACTGGTGGTTGGAGAGTTTGGAGTTTTGGCTCGGTTAAAGGTGTTGTCGACAACGTTTTGGTGGTGGAGTTTCTTTGGCGAACAACAAGAGATTGAAGTGAGTTTGAGTCACGGTTGGCCGGCTGAGTGTGAGTTTTGGCTTGCTTCTAGATTGCTAAAGAAAGGGTTAACGTTAGCGACCATTCAAACTTCTAGAGGTAGTCTTCTTTTAGTTTTTTGTGGTTTATGTTTACGTACAACATGCAAAATAAAGTCATGAGCCATCTGCTGTTGCGTCTGTGAGTTGTAATATACTATTTTAATTTTTTGCTTCTGTCGATTAAATAAAACCATGTAATATGTTTTTCATTATTTACCCATAGCTTTGCACAACAATTTAGATTCTTAATGTTTATGACTATGTGCAAACCTTTACTGATCTATGAAGGCAATAAGTTTCCTTGATTCAGATTATTTATATATGTGTATAAATTGCTTGTCTAATATAAATCAAGATATAGTTGGGTTTATAAAATTAGTTTCAAATCATAGTCAAGTTTGGATTTTATTTGAATTTAAATGAGAGATGCAAGGTTTGCTCTGTTCTTTTAATATCTGTGTGTGTGTATACATATATGTATATAGTATTGCATTTTGTTTGAGATTATACATATTTAAAATAAAGAACTGCAATTTATATTCTTTACTGGGGTATGGAAATGCTATTTGTTGTCCTAGTAAAAAATGAGCTTGATGATTTTACTTTCCATCAATGGGTGAACTTGATGAGGTTTGATTCGGAGAAAATTGTTGTTTGTGCTGCCTATGGTGAATCTGAATTGATGAAGGTGAGAAATATGTCCGAAAATTGACTTGTGTTGGGAGAATTAAATCATATAATTGTAGTCATAGGCCATGTTATATATATGTATATGGTTTTCATGTGGATTCAATTGATGGTGATGAAATGCTTATTTTTAGTTGAAATGGTTCAATAGGATGAAGTTAAGTTTTGGTGAATTGGGATGTGATTTTGTTAATAAAAATGGTTGTTGAAATTCATTAATATGCTGTAATTGGTTGGACAATACGTTGGAACATGCTTGAATTGCATTTTTTTTTTTTATACAATGTTGTGTTGGATACAGAGTGCTTGCAATCGGATTGGATACCTTTGGGAAATTGGTGATTTAGTTTTCTTTTAAAAAAATGTTTGAAATTAATGGGTTCCTTAATCTGATTTTTTCTTCTTCTTGTCATTGTCCAAGTGGTTGTGGAAATTTTAAAAATTTACTCTGTTTGTTGATTAGCTCATGGTGGCTCAACCATATATGTTTTATTCTCATCTTTCATTGTCCTAAGTCGTTTGTGGACTAATCGTGGGGTTGACATTGATAGTTTTTAATTGGTTGAAGGTTATTGTAAAATTTTGTTTCAGATAAAGCAATTCCAGAGAGAGGGTTCAACATCTTGGAGATCCTAACTTTTTACATTACAGGAAGTACAATATTACCATCTTGGTCCCCAAGGACAACTCCTATACTATCAAATTTTGCTCTATGATATTTTATCAAAATTATGACAATGACAATGCATGTGTTCCCCCCAACTTTTGTTATATCCCTTTTTAAAAGTGTTTGTTTTAATTGTGCATTATTAAGAGATTTGTATGAATTCCCAAATTTCATTTGGTTCTATTGAGTAAAATACATTATGATTTGCAATCTGGATGGTTATTGGATTTAAGTTGACAGAATTAATGTAATATAATATAAAATTAGGTTAGTTTGCAACACTTGCAGGGACAAAATTGTAATTTTATGTGTCAAAATTTCAAATTCTGAACGGTATCATTACAAACATTAGGGGTAAATTCGATTGAATTTTTAACATTGTTGTGGGATATGACAATAATTTCATAATAAAAATGGGGTATATAGGTAATGACTTATTGAATGACCTTAATAATAAGAAAACTTTAAAATAAATAGTTAATGGTATTTTCTCTTTACAGTGAATATATTGTTTTTAAGAATCTATTAAGACGGAATATGATGTGGATATTAAAATGGTATTTTAAAGTTTGAGGGAGGAAATGTTATCGCCTTTTTCGGGTGGGAAAAAGTCATTAACTCTTTCAGATAACCCAAATTTGGACTTATTTGTTACCAAATTTAAAATTGGATTTTCGCCAACCTTATAATTTATGGGAGAGTAAAAAATGACCTTTGTCAGTTATAATATACTATTACAAGTTTGTCATTACATTTATAAGTTTAAGGTATTATAATTTATTGTCTGAAATCTTTAATAACAACTTTTCTTCTTAGGTATTTAAAATAATAATTTACTCTTATTTTACCGTTCTATTAGGTTTTTATTAGGAATCTTAACAAAATACTGATAACGAAGGTAAATTGTACTTCAAATACTTGGGAGATAATTTGTTATTACTGATATCTTGATAATAAATTACAATTAACTTTTAAGTTTATATATATGGTTACAAATGTATCAATTTCACAAGCCTTTTTAGTAACGCTTTTTTTCCCACCCAAGTTTGCCTTAACGACCTTCTCACCCAAAAGTTTCAAAATACCACCCCCAAAGTTTTGTGTTTAATCCAAAAAGATTTCACTTTCTCAGTCCACGTTCGGAGTTCCAGGATCCATGGTAGGAGAGTTTGTAGAGTGGAGGCGGTGGATCAAATGGTGGTGACGATTGAATATCTGCTTCGAAATCAGTCAGGAATAGCAAAAACATGAAATCCTAGCTTGTGATGACTGACAATCGACAAGAAATCAAGTGTCGGAGTGAGAGAGATTTGTGAGAGAAGACTGGAAGCTCAATATGTGGAATAGAGATAATTTTTGCTCGGAATCGACTTTGGGTGGTAAAGATATATAACTTTAGGTGGAAAAAAATGGTATTTTGAAACTTTTAGGGGTGGATAAAGTCATTAAGGCAACCTTGGGTGGTGGAATAGCTTTACTCTTTTAGTTACTCCTATCATAGAACGATATCTAGCCTTATTCATGAAGAAAGTTTATCATATAATGTGTTATATATCTACTTTTCCAAGAAATTATTGTTACTTTTCTGGAAAAGAAACAAAGTGAAACATATATAGTACTAAAATCTTGAAACACAAAAGGAAAAAGACGAGAAAAAGAAAAACGCATTATGAAATAATGAAACGAATTAATGAGAATTAACAGGAAGAAAACAAAAGATTAAAGAAGCAGAAGCACATGGAACTCTCACTCACTCTCCATTATTATTAGAATAAAATAGTGTGTGGGTTGATGCATGTGGTGCTTTCACTTTAATTTCTTTTTCTTTTTTTCTGTCATGATTATGTGTTTGTAGAGTTGGTTTCCTTCATCTTTATTTCTTTTTCGGCAACCACACATGCGTAATTATATAAGTTGATTTGATCATGTTCAGAAGCTTCTATAAAGTATAAATAAAATCATCTTTGTCAAAGTTTGTCATAGATTCAGAAACTTAATACATTTAGATTTTGGAAAGTGGAAATGTTTATATGAATTGTGAAGATGGCAAATGAAAAGCAAATTGCAACTACTTTCTAAGTTGAGGTTCCCCGTGATCGATGACATATGAAAAAGAATTTATAACTGGATCTTTGCCTGGATATTTTTCGTATGAATCCATTACATTAATTAATGTGATCGAGTTTTTGTGAGAAAATTTATTAAACTATGTGCTGTCATATTTTAGAATTAAATATAAGAGAAATTTACTGGTTTTTTTAGCAGGGCTACCGGCTATTAAAAGATTTGGAGTTTCTGTCTGTTACAGGAAGGGATGAGGAGACAAGAGGAGAGGCTTAGCTCAAAACCAGAGTTTTCAATCAATGGCAGAGTTAGATTTTCATTCAGGAGGGGACTATTGAATCACCATATTAGAATTTATAAAGTCGTATTTTGCATTGGTTTAAAACCTGATCCGTTGTAAGACCTGATAAGGTGTGGTCACGGTCGATCGGTCCAACCGTTGGATTGGGGTGACATACAACAAAAGTATTTTCTAAAAATTTCAAATAGTCCTTAAATTTTAGTATATTTAAAATACCCCTAATAAATTTTAAATTGTCCCTAAATTTTAATTTATTTTAAAATACCCAAAAATTATAATTAGTCTATGAAACCTAAAATAAGTTAGTCACAAATTTGAAATTAGCAAAAATCCCTGAAACCTGAACAACGGAGAGACCGTTGGGTCCTAATGGACAGTCGGCCAGTCCAGTTTTAAAATAGAGATTTTATATATTTTCATAATGTAATGATAATTTTGTAGAAAGCATTTGAAACATTTTCACTTGGTAATAACACAATGACACCTCTATTATTAGGACGAGTATTTAAATGACAGATAATAAATCTAATTTTTACTTATATATTAAAGTATTGTGAGTTGAAAAAATCATTAATTATATTATAAATTTTACTTATATATATTGTGATAAAATGATATATAATAGGACTTAAGTTTTCAAATCCTAATTCCTATTACATTTCAAACTGCAATACAAAAAGAAGAACATGGCCAAATTAAAGTCCTTTCGTTATTAGGCATGAAGAATATTGAGGATATTTAAAAAAAATTTATGTAAAAAATTAAAAGAAAAATTTTCAGAATTCAGGAGGGCCATTGGCAAGGTTGGTTGGCTATGCCATTGTTATCAATGGATGGCTACTAAGACCAGATTGGAACATTTGGGTATCACTGCCCACCAGTTTTGGGTAAATAAAAGAGTAAAATTAATTACCCGTAAAGTTTTTCAAAATCACAGTTTTTGGACAACTATGCTGTTTTAATCAAAGTTCCCCCTATCAATCAGAAATCATCAAAGTACCCCAATTGTTTAAGACGTTATATTCAACGTTAGGGGTCGGAGGGCCGTAGAACTGTCGACATGGTAATCCTTAAAGCTCAGTGAAAAGTTTTCTAACCTTAGTGGGGACTTGGTAAGCATAAATATAAAAAAAGCAAACGCGAGTAGAATGCCGAAACACTCTTGTTGTTTCATTGTCGTTGATCACGTGGTTTTTCACGTTACTTTGTTGACGAATTGGGAGAGTTTGAAGTGTAGCCTAAGGCCGAACGCCAAACCCTGTGTACACCACACCACCCCCATCGTGTAACGTTGTCATTTTTTTTTGTTACTTGGCTCCAGTACCTTATTGGATAACTTTTTGTTGTTTCATTGACGGGGAATACTGCTCATTTAAGTGCTTTTTTGGTGACAAAGTTGTGGTCTTTTATGAAGTGTGAAACCTGAATCGATAACCCAAGTACTGTCTTGATACATGAGATTAACATAGCTGTCATCACAGACAATGATCACTTATGGGTTGAATGCAATTGCTAAAAGCGGAAAAATAACCCGCCGGCCCGTGGCGAGTTAAGCAAAATTGCGGGTTGGGCCTAACATGGCCTGTCTCTTTGGCCAAAAGGGTTGGCCCAGCCCGGCCTGCCAACCCTAGCTCGTCGGGTTTTTGTGCAATTAATTCAATTTTAATACAATTAAATTGTAATATAAGAAAAATTATATTTATTAATTTATCAAAAAATAAAATAAGAAATAAGAAATTACAATAATTATTGCCTCATTAAAAACCTTACCAAGAAAAACCTCATTGGGACAAAAACTTGGTAAGCAAAAAAAAGTGCAATAATTGACAGTTAATTTACAAATTATAAAGTTAAAATTTATAAAATAACTAATTTGAGGGTTGACTAAGACCTTCCTCATCTGTATCATCTAAATTATAAAATTGAAATGATTCCATTAAAGTATCGTCGACAACCTCGTATTGATCCTGATGGTGTCATCGTTCCCAATCTTGAAGACATGTGAGGACTTCAATCAATTTTGGTGAAAGTTTAGTCCTCTTGTCATTTAAAATTCTTCCATTTGCCCTAAATATTTGTTCAGATAAGACGGTTGAGACAGGAATAGAGAAAAAATCCAGGGCAAGTCTTGATAATACCGAAAAAAATACATTTTCTGGTTTTCCAGTATTCTAAGACATTAAAGTTGACTCTTTGTTGTGGATCTGCTGGTAGCACGGCAAGGGTTTCCAAATATTGGTGAAGCTCATTACTCTGTAGTTGCATGGAGGACAATATATTTGTTGTTGATGCTTCTGAAGAGGAGGCTATGCTTTGGGTTTGTGTCCTCTTCAGCCTATTAAGTGCATTCCAGGAGTTGTAGTCTTCATTTGTGTCTTTTGATACTACTTCCTTGGGTATTTCGCCTCTTCACTGGTTCATTTACTTGTTTTCATATTGCAAATATGTCTCTGCAAGACACTGTCTTATCTCTCCTAGTTGATTGACATATGTTTCGTCTCGTAAATTTTTACTTAACGTGTCTAAACTATTTTCTAAACCCACTAATTTAATTCTAGGATCAAATATGACAGTTGAACAAAAAAGAAAAGAAATGGGTTTCCAATATTTTTTAAATTTTAATTCCATTGCCTCTATTGGTCTTGCTAAAATTTCATTGTTTCTGTTTTTTTTTTTAAATAAATTTGAAATTTTTATAATTGTATGTATTACCAATGAACTTGTAGGATAATACATACTAGAAAGTTTTAAAGTGGATTGATAAAAAATTTCAAGAAAAGAATGAATTTTTTTAGCTATATGCCAATCATTGTCTACCAAATAATGAGGACCCCTATTATTTGCTACAAAATAACTAATTAAATTTGCATAAAGTAAACATGAATCAAAGATTAAATAAGTAATATTTCATCTAACAGGCATGTTTAATGCAAAAGTTCTAGGAGACATATTTGATTTTATATAAGCATTTTGAAATTCAGTATTTCTTCTATTACTACTAGTAATCCAAGTTAAAGAATCCATAATTCTATTAATATTATTTCTAATTTTTTTCATACCACTTTTCACAATTAAATTAATAATGTGACATGCACAATGTTCGTAAAAAAAAATTTCAAATTGTCATAAAAAGGAAAATTTATTTTTTTAAAAATCTATAGCTCTACTATTAACACTTAGCATTATCTAAAGTTAAACTTATATATCATAGTCTTCTAAAACTTTAACAATTTTATTGTAAATTTGTTGACCATTATGATCCATATCCATTAATCTAAATCCCAATAAAGATTTATTTAATTTACACTCGTTATCAAAACAACGACTAGTCACGCAAATATAATCTTATTTAGCTCTACTACTCCAAATATTGGCGGTTAGAGCCACACTAACATGACAACTATGTATTTTATTTCTTAATTATAATTTAATTTTCCCAAACAATTTTATTAAATCATTTCTAGTTGCAGTATTAGAACAACTTTTAAATCCTGGAAAAAATGAATTTTTAATAAATCTTTCAAAATATTTATCTTCAACCATATTAATAGGTTGATCAGTTGCAGCAATAAATAAAGCTAGTTGTTCCCTATATACATCAGAATTATAACGCCAACTAGTACCCATATTAGTTATTTGAGTTTGATTGGTTTCTCTATTTACATGTTGATTTATATATTTACTAGCATGCGTTTTTAAAGTATTAGTACCATTATCTGCATCAGCTTTATAAATATTTTCATAATACTTGCATCTTGCTTTCTTCACTTGAATTCCATTTTCTGTGTTGTAAAACTTTTCGAAATGCACCCAAATGTCTGATGTGTGCCTGTTGTTGGTTCTGACTGCAGTTGATGAACCTGCTTCTGCTTGAGATCGAGTTGGACGAGGATGATGATTATGAGGACGACTTCTAGAACCATTGGGAGCTGTAGTAGTATGGGGAGGAAGCCTGGGGGAGGGGGGGGGGGGGGGGGGGGGGGGGGGGGGGGGGGGGGGGGGGGGGGGGGGGGGGGGGGGGGGGGGGGGGGGGGGGGGGGGGGGAGAGAGAGGGGAGAATATTATGAGGTGTATTGGATTTTAAGAATGGGAAAGTGATTTGAATCTACTGCATTTACTTTAGAAAATTCAAGGGGACTAGGATAATTTCCTTCATCATCGAAATTGAACAAAATTGGATATAGAAGAAATAAAGAAGGAGAATTGGAATTTGGAAATATGAATTGAAAATTGTAAAAACTAATAAAAATTCAAATGAGAGCAAATTGACAAATGACAACAAAGAGACTGAGAGATTTCAGTAGAGAAAATGAGAGAATTTGAGATGTGAGGAAATATGAGAGTTTAGGTCCTATTTATAGAAAAAAAAGGGAAAAGAAAATGACCAAAAAGACACCCCCAACTGATATAAAACGACTATATTTCAAGGGTAAACTGACTTTCTGCAAAAAAATATTTAATTTAATTTTTTTTGTCTAAGTTGCTGGGTTGACCCATGGGTTGAAAACCCCCAATTGACCCGTTAGGTCGTTGGGTTGGCCTATGAAGGCCCAGCCTGCCTGCGGGGTATACCTTGGGCCAGGTTGAACCCAGGTCGAGACGGGCCAGGTTAGGGTTGACCTACCTAACCTGGCCCATTTGTTCCACCTCTAGCAATTGCAGTGGTCTCTATCTCTGCCTATTTCTTGCCACTTCCATTTTTCTTGTCCCTCTTGTACTGCTCGCACTTCCTGCAATGTTTCTGGATGTGCTTTGGTTTGTCACATTAGAAGCACTTCTTTTCTATCTTTGACTGCGACTTCCAATTGGACTTATGGTTTTTGTTGTAGCCGTGATTCTTGCTCTGACTTCTCCCCCGTCTTTGTTGACTTTTCATAGCAAGTTCCTCAGACTATGAATAAGAACCCTGTGACTTTTTTCTCGCCTTTTAACATGTTACCCTTAGCCAAATCCATTGTAATGATTCCATTTGGCGCAAAGTTAGACATTGATATTCTGAAAGTCTCCCATGAGTCTGGCAATGTACCAAGGAGCCACAATCCCTGTACCTCATCATCAAAATTGATACCCATTCCATTCCAGCCAACTAATCAATGATTCATTGGAAGGCATTCAAGTGATCTGCTATAGGAGATCCATCTTGGTATCATAACACCATCAGCTGCTTGATCATTAGCATATTAGTATTCCTAGTTTTTCGTGCGTACACCTCCTCAAGCTTATTCCACAAGGTGCAAGGATGTGTCTCTTTACTGACATGGTTCTTCACATTATCATCTATCCACTGTCTGATGTACCCACACACTTGCTGATGTGATAAATTTTATTCTTCATTAGTTTTATTTGCGGGTTTTTCAATAGCAAATACAAGCAAATAATAATCTTTCACGTACAGAAGATCTTCCATTTTCTCTTTTCATACATGAGATAATTTGAACCATTCAGATTGACCATTTTGCTCATATTGACTCCATCCTAGTACACACAAGAACTAACTCAACCGCAAATGACCTTCGTGCATGCTCTGATACCACTTTGTTCGGAGAAACAACAACAACAAACCAAAGAGAATATAGGCAGCACAAAGGGATGAATTTCTTCTTTCTCTTATGTAATCCTAATAGGAAGAAATAATGTAGAGCAATGTATCAACTGAAATATCACAACACCTATTGTAAGAGTAACAGAAGAAGAATAACAAAAGGGATAGAGCAGTGTTGCTGAAAATGCTGTTGCATTGATTGTATTGAATTGAATGAAACTATACATGATGCCACTACTTTATACAAGAAACAAAATGTAACAAACCAAAGAATGCTATACAGCTAGCATAACAACCTGTAACAAACTATAAATTTACATAATTGTATAAGGACACCTCAGCTATGAATAAGACCATTTGGTAATTTTCCTGAACAATTATCATATGAGGCGTGTCCATCTGATATAGAATGTGGCTACATATTAGCGTCTTTGAGGATGCCACGAGCTATTGCATTTGCATGAGATGAACTGATATTGGACTGCTCTAATACTCCTTGGCAAGATGGAGAGTAGATATTAGCTACTCCCATCTTGGACAAATGTGAGTAGAGTAAATGAGAGGGCAAAGACTTGGTAAACATATCAGCAAGCTGCAGCTGTGTAGTAACATGAGCAGTCCAAAGTGTGCCTTCTTGTATCATATCCCTTATAAGATGACAATCTACTTCAATGTGTTTTGTCCTTTCATGAAACATTAGATTAGATGCGATATGCAAGGTGGCTTGATTGTCACAAAATAGCTCAGTTGACTGAGGATGAGGAATGGCAAGATCAGTCAACAATTGCCTCAGCCAAGTGCGTTAAGTAGATAGAGAAGCCATGGCTCGGTATTTGGCCTCAGCAGAGGACTGAGATACCATAGTTTGTTTCTTGGACCTCCAAGAAATGAGAGAGTGTCCCAAGAAGACACAAAAACTAGTTAAAGATTTGCGAGTATCAGGGTAGGATGCCCAGTCCGAATCAGAGTATCCAATGAGCTATAATGAAGAAGCAGCAGACAAGAGGATGCCTTGGCTAAGAGCATTCTTGAGATAATGTAGCACTTTATGAGCTGCAGCAAGATGAGTAGTGGTAGGGCAATCCATGTATTGACTCAAGACTTGAATGGGATAGCTTATGTCGGGTCTGGTAAGAGTAAGATAAAGTAGTCGACCAATTAGCTGGCGATAAGGGGTGGGATCAGACAAGGGGGTTCCAAATGTCTTAGATAATTTGTGGTTCTGATCCATGGGGATTTTGAGTGGTTTGGAAGCAAGATTACCAATATCAGCCAAGATATCTAGTGTGTATTTTCGCTGGCATAGATGAATCATGTTGTAGAACGAGCCACTTCAATACCTAGGAAATACCTTAGTGAACCAAGATCTTTAATGCGAAAATGGGTGTTCAAAAAATTTCGAAGAACAGAGATGGAGATAAGAGAGCTGCTAGCAACTACTATGTCATCGACATAGACAAGTAGTGCTATAAAATCAGTGGTAGTGATATATGTAAAAAGGCTGTAATCAGCCTTGCATTGCTTGAAACCAAAACTGATCAAAGATTGAGAGAACTTATCATTCCACTGTCGTGAGGCCTGTTTGAGGCCATAGAGACTTTTGAGCAATTTATAGACTTGTCCAGGTTGACCTTTAGTATATCCTAGGGGCTTCTTCATATAGATATCTTCATGTAAATCTCCATGAAGAAATGCATTATTAACATCAAACTGTTGTAAATGCCATCCTTTAATGGCAGCCAAGGCAAGCAGAGTTCGGACTGTAACAATCTTGGCAACGGGGGAGAATGTTTCATGATAATCGACTCCTTCTTGCTGAGTAAAACCACGAGCAACTAAACATGCTTTCTTCCATTCAACTGTACCATTAGAATGGTATTTGGTTTTATCATATATTTGCAATCAGTTAGTGATTTTCCAAGAGGTAAATCTGTAAGGATTCAGGTCTTGTTTAGTTCTAGAGCATCAAGTTCGGCTTCCATTGGTTTGTACCAATCAAGGTCCTTGGCAGCTTGTTTAAAAGTTTTTGGGTCTTGTTGTGAAGAAATGGTACAAGAAAATAAAGCAAATGAAGGTGATAAACGTGTATAAGAAATAGAAGAGGACAGAGAAAAATGAATACTTGAAGGAGCTGATGCCTTGTCCACAGATTGGTTAGATGAGATTGAGCTGACTTGTTGACAATGAAAATCCTGTAAGTAGTTAGGAGTTGTTCTTGCACGGGTTTATCTTCGAAGGGAAGGTCGAAATGGTATGGCAGGATAAGATAAGGAAGAGGAATCTGTTGTAGGTGTATGTGTAGGAAATGGTGTTGTAGCAGTTAAGTTGGGATGGGGAGAAGAGAGAAGAGAGGATATGGGTGAAGGGGATGGGGAAATAGGAGAGGATATATCTGAGGTGAGGTTTGGAGGAAGTGTATGAGGAGAGGAAGAAGTTTGTGAAGGGACAGATTGCATGGGATAAGGAGATGGTAAAGGTAGGAGAAGGGAAGGAGATGTGGTGGTGGGTTGTTGATGAAATGGAGAAATGTGTTCATGGAATGTTACATCCCGAGAGAGGAAAACAGTCTTGGTATTGAGATCAAGCATTTTGTAGCCTTTTATACCAAAAGGATAGCCAAGAAAAACACAATGTCGAACTCTTGGATCAAATTTTGGGCAATTGTGGGAGAGGGTGGAAGCAAAGCAAAGACACCCCAATATTCTCATGTGAGAGTATGTAGGAGGCTTATTAAACAAGAGCTCAAATGGTGTTTTATTTGAAAGTAATGGACTAGGAATGTGATTAATAATGTAAGTAGCTGTAAGTATGCAATTTGTCCAATACAGTAGAGGAATGTTGGACTGAATTTGTAAGGCTCGGGTAATATTTAATAAATGTTGGTGTTTACGCTCAACCTTGCCATTTTGCTGTGGAGTTTCCACACGTTCGTTGATGAATAATGCCTCGGTTGTTGAAGAATTCAGTTATTTGAAATTCAAGACCATTATCACTGTGAAGGATTTGAACTTTGGTATGAAATTGAGTGTTTACCAGATTACAAAAAGCCTCGATACATTTTCTGGTATCCGATTTAGCTTTAAGCAAATATATCCAAGTACTTCGAGAATAGTCATCAATGATTGTTAAAAAATATTTTGTGCCATCATATGTTGTGAGGGAATGGGGTCCCCATATATCACAGTGTATGAGTTCAAAAATGGCTTTACTTTGATGAGTACTATCAGGAAAAGGTAGATGATGATGCTTTGCAAGAGGGCAAACAAGACATGGATTTTTATCAGAAATAATAGAAACATGATTTTGAATTCAAGGGTCTTTGATTACATGAATTTTGGAAGTGGGAGTGTGACCCAACCTACAATGCCAGAGATCGAAAATCAGATTCACATCCTTGAAAATGGCTGAAACAGAAATACTTTTGTGTAATGAAATGGAAAAGTGGTCGAAAAGTGATGTATGAGGAACTTGAGCAGGAATCAGATTGTAAAGTCCAACTTTCATCTCACCCATGCCAATTGTGGTCCACGACAAAAGGTCTTGAATAAAACAAAATTGTGAAAGAAAAAGAACACAACAAGAGAAAGAGTTGATTAGTTGTTTGACAGAAATCAAATTGAAGTGAAAAGAAGGCACACATAAAACATTGTGCAAAGTTAATTTCGGGTTGATATGGACTGTTCCAATATGGGAAACAAGTGTTGTTTGGCCATTGGGTAGCTTAACAACAAAGGAAACAGAAGATGTTATTGAAGAAAAGAATGAGGTACTACAGGTCATATGATCTGTAGCGCCTGTGACAATTAACCAAGGAGTATGTTTGTGTGAGAAGGAGGAAATACCATTCATGGTGGGAGAGAATGAACAATCTGCCTGGACATTATTGACTGCATGCATAGCAATGGAGGCCTCCGTTGGTTGCACTAAAGCCAACAATTTATGGTATTGATCCTTAGTAAAAGTCATCTTGATATTAGAAATTTCTTCTTCAGGGTCGAGAGAGGACATTTTAGCATATGGGTTGTATTGCTTGGTTTTGCCATGAAGCTTGCGGCCTGGTGGATACCTGTGTAGTTTATAGCACTTTGCAGCTATATGTCCTGTCATATGACAGTGGGTGTAGGTTGGTGGTTGAGCATTGCCAGCTTTGAAACAAGCACCAAGAGTGTGGCCTTGAATCTTGCAATGGGTGCAAAATGGTCTGTCTCGTTTAGATGATTGGGAAGATTGAGGTGAGGATCTGTATGGTAAGTAAGGTCGGTTAGCAGCAAGCGCCATAGACTCAGTAGAAGAGAGATTATGCACCATGAGATGTTGCATTTCTTGCTGTTGAACCATGGAGAATATTTTGTTTATGGGTAGTAAGGGGTCCAAGATCATAATCTGATCACGAGTGGCATTGAATGAATCATTAATGCCCATAAGAAATTGGATTACACAATCCCTTTGATATCGGTCAAGAAGAACAACCAATTTGCCACAAGAACAGTGAGGTAACGAATCATACATAAAGAGCTTATCCCATAGAGTCTTAAGTTTACCAAAATAAATAGAAAATGAATCATTGTCTTGAGTCAAACTTGTTAATGCCTTTTTAAGTTGAAAAATCCGGTGACCATTTGATTGAGTGAATCATTCTTTAAGTTCCTTCCAGACTTGAGCAGCATCATCGACCAAAGCAATGCTGGATTTGAGTGAGGGATTAATGGAGTTATGTAACTAGGAAACTACCAGATCAGTGCAGTGCTCCCAGACATCAAAAAGAGGATAAAAGGTTGATTTCGGTTTAGAGAAGTTGCTATTGTAACAACTGCTGTAAACTAGTACAATGCATGCATAATAATAATAGAAAATGGGCCCAAAACTTTTCTTTTTATCATACGTAATAAGTCTTTTATACACAAAGAGCATTATTTACAAAATGCCATTTAAAAAGACGAAAAAACAGGGGAAATAGTGTAGCTATTGCTCCTCGCTTGCCGATGCCCATCCGACTGCATCATCACCTAGATCCTGCATCCACAAAGGAAAATAACGGGGTGAGCACAAAATAATGCTCAGTAAGTAAACCCTCTATCTGTCTATCCCAGTATGTATTTCTCTTAATTCTTTCCTCACACTTTCTGTTGTTTTCTACTAAACATCATGACCTCTTCTTACCGGAGGTACGGCCGGATGGCGTTCACATAGCACCATCTCACTCTTCATGACTGTCGGGTGGAGTTCACACAGCATCAACCCGCTCTTAGTGACCACCGAGTGTGGATCACGAAGCACCTACCCGGTTTTCGTAACTATCGGGTGGAGACCACAAAACACCTACCCGTTCCTCATGACTTTCGGGTGACGATCAAAAAGCATCAACCCGTTTCTAATAACTAATCGGGTGACGATCACAAAGCATCAACCCGTTTCTAATAACTGTCGGGTGACAATCACAAAACATCAACCCTTTTCTCATAATTGTCGGGTGATGATCCCAAAGCATCAACCCTTTTCTAATGCTCTTCTCATTCACTCTACTCTAGTACTTCTCATTCTCTCTACCCTTAGAGTAGTTGCATCCACAAAGTTCTCTACTCATAGAGCAAGTGCATACACAAAGTTTCCTACTCTTTCTTAAGTCACTTCTCAATGCACAATTAATGCCTATGGATGGTTCATCTCCACTAATGCACTTATGAAATGCCAACATGCAATGTTGCAAGAATTAAGGTTCACTACTCATACTCAAACCTCTATTAGGCATTTCATCAAACAACTCAAGTGCATAACAAAACTCTACTATAACAATAATTCTATGTCTTTCTCTAACCATCCAAAATGGGGGAAAACTCCCTCCCATAGCCATAATTCTTGCCATAGAATAACACTTCCAAAAAGGATTTCTCAATATCCTTCAATTCCATCTCAAACTACATTTCCAACCCATATCTCACTTCTCACAATTGAAGTGTATGAACAACCACAAGCAATAATAATCTCCATTTAAAACTCAATAACATAGCATATAACATGTATATAACATACATACATAATTGCTATTAAAACCCTAATCAAGAAAATTCTCAAATCTCAACTTGGGTTGGGATTTACTTACCTTGTTATGGAGAGATCTCACTAGCTCTTCCTTTCTCTTGGTTTGCTTGACTCTTTCTCTACTCTTTAAACAAATGAACCAAAAGACCTCAATATTCAAATATACATAAAATCTCACAAAGCTTCACATCCAAAGCAAGAATCCTTACCTTAGGATGCCTTAGATTGATTTTCTACCCCAAAACACTCCAAAAGCCCTCTAAAAATCCTTGAACAAGTGAAAGAGAATTTGAGAGGAAGTAAGAAAGGAGAGTGGCGATGGAGAAGAAGAATGAAGGGTTTGCAATGACTTAATTCCTTTTAATGAAATTTATGCACAAGCATTCCCATTTTGCCTTTACTCTTCTTTGGGAATTTCATCTATATCCTTTGATTCATTACAAACACACCCCCATATCAACATATTCTCCATGAAAATTCCTTACATTTTACTGCCCACTTTTCCTACTAAATAGGGGTAGAAAGGTCAAATTGCCCTTAGGGAAGAAAATATCTAAAACTTAACAAACATTTTGGTTGGCCCGTCGTCGCGGCGAAGAAGATTCTGTTGCCGCGGCGAAACTGTCCAGCAGTTTCCCGTGGCTTCAACACCTCTTCGCTACGGCGAAGATTATTCTTCACCCCAGCGAAGCCTGGAACATTGAACTTCTTCTATTTCAACCAATTTCAGGGCAAGTATTCAACATACCACTCAAACAAAGGTCAACCAAACAATAATACTAATAAACCAACTCAAAAAAAAAAGAGCAAAAGAAGAAACATTAGCTACGTACCTCAAGTGGGGCGTTACAGCCATTAATAAAACCGAGTTTGTTTTTGGCACGAAGGGCCCTGCACATGGCTCTTGACCAAGTAGTATAGTTTTCGGAAGTGAGTAGGTCATAGACTAAGGGAAGTAATGGATTATCTCTATGATAAAGTCTGTAAGGATTGATGGGGTTGGAAAAGTCCAAAAAAAGGTTTTTGGAAGCAACATCACCGTTTTTGGAAGCAGCATCAACCATTGAAAAAGAAGGTTTTACTCTGTACCTTGCTCTAATACCATGTAAGAGTAACAAAAGAAGAATAACAAAAGGGATAGAGCAGTGTTGCTGAAAATGCTATTGTATTGATTGTATTGAATTGAATGAAACTGTACATGCTACCACCGCTTTATACAAGAAACAAAATGTAACAAACCAAAGAATGCTATACAACTAGCATAACAACCTGTAACAAACTGTAAATTTACATAATGGTACAAGGACACCTCAGCTATGAATAAGACCATTTGGTAATTTTCCTGAACAATTATCATATGAGGTGTGTCCATCTGGTATAGAATGTGGCTGCATATCAGCGTCTTTGAGGATGCCACGAGCTGTTGCATTTGCTTGAGATGAACTGATGTTGGACTGCTCTAATACCCATCACACAGAGAAACACAAGTCAATTTTAATGTGGAAAAACTCCTCTATGTGAGGAGTAAAAACCCACGAGACCAGAGTCCCTTAAAAACTCCACTATCAAATGAATAATGGGTATACAATGTTCTTTTCTAGCTAGAACTAGAGGCATACAACAACGCTATTATCAAGAACCACAAACTTGGTATCACAATGGAATTTCACAAGAGATCAAGGATAAATTTTACCAAATGTAGGTATTGTTTATTGACGAAAAACTTGACGCAGGGAGCTCGAAATGACAATCTGATTGTTCAGATTGAAGAACTACGAGTCATGAGCATACGACCAAATTGCAGCCCAATTAGACCACGGATCAATCTCCAATCGACAGTTTGATGAAAATTGTCGATGCCCAAACCCAATTTTTTTGCTTCTCTTTCTCTCTATTTTTAGGCTTTTAGCTGCTCCTGTTTTTCCCTCACCCATCTCCAATCACAAACATCAAATTGGTGCAACTTTCACACAATTTTACTATTGTATCTCTAACCTCTTACACCAAAAGAAATGTTCCCTAAAATATTCTTTTTCTTTTTCTTTCTATTAATTCTCAACAATTAATTTATTTCACTAATTATTTTTTTATATATTAATTAAATATTGAAAATAATATGTATTATTAATGAACTACTAAAAATAACTTTAAAAATTATGCTAATTTAATAAAATTAAGCATTTATTAAATCGAGTAAACATTACATTTAATATAAAAAAACATTACATCTAATATAAAATGCTAAATTGTTATTCTAGTTTATGTTGTATTTTCTTTTAATTCAAGTGTTTTGAAATTAGTGTTATTTTATTTTGAGTTATTAAAGTTTAATATTTGCATTGGAATGAAGGTTTTTTTTTTTTTCATCATTTTTTAAGTTATATAATTATTATAAATATTAATATAAATAATAATCAAATTAACATAAATACAAATTAAAAAAATAACAAAAATAGGGAAATAAAAGATGTTTTGGTGTGGCTTTTGGTGTTTGGTTGGAGCAAAATTTGGATATCATTTTAGTGTTTTACACCAATTTAGTGTCCCATTGGATATGCCCTAAACAACCACCCAAAAACTGCTGCATTTTAGTCACTAAACCCTAAGTCAGATGGTTGTGGTGTTTTAGCAAAACTTCAAATGTAGGGGGTTAAAAAAAATAATTCAAAAAATAATAATAAAAAACACTATTATATTAATATTTTAAAAAAAGGGCAATTTAACAATCTATATAACATACCCACTCATTTATCCTACCTAGCCAAATACATAATCTAAATATTTCTAGTAATCTTCAAGTTGATTTTTTTTTATGTTAATATAATATACCTCTATAATAAAATATTATATGATCCAAATGCCCCCTTACTCTAAATAAAAACGACTCATCTATGAGGTGATCAGTCAAAGATTGATTACGACACATGTTAATAATAATAAAAGTTATTTCTATTGATCTATGTAAGCCTTTGTGACATACTAATGGTAAAAACAATTAGTAATAAAAAATTACCCAAACTTATTACCAACAAAATTATGTTGCGAATTTAACTTAATTTGATCATATATAATGTTGGGGTCTCAACCATATAGATTAATTTAGACCAATGAGGGAGTTTTATTTATAAATTAATAAATTGAAGCTTTTGCTATTTTATATAAGCCAAATTGAGTCTAAATTAGTTTTGAGTTAAATCTCCTATCCCCAACATAGTCCATTACAAAATAACACTAAACAATAAACAATCCATTATGAAATAACACAAAAAAAGCAAATTACAAGAATCAGAAATAATAGCATTCAAGAGCTGCTGTGTGGTGGTTGAGACACCACTTGGATAACAGAAGAAACGGCTTGTACAATTGTAAGTAAAATCAGAAAAATAGCAGCAATTACCGAAAGGATAGCCCATGGAGTGTTGAAATAATTTTGTATCAGAGTTGCCCTCCACATGTTGTACCTTTTCTCACAGTAGTCTTCCAAATCTTCACAAAGACTAAGAAAATAAAATTTCTCATAATCCAAAGTTGTCCCCTTTGAGAGGTTATTTAAAAGAGTTGATGCCCCCTTTTTATCCGGCAACCAATTTTCAATAATCTTTTCTCGAACAAGCAGTTCAACATCTTTCGGAGTATTGCAAAGATGATTGATGATAAAAACATAATCGTTAATATAATTATCCATTTAATGACGTTGTTCAAACTAAAATCTTGAAATTCAGCATTTCTTCTATTACTACTAGTATTCCAAACTAAAGAATCCATATTATATAATATTATTTCTAATTTTTTTTATACCATTTTTCACAATTAAATTAATAATGTGACATGCACAATGTTGGTAAAAAATTTCAAATTGTCATAAAAAGGAAAAATTATTTTAAAAAAATATAAACTCTACTATTAACACTTGCATTATCTAAAGTTAAACTTATCACTTTATGAACACATCATAGTTTTCTAAAACTTTAAACATTTTATATAAATTTTTTTACCATTATGACCTATCCTTTAATCTAAATCCTAATAAAAATTATTTATTACATTCGTTATCAAAATAATGACTAGTCACACAAATATAATCTTGTTTAGCTTTACTATTCCAATATCGGCGGTTAGAGTTACACTAACATGACAACTTTGTATTTATTTTTTAATTTTAATTTCATTTTCCCAAACAATTTTATTAAATCATTTCTAGTTGCAGTTTTAGAACAACTTTTAAATCATGGAAAAATGAATTTTTATAAATCTTTCAAAATATTTATCTCAACCATATTAATAGGTTGATCAATTGCAACATAAATAAGCTAGTTGTTCCCTATATACATCAGAATTATAACGCTAATAGTACCCATATTAGTTATTGGTTTGATTGGTTTCCTATTTCCATGTTGATTCATATATACTAGCATGCATTTTTAAAGTACTATACTATTACCTGCATCAGCTTTAATTTTTCACATACTTCATCTTGCTTTCTTCACGTGAACTCAATTTTCTGTCTTGTAAAACTTTTCGAAATGCACCCAAACGTCTGATGTATGCCTGTCGTCGTTATGATTGCGGTTGATGAATTCGCTTTGCTTGAGATGGGTTGGACGAGACGATGATTATGAGGATGACTTCTTGACCACCGGAGCTGTAGCAGCATGGGGAGGAATGAAGGGGGGGGGGGGGGGGGGGGAAGGAGAATATTATAGGTGTATTGGATTTAAGTATGAGAAAGTGAAACTATTTGAATCTACTGCATTTACGTTAGTAAATTTAAGGGGACTAGGATAATTTCCTTCATCATCAAAATTGATGGGATGGAAATATCTATCCATTCTAGTTAAAAAAAAAAAAAATTGATATAAAGAAATAAAGAAGGAATTGGAATTTGAATATGAATGAAAATTGTAAAAACTAATAAAAATTAAAATGAGAGCAAATTGACATGACAACAAAGAGTTGAGAGATTTCAATAGAGAAAATGAGAGAATTTGGGATGTGAGGAAAATGAGAGTTTAGGTCCTATCTATAGAAAAAAAGGGGAAAAGAAAATGACCAAAAAGATACCTCCAACTGCTATAAAACAACTATATTTCAAGGGTAAACTGACTTTTTGCAAAAAAATATTTAATTAATTTTTTTTGTCCAAGCCGCAAGGTTGCCATTGGGCTGCCAATGGCCAACCCGTCGGGTTACCCACAGGTTGAAACCCCCCCCTGATGAGTTGGACAGTTTTAAAAAAAAAAAAAATATATATATATAACTAATATATATATATATATATATAACCCGTTGGGTCATTGGGTTGGCCTATGAAGGCCTAGCCTGCCCGAGGGGGTATACCCCAGGTCGGGTTGAACCCGGGTCAAGATGAGCCAAGTCAAAACCTGCCTAACCCAGCTTATTTGTTCCACCTCTAGCAATTGCAGTGGTCTCTATCTCTGCCTATTTCTTGCCACTTTCATTTTTCTTGTCCCTCTTGTACTGCTCGCACTTTCTGCAATGTTTCCGGACGTGCTTTGGTTTGTCACATTAGAAGCACTTCTTTTCTATCTTTGACTGCGACTTCCCATTGGACTTATGGTTGTTGTTGTAGCCGTGATTTTTGCTCTGACTTCTTCCCCGCCTTTGTTGACTTTTCGTAGCAAGTTCCTCAGACTGTGAATAAGAACCCTGTGACTTTCTTCTCGCCTTCCAACATGTTACTCTTAGCCAAATCCATTGTACTGATTCCATTTGGCGCAGAGTTAGACATTGATATTCTGAAAGTCTCCCACGAGTCTGGCAATGTACCAAGGAGCCACAATCCCTGTACCTTATCATCAAAATTGATACCCATTCCATTCCAGCCAACTGAATGATTCATTGGAAGGCATTTAAGTGATCTGCTGTAGGAGATCCATCTTGGTATCATAACACCATCATCTGCTTGATCATTAGCATATTAGTATTCCTAGTTTTTCGTGCGTACACCTCCTCAAGCTTATTCCACAAGGTGCAAGCATGTGTCTCTTTACTGACATGTTTCTTCACATTATCATCTATCCACTGTCTGATGTACCCACACACCTGCTGATGTGATAAATTTTATTCTTCATTAGTTTTATTTGCGGGTTTTTCAATAGCAAATACAAGCAGATAATAATCTTTCACGTACAGAAGATCTTCCATTTTCTCTTTTCATACATGAGATAATTTGAACCATTCAGACTGACCATTTTGCTTAGATTGACTCCATCCTAGTACACATAATAACTAACTCAACCGCAAATGACCTTCGTGCATGCTCTGATACCACTTTGTTAGGAGAAACAACAACAACAAATCGAAGAGAATATGGGCTGCACAAAGGGATGAATTTCTTCTTTCTCTTACGTAATCCTAATAGGAAGCAATAATGTAGAGCAATGTATCAACTGAAATATCACAACACCTATCACACACAGAGAAACACAAGTCAATTTTGATGTGGAAAAACTCCTCACACTGTGTGAGGAGTAAAAACCCATGAGACCAGAGTCCCTTAAAAATCTCCACTATCAATTGAATAATGGGTATACAATGTTCTTTTCTAGCTAGAACTAGAGGCATACAACAACGCTATTATCAAGAACCACAAACTTGGTATCACAATGGAATTTCACAAGAGATCAGGGATAAATTTTACCAAATGTAGGTATTGTTCATTGACGAAAAACTTGACGCAGGGAGCTCCAAATGACAATCTGATTGTTCAGATTGAAGAACTACGAGTCAGGAGCATACGACCAAATACAATCTGATCAATCTCCAATTGACAGTGTGATGAAAACTGTCGATGCCCCCCAAACCCAATTTTTTTTGCCTCTCTTTCTCTCTATTTTTAGGCTTTTAGCTGATCCTATTTTTCCCTCACCCATCTTCCATCACAAACATCAAATTGGTGTAACTTTCACACAATTTTACTATTGTATCTCTAACCTCTTACACCAAAAGAAATATTCTCTTTCTTTTTCTTTCTATTAATTCTCAACAATTAATTTATTTCACTAATTATTTTTTTATATATTAATTAAATATTGAAAGTAATATGTATTATTAATTAACTACTAAAAATAACTTTAAAAATTATGCTAATTTAATAAAATTCAGTTTATTAAATTAAGTAAACATTACATTTAATATAAAAAAAACATTACATCTAATATAAAATGCTAAATTGTTATTTTAATTTATGTTGTATTTTCTTTTAATTCAAGTGTTTTTAAATTAGTGTCAATTTATTTTGAGTTATTAAAGTTTAATATTTGCATTGGAATAATTTATTTTGAGTTATTAAATTTTAATATTTGCATTGGAATGAAGTTTTGTTTTTAATTTTTCATCATTTTTTGAATTATATAATTATTATAAATATTAATATAAATAATAATCAAATTAACATAAATACAAATTAAAAAATAACAAAAATAAGGAAATAAAAGATGTTTTGTGTGGCTTTTGGTGTTTGGTTGGAGCAAAATTTGGATATCATTTTGGTGTTTTACACCAATTTAGTGTCCCATTGGATATGCCCTGAACAACCACCCAAAAACTATTGCATTTTAGTCACAAAACCCTAAGCAGATGCCCATGGTGTTTTAGCAAAATTTTAAATGTAGGGGGTTAAAAAAAATAATTCAAAAAATAATAATAAAAAATACTATTATATTAATATTTAAAAATGAGGGCAATTTAACAATCTATATAACATACCAATTCATTTATCTTACTAGCCAAACACTTAATCTAAACATTCCCAATAATCTGCAAGTTGATTTTTTTAATGTTAATATAATATATCCCTATAATAAAACATTATATGATCTAAATGCCCATTACTCTAAATAAAACGACCTATCTATGAGGTGATGAGTCAAAGATTGATTACGACACATGTTAATAATAATAAAAGTTATTTCTATTGATCTATGTAAGCCTTTGTGACATACTACTGGTAAAAACAATTAGTAATAAAAAATTATCCAAAATTATTACCAACAAAATTATGTTGCGAATTTAACTTAATTTGATCATATATAATGTTGGGGTCTCAACCATATAGATTAATTTAGATCAATGAGGGAGTTTTATTTATAAATTAAGAAATTGAAGCTTTTGCTGTTTTATATGAGCCAAATTGAGTCTAAATTAGTTTTGAGTTAAATCTCCTATCCCCAACATAGCCCATTACAAAATAACACTAAACAATAAACAATCCATTATGAAATAACACAAAAAAAGTAAATTACAAGAATCAGAAATAATAGCATTCAAGAGCTGCTGTGTGGTGGTTGAGACACCACTTGGATAACAGAAGAAACGGCTTGTACAATTGTAAGTAAAATCAGAAAAATAGCAGCAATTACCGAAAGGATAGCCCATGGAGTGTTGAAATAATTTTGTATCAAGTTGCCCTCCACATGTTATACCTTTTCTCACAGTAGTCTTCCAAATCTTCACAAAGACTAAGAAAATAAAATTTCTCATAATCCAAAGTTGTCCCTTTTGAGAGGTTATTTAAAAGAGTTGATGCCCCCTTTTTATCCGGCAACCAATTTTCAATAATCTTTTCTCGAACAAGCAGTTCAACATCTTTCGGAGTATTGTAAAGATGATTGATGATAAAAACATAATCGTTAATATAACTATCCACGTAATGACGTTGTTCAAAAGCAATCAAATTCCGAAACAAAGATTCAGTTTCAAGCTGAAGTTTCAGCTGTGGAATTTCCAAAGTCCCCTTTGTGAATGTTATATCAAATGACTCGTTGCTTTCGCTCTTTTTGAACTTCGCTCCAGCTTGGTTGAGTTGGATCACACTTGGTGCAGTTACAACTTTTCTTTTCTGTAGACGTGGAGCCGATTTAACTGATGGTAGATGACAAGTTCTTATAAAGTCAGTGAAATGTTTCACTTCCACGTTATTGTTCTCAAACTTCTTTAATTTGCCATTTACTGCTTCTAAACTCTTGAAAAATTCGTATGTAAGCTCGATGATTGGTTTCCAATTCTTCACTAATTCAGAGATAGTCTCCAGGTTAAAAATATCCTGAAGAATGAAGAATGGAATCTGATTCTCAAGCAACCACATTTCGTACCATATATCTTGTATCAAAAATGGCTTTTCAATATATGGTCTTCCTGTTTTTGTAAATCTCGGAACTGAGACCTCAATAACACTTCAATGATGAACGTTGCATCCACCAAGATCATTTCCACAAATTCTTCATGATCAAATTCTATTTCTTCAGCATAACAGCTACGCAATTGTTGTTCCTTTTCTGTGATTAAGTTTAGCAGATCGTCCAATTTTGCACCAGTCCGTTCAAGGAACTCTTTCAGGTACCTCTGTTTTTCTTTTTCCATGGATTTTAAGTGTTGTTTCCCGTGGTGAAGAGGGCCGATGGAGACTACTTGAGGTGCATAAGCTTTTTCATTTTCTTGGCGAAGACGCTGTGGAACTCTATAGATACAACAGTTTGAGGAACGGGGCAATTGTGGCAGCTCCTCTAACTTTGCTTTCAAAGATTTTCGTGGCTTTAGTCTTGCATCAATATTGGTTTCTTTCGCCCTGTTAACTCAAATAAGATACAATTAATTAATTCAATGTGAGATATAACGCACGTATATTTTGGATAAATGAGAAATAAAAATTGAAGTGCATACTTACATGTTAACTGCACGTAGTGGCTGATCTCTTGGAGCTGCACAGAAGCTCTTAAGATGATAGGGTAAATCTGCTCATATCCAGGTTTGGAAGAAGATGGTGAAGATTTATAAGTTAAAAAAGGGCAAAAAAGAATAAAGAAAAAAGAAATAAAGAAAAGAAAAGTGCACAAATACAATTTAAAGTCTCGGCATCTTCCTTGGAACGGCATAGATATGCATCAGAACCTCATAACAACGAGTATAAATGTTTGATTTTTCTTCGAGCTCAAGTCACCATAAAGTAGTTAATTAATGTGAATCCTTGTATATTTATATATATCCCTTTCTTCCAATGGTTATATAAGTATGATCCTTATATATATCCATTTCTCTAGATTTTCCTCAATTACGAGGGTTGCACTTTTAAATTTATGCACAGAACTAAAGAACTTGAATGACTGTCATTTTACCGGTCCAAGTCAAAAATATTATTTTTTACTCGTTTGAGATCTACAATGGGTTATTAGTAGAAAATAGTTAAAATATATATATATATATATATTAGAAGATGATCAAGCCACTAAAATATCAACATTCTTTTAATATAAGGCCGAACGATTTGTGCATACCCAAGGTTTACTGTAATGACAAGTTGGTACCTAAAAGGTTTTGAAACGACAAATAGGTACCTTCTGTCATGTTCTGTTAGTGATTTTTGTTTATTAATAGTGAAAAGACTAAAATGCCCTTCAAAGTTTCAATTTTAGTTTTTTATAAATTTAAAAATTTCTAAAAAACCCCCTAGGTTTACTAATTTAATTAAACACCCTCACATATAAAAAGTTTGTTAAATGACAAAAACACCCCCACCACCCCTAGTGCCAGATTCCGGCCACCTTCGCCGGAATCTGGCCGGAATACTGCATTACGACATAGACCCGTCGGATCTGTGTCATAACGTGCCGATCTGGCCTTTTCCGGTCAGATCCGCCACGGATCTGGCCGGAAAAGGCAAGATCTAGCCGTCGAAGCAGCAGCCAGATCTGGCCTTTTTCGGCCAGATCCGTGGCTGATCTGGCCGGAAAATGCCAGATCTACTACCAGATCTGGCCTTTTCCGGCTAGATCAGCCACGGATTTGGCCGGAAAAGGCCAGATCGACGCGTTACGACACAGATCCGATGGGTCTGTGTCGTAACGCAACTTTCCGGCCAGATTCCGGCGGTGGTGGCCGGAATCTGGCACTGCGGGTGGCGGGGGTGTTTTTGTTATTTTACAAAATTTTTATATGTTGGGGTATTTAGTTAAATTTGTAAACTTAGGGGGTTTTTTAGAAATTTTTAAATTTATAAAAAACTAAAATTCAAACTTTTAAGGGCATTTTAGTCTTTTCACTATTAATAAACAGTAATAAACAGAAATCACTAACAGAACATGACGGAAGGTACCTATTTATCGTTTCAAAATTTTTTGGATACCAACTTGTTGTTACGACAAACCTTGGGTACGTGTAAATCGTTCTCCCTTAATATAAAATTGTATCCGGTATAGGATGGCGTGTTATGATATTCCTAAACCTCATCTGAAGCAAATAAACCATGAAAAAGCTTCAAGGTTAGAAAAGAGAAAAAAAAGAAAGAAAAAGAAAAAAGGGTACAATAATAGTATAAATTTCTAAGCTTTAATTTGTTCATAACGCACAAATAGAAACTCTTGAGTTTATTCCCAACCAGTATGATAGAATCATACAATTTCCACAAAAAGAGCATCTAAAATTCTTGAACATTGTCTTAAGGTGTGATAAAAAAGTGAGCAATATTTTTTCTTTCATGGAAATTGAAAAAATTACATTAGCAGCCTGATTTATTTGCTATGAATCAAAAGTCCAATGGTTTATATTATGTAATTCATCTTTTTTGAAGCTTTGGATTGCGATCAAGATGATTTATTATAGTATGAACTTTCAGCAAAAATAAAGTAAATGATTTATTTGTTTTTGTTAGACATAATATATCATATTCATCACTCTAAAAGTAGGGATTTAAAAAAAATCTAATGGATTTGATATCCATGAATTTTATCCAATTTGGATTGGATTGGATCAATCTATATATGAAATGGATCAGTTGAATCCATATTAATCCAAATGGATTAGACTGGATTATGAATATCCAATATCTAATCCATTAAGACTTCTCTTAGAAGATTTGGGTTATCCACCTAGTCAACCAATCCAATTTTATTGTGATAATAAAACAACATGTGGTATTTGATCATAATCTAGTTTAACATGACCGTACGAAACATATTGAAGTGGACACATTTTTTATTAAAGAAAAACTAGATAAAAATATTGTTGAATTGTCTACGATTCGATAAGACGATCAATTAGCCGACATCCTTACCAGAGCAGTCTCTAGAAGCATATTCTCATATGTTTTAGATAAGTTGGATATGTGTGACATCTATACACTAACTTGGAGGGAGAGTGGTAAAATATTTTGTATATTTTGTAATCTTCTAATTATTTCAAGATATTTTGTATACTCCGTAATCTCCTAATTATGTTATTTAACATAATATGTAATATTGTTAATATATTAACTAATATAATTACGAGATTTCAGTTGATTGTATCATTCCTATATACTCCGCAATCTATGATTGAAAAAAAAAAAAAAAAAAAAATTCTGACAAATTTTCCAATTTCTCTTCCAAATGTGTCCAAGGCATATCTGAAGATCTTGATTGTTCGTCCTGTCAACTCCAACATGGTAAACAATCAACTCCCTATCAAAGATAATGCACTAACAAATAATAACGCAGCTTTTTGTGTGTATATTCTAATTAATGTGAGTATTTTGTGAATACTAAATATTAATAATGACATATTGGTAGATAATATGGCTAGTCAAATTTGCCGTCACATAATTTAAAATACAGGTTTGGGATATTTAATTTATCACATAACTTGAAATACAAATTCAAGATACTTAATTTGTAACCTAGTGGTAAGTCTACCTATATTCTATAGTACATCATTTGAAGCATTCTTTGATATTAATCCCAAAATCAAATAAAACCTCAAACAAAAATAATTTATTACAATTTCAGAATTATAATATCTTATAAATTATAACCTTCTTTTCTCCCGGCGGATCTGATGGCAGATGAGATGGTAGATGACAAATTCTTAGAAAATCAATGAAATGTTTCACTTCTTTCTTACAATCAATCAACTTGTGTAATTTTCAGTTTACTGCCTCTAAATCCTCGAAAAATTTGTAAATAAGATAGATGACTGTTGGATAATCATTCTCAACTGGGATCTTTTCAACAACTTCGTTTAGATTAAGAAATTCATCGAGAATAAAGAATGGAATTTGATTCTCAAGCAACCACATATCATACCAAATGTCCTGTAGCAAATATGGTTGCCTAAAAATATGGTCTTGTTTCTCATTTCGAAGTGTAGAGTAGGTGTTCCTTAACAAGACTTCGATGATGAAGATGAAGTCCACCCGGATCATTTCAACAAATTTGATTAAAATTGGGATAATTAACTGAAAATTGTGAATTTCAAAAATTTTAGAGAGGTAAATGACTTTTAGGCACTGTTTGGATTGGGGGTATATAAGATAACAGGGTAATCTTCATTTATTTTGCTAGATTCTCCCGTGTTTAGTTTGCAAGTAATATAATATTACGGTAATCTTTTATTGTAAATAGTGTTTCCTGTTGGTAATATAGAGGGTAATCTTATTATCTTGTTAACGAGTTTTATTAAAATATTACTGAGGTGATATGATTTTTCTGCCCATTTTGCCCTTAATTAAAATCCATTTCGGACACAATTGCCCTCAAATGTCTACCAAATAACAATTACTCAGCCCCCTTACATTTGAGAAATTAGCTAAAACACTCCAGCTACAAAAAGTTTAAAAGTTAACAAAATACCCCCAACCACAAAAAAGTTTAAAACTTAACAAAATACCCCCAACCACCCAAGACCACCGTCAACCATGACTCACCATCGCTGGCTAGACGTCAGTCGCTGTAATGGTACACGACCGATGGGATCTGACCAGTTATGCGCCGGTAAGGCCATTTTCGACCATGGATCATAGATCCATGGCCGAAAACAGCTAGATCTAGCGTTTCTATGGTCGTTTCACAGCCAAAGATGTGGTCATGAAACGGCCATAGATCTGGCCGTGAAAAGGCTAGATCTTTGGTTGTGAAATGGCACGACCAAAGATGTAGCCT
The DNA here is from genome assembly GCF_008641045.1 of Pistacia vera. NCBI lineage: Eukaryota > Viridiplantae > Streptophyta > Magnoliopsida > Sapindales > Anacardiaceae > Pistacia > Pistacia vera. The sequence continues at coordinate 1,635,888 of NW_022196261.1, forward strand.
TTTCACAGCTAAGATCTGTGGTCGTGAAATGGCCATAGATCCGGCCGTTTTCCAGCCATGAATTTGTGATCCATGGCCATTTTCGGCTTTGCAGGAGCATGATTAGCCATATATGGCCAGTCGTACGCCATTCCATAGATTATCGGCCGCTACTGATGGTCTTAGGTGGCTGGCTGCAGTGGCTTTAGGTGGGTGGGGGTGATTTTGTTACAAATTAAAGTTTCATATGGCTGGGGTGTTTTAGCAAAATTTCAAATGTAGGGGGTTAAAAGAATGATTCAAAAAATAATAATAAAAAATACTATTATATTAATACTTAAAAAGGAGAGCAATTTAGTAATCTATATAACATACCCACCCATTAATCCTCCCAACCAAACATATTATTCACCAATTTATTCAAACCAACCAAACATAGAATCTAAATATTCTGAGTAATCTTCAAGGTGATATTTCTTTCCATTAATATAATATATCCCTACAATAAAATATTATATGATCCAAACACCCCCTTACTCTAAATAAAAATGACCTATCTATGAGGTGATGAGTCAAAGATTAATTAGGACACATGTTAATAATAATAAAAGTTACTTCTATTGATCTATGTAAGCCTTTGTGACATACTAATGGTAAAAACAATAAGTAAAAAAAAATTACCCAAAATGATTACCAACAAAATTATGTTGCGAATTTAACTTAATTTGATCATGTATAATATTGGGGTCTCATCCATATAGATTAATTTAGATCAATGAGGGGGTTTTATTTATAAATTAATAAGTTGAAGCTTTTGCTATGTTATATAAGCCAAATTGAGTCTAAATTAGTTTTGAGTTAAATCTCTTATCCCCAACATAGTCCATTACAAAATAACACTAAACAATAAACACTCCATTATGAACAACAAAAAGAAAGCAAATTACAAGAATAAGAAATAATAGTGTTATGCCTAAAAAATTAGGGCTGACATAGGCTTACATCAATGAGGACCAATTAGAGTTGAGGAAGGAATTGTGTCGTCCACGCGTTGCCACATCGTCCAAGGACAGAAGGAGTAAGGCTATCATCAGCTTGGCAGGTAAAGGTCGGGCGAGTGAGTGGTTGGGAGTCACCCACCTGTCCAAGCCCTGCATGATTTAAGGATATCTTCCGTGCAATTGGCCAATGGGAAGCAGGGTAGGAATTGTACGGCACCTGCCCCCCTGGCAGACCCGTAATCATTACCTAGAAACCTCTTACTATAAATAGAGAGCTCCCCTCTCATTTTTCAGGATTCTAATTCTGATAATAAAAGCACTCTTTCTTTCCCTCTCTGTATTTCTATTCTTTTTTATCGCTACATGTGACTTGATTGTAATCTTTCATAAATAAAAGACAGTGGACGTAGGATTCACTTTGAGCATCCGAACCATTTTAAAAATTGTCTCCTTTTTATTTAGTTCATTTTCCAGTTCACGTGTAATTTCTAAGTTCGCTTAGCAGTTTGCACGTGTGAATAGTTGGTGTCAAAATCGAGCATCAATAGTTTGGCACTAGAAGGAAGGTTTGATCTAGTATCCACTCTTCATCAAGAATCTCTGATCAATCGAGTTTGTTCGCTAGCAAATGGCTTGTGGTTTCAAAACCGAGTGAGCTAGCCCTAGCAATGAGTAGGTGCCCCGGGTACAGGATGACACTTCTCCCAAAGTGCCTCCGATTCAGCATAGTACTGCAATGGACATTCCTTCGAGCTCACAACTCAACCCAGCTATGATGGATTACCTGAGGAGGTTCAATAATACTCTCCAAATGGTTAATCGAAGGTTAGACTGTTTGGATCATGTCGTACCACTTGAGTCCAACAAGGCGGTGCCATTGCCAAAAACGCTAGTAGGTTGCGCTAAAGCACGGAAACGGGTGAAGGCCCATGTTGTGTGAATTACAGCGTGTAAAGGTAAGGGAAAACAGGTGGAAGATAATGGGTTGAAGGGCTCCAAGGGAATCGCAAATACCGGTCGCGAAACAGGTAGAATACCTGTGGTTTTATGACTTGGCGACATGTCGCATCATGAATCGTCCCACGCCATATCGCATGGGCACCCCTATAAGAGTGCAAGGCAGGGAAACCCCTAGCAACCGCAGGTCGATTCTGACCACCGCAGAGGTTGGGCTAATTCCCCAAACCTTTCATTGCCTTCACATTGCTCCAGTCAGCATGTGTCAAGATATGCCGGAGCCTCCGGCCAAGGTAAGGAAGAGTCTGATCTACGGTCTTTCCTCAACCATAATCATTAGGGTCGAACCCACATTGCGAAAAGTGATCTTCAAGTAGCTGCGCTGCCTCAGATTGAGGAGTTACAGTGAGCTCTAGATTAGCTTAGAGCTCAGCAAAATAAACGTGGGCAGGTCGTTGAGACGTCTCTCTTTTCTCCAACAGTGTTAGTTGCTCCTCTCTCGTCAAGGTTTAGAATGCCCCATATGCGAGCATTCGATGGGAATTCTAATCTGCATAATCACCTCTATGAGTTAAACAACCTCATGGAGCTTCACCAAGTTGCCAACTTGGCCAAATGTCGTTGTTTAACAGTGACCATGATTGCCCACACCAAGTGCTGGTTTAGATCGCTTCTACCAGGATCTATTAACTCGTGGCAGCATATGCGCTCATTATTCTTGAGACACTTTCAGGCAAATAGGAAATTCTCAATGCCGTTAAGCTATCTAAGCAATATACGACAAGAAAAGAATGAACCCCTCCAGTCCTACATTGACAAGTTTCACAGGGAGCTGCACAAGGTGGCTAACACACCTAAAGAATCTGTTTGGACTCTCATTATTGCGGGAGTTCACCTGCAGACCGACCTATAGAAGAAGCTACAATCTAAGGATGACATTTCCCTCACCCACTTCTATGACCTTACGGAGAAGTACCTCTGAATAGAGAATTTTGTGGCCGCTCTCAATAGCCACGACCCTAGTCTTTTGACTAGTGCTTCTAACCAGGGGGAAGGTAGTAGAAGAGCTGATCGTAGGTGGGCTAATGACGATCAACGAAAAGGAAATAAGCAGTGGTTTGAGCCCAAGAAATCCTATGCCTAGGTTCCTCATTGCAATTGGGACAAGAATCAATATACTCCTCTGAACGCATTAGTATCGACTATTTTGGACAAGTCAGAAAAGGCCAACCTACTTAGAGAGTCAGCGCCCATGAACAATCCCTCTTCGACAAGAAACAACAAGAACTATTGTCGTTATCATTGGGATAATGGATACCACACTAATGAGTTTCGAGCTCTCAAGCAAGCAATTGAAGACCTCATCAAGCATGGGCACTTCAAGGAGTATGTTGATGGTCTAACTCCCGTTTAGGAGAAAGATCAAGAGGAATAGAGAAAGAAACATCGTGGTCGTAAGGGTCTCTACTTCGTGGGGATCATCTTTGGAGGACAACACCTCACGGGGAATTTTCGAGGTACTTAGGAAAGGTACACTTGGGAAGCTCGCCATGACCCCATGAGTGTGATGAGCACGGCGTCGAGACCTACTAAGGTTTACGGAGAAGAAGAGATTACCTTCTTAGAGAAAGATGCGGTACGATTGCATCATTCGTATGAGGCTGCACTCGTCATAGCACCTATAATAGGTCGGTGCGAAGTCCAAAAGATGTTGGTGGACAATGGTAGTGTTATGAACATCCTATTTCAGCGAGCTTTTGAGGAGATGCAATTGGACAAGGCATATCTGAAGCCTGCCTTTATCCCTCTCTATGGTTTTATTGGGGATCATCTAATTCCCAAGGAAACAATTGCACTTCCTATCACTTTGGGTAAGACCAACAAAGTGACCAAGATGACAAAATTCTTAGTGGTAGACTATTCGTTCGCTTTTAATGGCATTTTGGGATGATCTTTACTGCAAAGTTTCAAGGCTGTCACCTCTATTTATCATCTGAAGATGAAATTTCCCACTTCGACGGGGTGTGGGGAAATAAAAGGGTCTTAGAACGAATCTCACGATTGCTATGTAAGGGTAGTGTAGATGGCATACAAAAGGAAAGGCAAGCCGGTGGGCATTCTCGAGCAGGCAATGGCGATCAGTAGGATCAAGCCATAGCCGGGTCTAGTGAAAGATTGCATAGATCCTCGTGTTCAGGAGAAGTATTCCCACAGTGGGCCGATTGAGTCTTTGTCTGAGGTATCTGTCAACCAGAATGAGTCGATCTAATTGTTGAGAATCAAGAGTAATCTCAACCTATAGCTTGTTGTAGATTTAATGAGCTTCTTTAGACAGAATATCAATGTTTTTGCATGGACTCATGCTGATATGGTCGGGATTAGCCCGAATATAATATGTCATGCACTCAACATTGACAGCACAGTCAAGCCAGTTCGCCAGAAGAGAAGAGCCATAGACCCAAAGTGTTATGCTACTCTTGAAGTTGAGGTGGATAAGCTCCTTTTAAATGGGTTCATTCGGGAAGCCCATTACTTAAGTTGGGTTGCCAATTCAGTTTTGGTGAAGAAACCCAAAGGCAAATGGCGAACTTGCATTGATTTCTCTGACCTCAACAAATCTTGTCTGAAGGACAGTTTTCTGTTGCCCAGGATCGATCAGCTCGTCGACGCCACCTCTAGGCATGAGCTGTTGAACTTCATGGATGCCTACTCAGGGTATAATCAGATCCCGATGTATGAGCCTGACGAGGAGCATACCTCATTCATCACAGATCGGGGCCTATACTATTATAAGGTTATGCCCTTCGGTTTGAAAAACGCTAGGGCAACCTACCAGTGTTTGGTTAACCTATGTTTTTCGAGTAGATCGGAAAATCATGGAGGTCTATGTCAATGACATTCTGGTTAAGTCGCATGTCGCTTCAGATCACATAGCGCATCTCGCTAAGATGTTTGACGTACTCCGAAGATATAAAATGAAGCTTAATCCTCTAAAGTGTTCGTTTAGAGTATCTTCAGGGAAATTATTGGGGTATATGTTTAACCACCGGGGGATTGAGATCAACCCCGAAAAGATTCGAACTCTCTTAGATATGACAAGTCCCACAAATCAAAAGCAAGTTCAGAGCTTGAATGGGAAGATAGCGGCTCTCAGTCACTTCATATCGAGAGCAACAAATCATTGCTTGCCGTTCTTTAATATACCCAACACCAACAAGAAGTTTGAATGGACTCCGGAATGTGAGCGAGCCTTCCAAAGCATAAAAGAACATCTCGGAAAGCTGCCTCTTCTATCCAAGCCTCTTCCCAAGGAGATTTATTTATCTACCTATCTGTCTCCAAGTATGCAGTCAACGCAACTTTTTTTCCAGGAAGAGGGCAGAGTTCAGTGGCTAGTATGTTATACAAGCAAGTGACTTATAGATGCCAAGACACGGTATCCAGAGATGGAACGATTAACCTACGCTATGCTGATCGCTTCCAGGAAGCTGTGATCTTATTTCCATGCCCATACTATCCATGTTTTGACCAACTACCCACTTAAACAAGTTCTTCAGAAGCTGGAGGCTTAGGGTAAGTTGCTTAAATGGGCTATGAAATTAAGCCAGTTCGATTTGCATTACAAACCGAAGACAACAGTCAAAGGGCAGGCTATTACTAATTTTATTTCGCAGTTCTCTTATCAGCCATATCGAGAACTCAAACAGCCAGCCAACGAAGTTGTCTAGGAAACTATTCGAAACTTATCAACTTGGAGCCTTTATGTTAATGGGTCTTCGAATAAAAGAAGAGCCAGAGCTGGTCTTATACTCCTTAGTCTCGAAGGGACTTGGATTCATGGAATCCTTAGGTCCAGATTCAAAGCTATGAATAATGAGGCCGAATATGAAACGTTACTTGCTGGTCTGTGACTAGCAAGAGAAATGGGGTTGGAAATAATCGACATCTATAGCGACTCTTAGTTAGTTGTTAATTAGATCCTAGGAGAATATCAATCCAAAGAAGAGAATATGATCAACTATCTAAGGAAAGCTACGGTTGCGCTTGAGCCTTTCAAGCATTATATGATCAATCAAATTCTGAGAGACAGTAACTCTATCACAGATGCTTTGGCAAAAATAGCCTCCTCGCTGGACTCTGATGTCCCAAACAACATTCTAGTTGGGATATCAAGGTTTCTAGCATCAACTTGCTTGAGCAAGCCGTAGCTACAATCGAATCTACTTCCTGGATGACTCTAATTATTCAGTATCTTTGGGATGGGACTCTGCCCAGTGATAAAACTGAGGCAAGAATCTTGCGAACTGGAGCTGCTCATTGCACACTTATCAGGAATTAGTTGTACAAGCGAGGGTTTAGCACTCCCCTCCTCTAATGTATAACCGATGATGAAGCAGACTACATCATGAGGGAGATACATGAAAGGATCTGCGATAATTATACTGCTGCACGATCTCTCGCTAATAAAATTGTCCGTCAGGGATATTATTGGCCTCTACTTCACGAGGATACCTTCAACTTTGTGAAGAAGTGTGATAAGTGCTAGAGGTTGGCGAATGTTCCGTGAGCTCCTTCCCACCAGCTAACGATAATGACCAGTCCCTGACCATTCTCTATGTGGGGAATTGATCTCATTAGGCCTATGCTGACCGGTAAAGGGGGCGTCAAGTATGTAGTAGTCGTAGTGGATCATTTCACTAAGTAGGTCGAAGCTGAGCCTTTGGCCACGATCACTGCCAATAAGCTCAAAGACTTTGTCTTCAAGAATATAGTGTGCCGCTATGGGATTCCCCATACACTCATCTCTGATAATGGGAAACAGTTCGACAATGAGGAATTCAAGCAGTTTTGTGACGAGTTGGGGATTCATAAAAAGTTTGCCTCAATAGCAAGATCACAAGCCAATGGTCAGGTTGAAGCTGTCAACAAGACTATTAAACACACATTGAAGGCCAGGCTTGGCGGAACCAAGGGCAATTAGGTCGATGATCTCCCGGAAGTCCTATGGGCATATAGGACAACTCCGAGAACCTCTACTTCAAAAACACCCTTCTTGCTAGCATATGGCTGTGAGGCGATGATTCTAGTGAAAGTAAGAATTGGTTCACTTCGAAGAGAACTGTTTAAAGAGGTAGACAATGAAACACTCTTGCGTGCAAGTTCAGACTTGGCTGAAAAACATAGCAACAAAGCTCGGTTAATGATAGCTTCCTATCAGCAGCAGGCGAAAAGATTTTGCGACTCCAAGGTCAGGAGAAGGGACTTTCAGGTTGGCGACCTGCTTCTAAAAGAAGTCTTTCTCGGTACAAAGGAACCAAGTACCAGGGTATTGGGACCTAACTGGGAAGGTCCATACCGCATCGAAAAGGTAATATGACCTGGAACGTATCTCCTTGAAAAGCTTAACAACTCCGAAGTACCACAAGCATGGAATGCTAAACATCTTCGCCCCTATTATTAGTAATTTCGAACTCACTTACAACTTTGATTATTCCTTTTTACTTGTAAAATTTTCCTTCTTATAAGTATTATGAATAAGATTGTTCCGCTTCTTTTCGAAGAAAAACTTGTGTCGTGATCTCAAGTCTTTTGTTAATAATCTTGTTCTTTATAACATTTTGCAAGTTCAATGGTTAAACAAGTCATATTTATTTTGTAAAGTGCTTAAGTTATAAAAGTGCTATCACAAGTGACCAAGAGTTCCTTTTATATATTAAAAAAATATGTACAAGAGGTGACAAAGAGTTAATAAAGCTAAAAAGCTGGGAGAACTACAAGTACAAAAAAAAGGGTGTTCATCGGTCTTCATTTCCAGGCCCCCCGAGTGCGACCTCCCGATCTTTTGGATGATCGTCAGCCTTTGGATCGTCCCTCTGATCTTCGGGAATGTTCGACTGATCATCTTTCGGAGGAGGTTCTTGTTCCTCCTACTGCTCAACCTCTTCAGCCTGAAGCATGGAAACAAGTATGGACTAGTATTCGTCCAGAAGGTCGAAGATATCCATATCTAGGTTCCTTGGCCACAAGCTGTAATGACTTGTGTTGCCCAGTGAGTAGTCTTCCTCTCGAGCTCAAGGTTTTGTTGCTTCATCTGCTCGGTCAATGAAGTGACTCGCCCCTAAGACAGCTCAAGGTTTGCCTCCATCACCCTCTTCTGCTTCTTAGAGTTCTCCCACAGCTAAGCCTAACTCTCCTCTGTTGCCTTCGCACGATCGATGCTCACCTTCAGCTCTTTCTCTCTCTCGCTCAGCTCCTTGGTGAGTCTTGCCACCGTCCGTTGGAGCTCCTTTTTATCCCCATCTCTTTTTTTGAGCTCGACCATATGAAAGTCAGTAGCTTAAAGTGTAGAATGTCTCTCTGCCAGGTACTGATCCGCTTGGATGTGAGCCATTTAAGCCTTCACATCCATGGCCACGAGGTCCTGCTTTTGCTTGGCATTCTTCTCCTTCAACTCGTTGAGTTTGCCGGCAGAGTCCATATTGATCTTCTGCTAGGCCACGATCAGGGCAAGTACGGACTGCATGGGAAAAGAGACAAAAGTTAGTTTCCTTTTCTCAAAATCATAAGAAGCTAAGAAGGTTCTCGAAGGGAACAAGCTATTTTACTTGACTGTGCAATCAGAGCGTGGTAGCCACCAAGTCGGTAGGTCAGGAAGCCATGAACTCCTCAAAGGCCGAGGTAAGCTAGCATTCTAGCAGGGTGTACATTACTGGTTGCAAATGCTCCGGAAATTGCCCTAAGGAATCCAACATAGACGGGTCTAGCCCTAAGAGGGTAGGTACCTCTTCGACCCGTTGTTTGTTCACTCTCTTCTAGGTAGCTGTGGTAACTCCCGCTCCTTTGCATGAGCTCTCGAGGGCCGTCGAAGTGCCAGGGGGGCCTATCAGTGGCACTCTCGAGCGAGTAATGGGGTAAGGCTGAGTTCTTTCCGATAGCACCGCAAAGCCTTCTGGCTCCGACTTCGTTTCCTTCTTGGCGGTCAGTTTTTTCATTTTCTTGGTCTTCTGGCCCATGGTTTTTTGCTTCATGGCACGAGAAGCCACAGGCCGAGGAGCTACTTCACGTCGCTCTATGGGTGGTCACCTTTCGACACTGATCCATAACCCTCTTGTGGGGACGACACTAGGGGTCACTTCGACTGGCTCAATTGAGTTGACTTGGGGGAATACAAACCCCCCAGCCTTTGTAGGTGGCTTCAAAATCCTTGGTGGCATGGTCGCTACACGCCATAAAAATGTGTTAGCAAACAAGTCATCTTTGGTACAAGGATAAAAGTTCTTCTGGATACGAAGATACTTACGGGCTGGAGCTTCCAAACATGCCTTGGAACTGAAGAATCCGTACTTTCGTAGGTTGGCAGTGGTCACGAGCAGTTTTGCGTCGCAATTCTGAGCGAGTAAACGATTAAACGCCTCGATATGACTGAAATCTGCAAAAGTTGACAACCTGGTCGTCTTGTTCTCTGCGAAAAAGAAAAATTCTATTAGTCTTAACTACCAAAAGAGAGTTAAAGGAAAGGATAGTTAGTTTGGAAAGCAAAAGGGAAAAACCTACTCAGCTTCCTAAATTTACAAGCGCCATCATATTCAAAGAAGAAATATTTGGTGTCATAAGCCCTAATGTTGTTGGGGTAACCAAATATCCCTCCCTCGATCGTAGATTGCTTTGAGAGATAGAAGGATTGTCCTTGCTTTTCTTTAAGTAGTAAGCGCATGCAAGTTCCAACGCTGTTAACTCACCAAGTTCGTGTTCGTGGCATGCGATATACACAACGATCGCTATCATATACGCATTGGGCGTCAGGTGGAATGGCGCAACCTTGAAGTGGTTGAGGAACGATCTAATGAAGGGGTGAAAAGATATTGTCACCCCGCATTTGAAGATTGCCTCTGAGATCACAGCCATTCCCTCTGAAGGGTCCTAATCGGCGTGCGACCTATGCTGGTAGACATCTATGTTAATCGCAAACTGGTCTACTGCCTTTTAAATCTCATCTACAGTGGTTGTTGATAGCACCGCCTGTGCGGAACCTGTCGAGGTGCTCAAGGCCTGCAAGCTAGTTCCAACAGTTGCTCTCATCTCCGAAGTGTCCATTACTCCTAAAGTCTGAAAATGTACGACACGAAGAGGTGACTTAGTCTCCATACGCTGTGTTTTGTACGATGACTCGAAAGAGTAAGAAAAACCCTAATTTTCCTTCCTTAGCCCCTAAAAACCCTAAACGTCCTTGAGAACGATCTATGCCCTAGGTTTCCGATTCTTAAGAGTGTTCCTTTTTGAACACTACACAAGAATGTGCATCATATAAAGTTTACCAGGCATTCAAACCCATAATTGCTATAAAAGAACTAAGTTTTTAACAGGAATGAAAAAAGAAAAGGAAGAGTTTTCCTTACCTCTTGGTTGCTGGGATGAACGTTCTGTCATAGCGGTGAGTGCGTATCAACTAGAAGAAGGATGAACTAGTTTTTTGAGTGCAAAAAACTCTGTTTTTCTCTCTGAAGATTCGAGTTCTATGAAAATCATGAAATGGGCTTAGGGTTTTATAGGGAAGGAGGCGACGTTTGGTTTCCTTTACAAGCGATGTTTGGGCAAGACGCATTCCTAGCCATTGGATACAACCACGTGTCGCCAATTCTCGCAAAGAGTGACCTTCACGCTTCGTGAAGATCAATCAACATTTACCTCCATTGGAGACACCAAACATCGGCATGGTTATCTTCACCGCATTAAATGCACCCTCATCTGTATTTAATGCTTTAAAAGAGAATGTCGTTTCAGTATGACTTGTATTTAATGCTCATGGTTGACATTTATTGCGCAAAGACACCTTTGTCAGATAAATCTTACTTTATTGACCAAGCCAGTTGTCAAGCACAATAGACAACATATGAAGAGGTCGTTCGAATGAAACACTCTTCTCCGTGTATTGAGCTCGAAGCAAAGTGACCTCCAATTTTTGGCAAAAGTATTCTAAGTGTTTTCAAGTCAAGAGTGATGGGCAAAGTTCGAAGCACGTTGGTATAGCACTGAGCAGGATCCGACCCCAGGTCGCTGAACCTTTAGGGGACGATCATCTCAGGTCGCTTGTGAAGTTCGCCAAGCCCACATTGCGACCTCCATTCAGTTCGCTGGTCGAGTAAAATCTAAACTTCGTGTTATTTCAGCCATTCTCCACTTGTGGCTGGAGCAAGCTATTCTCGGGATGAGTCAAATCATAGTATAATCATAAAGTTCTCAAAGTTCAAGCCTTGAACCTTAAGAACTGGGGGGCTTCTATTATGCCTAAAAAATCAGGGCTGATGCAGGCTTTATGTCAACGAGGACCAATTAGAGTTCAGGAAGATATTGTGCCATCTAGGCATGTCACGTCGTCTAAGGACATAAGGAGTAAGGTTGTTATCAGCTTGGCAAGTAAAGGTCTGGCGAGTGAGTGGTTGGGAGTCACCCGCCTGTCTAAGCCTTGCGCGATTTAAGGATATCTTCTATGCAACCAACCAATGGGAAGTAGGGTAGGAATTGTACGACACTTACCCGCTGGTAGACCCGTAATTGTTGCCTAGAAACCTCTTATTATAAATAGAGAGCTCCCTTCTCATTTTTCGGGATTCTAATTATGATAAAACACTCTTTCTCCCTCTCTGTATTTCTGTTCTCTTTGATCGCTACATGCAACTTGATTGTAATCTTTCATAAATAAAAAGACAGTGGACGTAGGATTCAGTTTGAGCATCTGAACCATTTTAAAAATCATCTCGTTTTTATTTATTTCATTTTCCAGTTCACGTGTAATTTCTAAGTCTGCTTAGCACTTTGCACGTACGAATAGTTGGTGTCAAAATTGACCATCAACAAATAACATTCAAGAGCTACTGTGTGGTTAAGACACCACTTGGATAACAGAAAAAATGGCTTGTACAATTGTAAGTAAAATCAGAAAAATAGCAACAATTACTGAAAGGATAGAGCATGGAGTGTTGAAATAATTTTGTATCAGAGTTGCCCTCCACATGTTGTACCTTTTCTCGCAGTAGTCTTCCAAATCTTCACAAAGACTAAGAAAATAAAATTTCTCATAATCCAAAATTGTCCCTTCTGAGAGGTTATTTAAAAGAGTTGATGCCCATTTTTATCCGGCAACCAATTTTCAATAATCTTTTCTCGAACAAGCAATTCAACATCTTTCAGAGTATTGCAAAGATGATTGATGATAAAAACATAATCGTTAATATAATTATCCATGTAATGACGTTGTTCAAAAGCAATCAAATTCCGAAACAAAGATTCAGTTTCAAGCTAAAGTTTTAGCTGCGGAATTTCCAAAGTCCCCTTTGTGAATGTTATATCAAAGGATTCGTTGCTTTCGCTCTTTTTGAACTTCGCTCCAGCTTGGTTGAGTTGGATCACACTTGGTGCAGTTGCAATTTTTTGTTAAAGTAAATTATATTTTGCTAGAAATTATTTTGCAAATTAGTTTGAATTGTTGGCTCCATATTTGACCTAAAAAAGGGGTTGTCTCTCAAGTGCAGTTTTTGTCTAATTTGGAAATGTAATGTGTGATGTTTTAGGTGAAGACAGTCGGTGATTAAGGCCAGAATATCTCAATGCAATTTGTGTTAGTTAAGAGTAGTATAGATTGCATTATATATAAAGATTATTCTCACTAAAAAATCATTATAATAGTGATGTAGTATGTCCATATATCTCTCTGTTTTGTGAATGAAAACACAGTCTTTTGAAAAGTAGTTTTTACGCTCTCATTGTTTTAGCTCTCTCATGCACGAAAACCCTTCTTTCTCTTAGCTAATTGAACTCTGAAAAACCTACAATTGGTATCAGAGCCTCCTTGATCTTTTAAGACTAGAATACCACCATAAGAGAAGCTTCCTCATGGCATCAAGTTCTGCTCCAGTTTTCAATGGTGATCAGTACCATGTTTGGGCTGTCAAAATGAAAACATACTTGAGAGGCCATGGTTTGTGGCAATATGTGGAGGAGGAGAAGCAAGTTCCCTAGCTAGGACCAAACCCGACGCTGAACCAAATGAGAATCCATGAAGAAGAGGCAGCCAAGGCTCCAAGAGCATTGTCTTGTATGCACTAAGCTGTGACATATCAAGTCTTCTCCAGGATCTTGGCATGTGAGACCCCTAAACAAGCTTGGGACACCCTCAAGGAGGAGTTTAGGGGGAATAGTCAGACACGCAATATGCAAGTTCTAAACTTGAGAAGAGAATTTGAAGTACTCAAGATGCAGGAGGCTGAATCTGTCAAGGAATATGTGGACAGACTTATGATTGTGGTGAACAAAATTAAATTGCTACGGGAAGAACTAACCAACTAGAGGGTAGTGGAGAAGGCCCTGGTCAGCTTACCTAAAAGGTTTGAGGCAAAAATTTCGTCCCTAGAAGACTCTAAAGATCTGTCCCAAATCAGCTTGGCTGAGCTGGTTCATTCACTTCAAGCCCAGGAACAAAGAGGGCAACTGAGGCTAGAAGACTCAACTGAGGCAGCCATGTTTGCAAGTCAGAAAGGAAGAGTACATGGAAGGGAAGACAAGAAATATGGTGGTGAGAAGAAGGGAAAAGAGAAAAGCAACAATCAGGGAGGAAAACGTGGTGGACTAAGACCATATCCTCCATGTTTGCACTGCAAAAAGAAGAACCATCCAGAATATAAGTGTTGGTTCAGACCTGGCATACAATGCAAGTCATGCAAACAGTTTGGACACATAGAAAAAGTGTGTAAAAACAAAGGGAATCAGTAGGAGCAGCAGGCTACAATGGTAGAGTTCCAGCAACCAAGTCCAGAAACTGAGCAGCTTTTCATGGCCTCATGCACAAACCAGAAGATGTGTGATGATGTATGGCTGATTGACAGTGCTTGTACAAATCATATGACCCCAAATCTGTCAAGCTTTGTAAGTATAGATAAGCTTTTCCATTCCAAAGTCAAGATTGGCAATAGAGAATTTGTGGAAGTCAAGGGAAGAGGTAATGTTACTATCCCAACTCCATCAGGTACTAAATGTATTTCAAATGTCCTTTATGTACCTGAAATTAATTAAAGTTTTCTGAGTGTGGGTCAAATGCTAGAAAAGAACTACTTTTTGCATTTTCAAAACATGTCTTGCATTGTAGTAGATAATTTAGGCAATGAGTTGATGAATGTGAGAATGCTAGGGAAAAGTTTTCCAATTGAATGGAAAAACTCAGCTTCACAAGCCTTGTCTACCAAACTTGTTGAAACTAAAATTTGGCACAAAAGACTTGGACATTTTCATTACACAGGTCTTAAGAAAATGAAAAGGAGAGACCTTGTTCAAAGCATGCCCGAAATTAAGGAGAAAGAAGGGGTATGTCAAGTCTGCCAAATGGGGAAATTCAGTAGACAACTATTTCTAGCAAATCAAGCCTGGAGAGCTGCTAAAAAGCTTCAACTTATACACACAGATGTGTGTGGTCCCATGCAGGTGCCTTCTTTAAATGGCAGTTGGTATTTTCTTCTATTTATAGATGATTTCACTAGGTTGTGCTGGGTTTACTTTTTGAAACAAAAAGGAGAGGTGGCTGCACTGTTTATGAAGTTTAAGCAAATGGTGGAGAATGAAACTGGTTTAAGTTTGAAGACCATCCAAAGTGATAATGGTTCAGAGTATACCTCAAATCAGTTTCAAGAACTTTGTCTAGGATCCGAAATAAAGCACCAATTGAGCACTTCTTACACACCACGTCAAAATGGTGTGAGTGAAAGAAAAAATAGAACTATAATGGAGATGGCAAGGTGTATGTTGTTTGAGAAAAAAACTTCCTAAATTTTTTTGGGCAGAAGCTGTAAATACAGCAGTCTACTTACTCAATAGGCTGCCAACTAAAGCTCTTGACAAAAAAACACCATTTGAGGCTTGGTATGGAGTAAAGGCAAACATCAACCACCTCAAAGTATTTGGAAGCATCTGTTATGCTCATATTCCAACCAAAAGAGGAGTAAGCTGGATGAGAAAGTTGAAACTGGAATTTTTGTTGGATACAGCAGCTTGTCCAAAGCATATAGGATTTACAATCCTAAGACTAAGAGATTCCTGGTTAACCGAGATGTGAAAGTAGATGAAGAAGGGTTGTGGAACTGGGATAGAAACGAAGTTGAGATGAAAAAGATGCTAGAGCAAAGAGGAGACTTAACAAATAGTCAGGATGTTTCAAATTTCAGTTTTGATTCTGAAGCAGATTCTCCAGTCGGGGGAACTAGAACTTTGGCAGAAATTTATGAGAGATATAACTTGGTTTTGATGGAACCAACTGGTTATGCTGAAGCAGCCAAAGTTAAGGAGTGAAGGACAGCAATGGAAGAAGAACTTGACATGATTGAGAAGAATGCAACTTGGGAATTGGTAAACAGACCTGTCGGAAGAAAAGTCGTTCAGGTGAAGTGGATTTATAAGAAGAAACTGAATCCAGATGGTTCAGTTAACAGATACAAAGCAAGGCTTGTAGTGAAAGGTTATGCACAGCAGTTTGGGGTGGATTTCTCTTAGACTTTTGCACTAGTTGCAAGACATGACACCATCAGAATTCTACTTGCAATTGCAGCCCATTTCAAGTGGAAAATTTTCCAAATGGATGTGAAGTCTACCTTCCTCAATGGGTGGCTTAATAAAGAGATATTTGTGGAGCAACTTGGAGGGTATAAGGTTGAAGGGCAAAAGGATGAAGTGTATCTCTTTAGGAAGGCTCTTTATGATCTAAAACAGGCCCCTAGGGCCTGGTACAGCAGAATTAATGAATTCTTGATAAGTTTGGGGTTTGAAAGAAGTCCAAATGAGCACACCCTATATGTTAGAGAGATTGATGATGAAAGAATATTTGTATCCTTGTATGTTGATGATCTCCTGGTGACTGGAACCAATTCTACATGGTTGCAGGATTTCAAAAATGAGTTGCACAAGGAATTTGAGATGACGGATTTAGGTGAGATAAGTTTCTTTTTGGGAATAGAAGTGTGGCAATCTCCTAATGTCATATTTATCTCCCAAAAGAAGTATGCTAATGAACTTCTTAAAAAAATTTTAATGGATAATTGCAAACCTGTTAACACACCTCTGATGCAATATCTAAAGTTGTGAAAAAATGATGGAGCTACTAAGGTTGCAGAAACTAAGTATAGAAGCATAGTTGGGTGCTTGTTGTACTTGACTGCAATAAGGTCGGACATTATGTATGCAGCAAGCTTACTCTCCAGGTTCATGAATGAACCAAGTGAGTTGCATTTGCAAGCAGCTAAAAGAGTCCTCAGGTATATTAGAGGATGTCCAGACCTGGGAATTTGGTTCAAGGAAGCTGAAAATCTTAGCTTATATGGTTTCACCGACAGTGATTGTGGTGGCTCCTTGGATGATATGAAAAGTAACTCTGGATATGTTTTTTTCTTGAATGCAGGTGCCATAAACTGGAATTCAAAAAAGCAAGAAGTTGTAGCACAATCAACTGCAGAAGATGAATGTGTTGCTGCTGCTGTTGCAGTGAACCAACTGGTTTGGTTAAGAAAAATTCTAAAGGACTTAAGGCTTGAACAGACTCAAGGTAATGTGTTGTATTGTGACAACCAATCGGCAATTGCTATGTCCAAGAATCCAATTCTCCATGGTCGAACAAAGCACATCAAAATCAAATATCATGCAGTAAGAGAGGTAGAGCAAAATAGTGAGGTAAAGCTGATTCATTGCAAGGGAGAAGAGCAAGTGGCTGATATAATGACCAAATCCTTAGGCAGATCCAAGTTTGAAGAATTAAGATTCAGACTTGGAGTTTCCAGCAAAAATATCAAGGAGAAGTGTTAAAGTAAATGATATTTTGCTGGAAACTATTTTGCAAATTAGTTTGAATTGTTGGCACTAGATTTGAGCTAAAAAGGGGGTTGTCTATCAAGTGCAGTTTTTGTCTAATTTGGAAATGTAATGTGTGATGTTTTAGGTGAAGACAACCGATGATTAAGGCCAGAATATCTCAATGCAATTTGTGTTAGTTAAGAGTAGTTTAGACTGTATTATATTTAAAGATTATTCTCACTGAAAAGTTGTTATAATAGTGATGCAGTATGTCCATATATCTCTCTGTTTTGTGAATGAAAACACAGTCTTTTGAAAAGTAGTTTTTACACTCTCATTGTTTTAGCTCTCTCATGCACGAAAACCCTTCTTTCTCTTAGCTAATTGAACTCTGAAAAACCTACACTTTTTATCCGGCAACCAATTTTCAATAATCTTTTCTCGAACAAGCAGTTCAACATCTTTCGGAGTATTACAAAGATGATTGATGATAAAAACATAATTGTTAATATAATTATCCACGTAATGACGTTGTTCAAAAGCAATCAAATTCCGAAACAAAGATTCAGTTTCAAGATGAAGTTTTAGCTGTGGAATTTCCAAATTCTCCTTTGTGAATGTTATATCAAATGACTCGTTGCTTTCGCTCTTTTTGAACTTCGCTCCAACTTGGTTGAGTTGGATCACACTTGGTACAATTACAACTTTTCTTTTCTTTGGACGTGGAGCCGATTTAACTAATGGTAGATGACAAGTTCTTATAAAGTCAGTGAAATGTTTCACTTCCACGTTATTGTTCTCGAACTTCTTTAATTTGTCATTTACTGCTTCTAAACTCTTGAAAAATTCATATGTAAGCTCGATGATTGGTTTCCAATTCTTCACTAATTCAGAGATAGTCTCCAGGTTAAAAATATCCTGAAGAATGGAATCTGATTCTCAAGCAACCACATTTCGTACCATATATCTTCTATAAAAAATGGCTTTTCAAATATATGGTCTTCTTGGTTTTCTAAATCTCGGAACTGAGACCTCAATAACACTTCAATGATAAACGTTGCATCCACCAAGATCATTTCCACAAATTCCTCACGATCAAGTTCTATTTCTTCAGCATAACAACTACGTAATTGTTGTTCCTTTTCTGTGATTAAGTTGAGCAGATCGTCCAATTTTGCACCAGTCCGTTCAAGGAACTCTTTCAGGTACCTCTGTTTTTCTTTTTCCATGGATTTTAAGTGTTGTTTCCCATGGTGAAGAGGGCCGATGGAGACTACTTGAGGTGCATAAGCTTTTTCATTTTCTTGGCGTAGACGCTGTGGAACTCTATAGATATAACAGTTTGAGGAACGGGGCAATGGTGGCAGCTCTTCTAACTTTGCTTTCAAAGATTTTCGTGGCTTTAGTCTTGCATCAATATTGGTTTCTTTCACCTAGTTCCTTACCTTAATGAGCATGGTATAGTGTTTAGGCATCTTGTCCACACACTCATCAACAAAATGAGAGAGTTAAGAGAAAACATAGGCAATTAGTTGAATAGGGACTCACCTTACTTGCTCAAGCTCACATGCCTCTCAAATATTGGTGGTTTGCTTTCCATATTGCTGCTTACTTAACAAACAGATTACCTTCTCCTATTACGTCCCATCAATTCCCTTTTCAGGTTTTATTTCACAAACCTCCAAATCACTCTATTATTAAAGTCTTTGGCTAGGCAGTGTATCCATTCTCGAGACCATATAGTCAGCATAAATTTAATTTTCATACTGCTCAGTGCACATTTGTTGGTTTTAGTTTGCATCATAAAGGGTATTAATGTCTAGATTCTAATGGTAAGTTGTATGTCTATCAAAGTGCTAAGTTTAATGAATCTACCTTTCCCTTTTTAAGCACATTGTCACCTTCTACAGCTTCTTCTTCTTAGTCTACCTTACCTCCTACAATCTTGATAGATTCTGATCAAACACTTAATGTTTGGCACATTCCTTACTCTGCTTCAATCAACTCACAATGTAATTCTCATTCTTCTCAATGTCAATCCTCTCCTTGTTCTTCAGCATCTGATCAGATGCCTTTCCAAAATTCCAAGAATCCTTCTCTATCTTTATCTTCACATGATCAGGATCATTTAGTAGTGTCATCTTCATCTAGACACAACATTGCTAAACTTTCTCCTTTGTCCACTGCACATCGTATGACACTGTCCCTCTTATGTTGGACATATCTGTTGATTCCCCTTCACCTCATCCTTCAAACATACATCCAATGATTACACGAGCTAAAGCCAAGGTTCATAATTCTGTTTTGGTCACTCCATCTACCCTTAACACCATTGAACTAGCAACCACATTAGAAGCTCTCACACATCCATCCTGGAAGCTGTTATGCAAGCTGAGTTTGATGCTTTGCTTTCTAACCAAACTTGGCATTTGGTTCCTATTACTCCAGATATGCATCTAGTAGGTTGTAAATGGGTTTTTAAAGTGAAACACAATTCAGATAGCTCAATTCAGAGGTTTAAGGCCCGATTGGTGGCCAAAGGTTTTCAACAAATCCCTGGCATAGATTATATGGAAACCTTTAGCCTTGTAGTGAAATCTCCCACCATTAGAGCTATCCTAAGCTTAGTAGTTCAATTTGATAGGGATATCCAACAAGTAGATGTGAATAATGCCTTTTTAAATGGCGAGTTAACTAAAACAGTGCATATGATTCAACCTGAAGGTTTTGTGAGTGATCAATATCCTCATCATGTGTGCAAGTTAAACAAAGCTCTCTATGGCCTTAAACAAGCCGCTAGAGCCTGGTTCGATAAGCTAAAAAAGGCATTCTTGAGTTGGGGTTTTGTTAATTCCATTGTAGATTCTAGTTTGTTTATCTACTTTGATAAAGGAAACTGTTGACAAGTTACATCAACAGTTTGCTCTCAAAATCCTAGGTTCATTAAAGTACTTTTTGGGATTTGAAGTCACTCGAGATGAAGTAGGTCTCCACATGAATTAGGCCAAATATGCAAAAGGTTTGCTTGTCAAAACTAGAATGATGGACTCTAAATCCTGTCCCACACCAATGTCTGTTGGGACAAAGTTGACCTTTGAAGATAGTAAGGTACATGATAATCTAGCAATGTATAGGAGCACAATTGGTGCTCTTCAATATCTAACTCTGACCAGGCTTGACATAGCTTACTCTGTGAATAAGCTAAGTCAGTTTTTTAGGGCCCCTACTCGACTACATTGGCGGGCTTGTAAGAGGCTCCTAAGGTATATCAAAGGTACTGTGAATTATGGCCTTCAGTTTAGCAAAATCAATATATTTAAGATGGAATGTTACACTGATGTTGATTGGATCAGTAGTCTTTAGGACAGGAGGTCAACAAGTGGTTGTTGCTTGTTTCTTGGACCAAATCTACTTCAATGGAGCTTTAGGAAGCAAAAAGTTGTCTCTCTGTCATCCACTGAAGCAGAATATAGAGCACTTGCTCAGGGCTCAACTGAGTTGGCTTGATTTAGAAGTCTGTTTTTTGAAATTGGGCTAAACTTGTCTAAAATTTCAATCATCTGGTGTGATAATTAGAGTGCAAGTTCTCTTGCATCCAACCCTATTTTTAACTCCATAACTAGACATATTGAGCTGGATGCTCATTATGTAAGAAAGTAAGTAGTTGCTAATAAACTGAAGATTCAATATGTTCCTACTGAACACCAAAAAGCTGACATTTTTACCAAAGCACTGTCAGTGACCAGGTTTGAACGTCTAAGAGATAAACTTATGGTGCAAGCTCCTGGTGATGGTAAGTTCATTTGATGGTGTTGAATGTTCGTATCTAATGTTACTGAAGTTTAGCTTAGCTTTGAAGTCCTGCTCAGGTGTGAAGTATAGCTCAGGTTTGCTACTGCTGTTATTCAGGTCTGAAGCTCTAGGTGGTGATTTGAAGTCCTGCTTAGATATGAAGTTTAGCTCAAATTTGAAGTCTTGCTCAGGAGTGAAGTTTAAGGGTTGCTACTGCTAGTGTTCAGGTCTGAAGCTTCTAAAAGTTTAATCTTCCCGTAATATTAAGTTTTCAAATATATAAGTAATCTGTATGGAGATCCATTCGGCGATATTGTCTGGAGTTGTTGAGGTTGGTTTGTCATAGAAAACAGAGTCTGTATGGAGGTCCATTTTACGGGAGGATGTTAGTAAGGTAGTCAAAGTGTCTTATGGATGTCCACTTTAAGGGAGGTTGTTAGTAAGACTGATAGTTGACCAACCTTTGACTATACAGTCAATTATTCCAGCTCAGTTAGTTACTCCCAACTTGACTTCAGCTCCGTTTTGTATAAGTAAGAAACACTTGTACATTCTGTCAGTTAGTGAAAATAATAAAATACACCTGAAATTTTGTTTCTAGATTTTTCTCGTTCTCTCTCTCTCTTACTCTCATCCTCTGTTCTAATTTCAGCTCAAAGCTTTACACTCTTTATTCACCCGGTTTGTCTTTCTCTTTTTCTCCAAACTGAAAGATTGAAGAAGAATAAATTAATTTGATTGCATTATTCTGAATCTCAAATTCCTTTACGCTAGTGCATTTACAGGCTAAATGCATCAATATCCTCTTCTAATCTGATTTTTCCTTAACGCAAAAGGTTTACAAATTTTTTTTTTCCTTAGGCAAAAGGTTTACACTAGTGCATTTTTTTTTTCCCTTAGAATGAGTATTTGACTTGTAAAAAAAACAAAAAAAGATTTAACTGGCAAAAATGAAAAAAACTTGATTCAAGTATCAGTAAAATTACAAAACAAATTTAACAGTGCTACGATAAAATAAACAAAAACTAAAACAGGATAACAAAAAAATAAAAAGGGTATTGATGACGAGTCAAGAATCAGCAGTTGTTTGATTGAGACTCCACTTGGATAACAGAAAACACGGCTTGTAAAACTGTGAGCAAAATCAGGAAAATGGCACCAATGACCGAAATGCTAGCCCATGGAGTGTTAAAATAATTCTGTTTCAGATTCGCCCTCCACATGTTGCACCTTGTCTCACGATACTCTTTCAAATCTTTACAAAGCTTTGAAAAATAGAAGTTATGGGGATTGAGAGTAGTCCCTCTTGAAAGGTTATTTATAAGAGTTGATACTCCCTCTTTATCCGGCAGCCAATTCTCAATAATTTGCTTCTGGACAAGTAGTTCCACATCCTTGGGCGTATTCACAAGGTGATGAATGATAAAAACATAATCATTTATATAATTATCAGGGCAATGCCGTTGTTCAAACGCAATCATATTTCGAAACAACGATTCAGTTTCAAGCTGTAGCTTAAGTTGTGGAATTTTCAATGTACCTTTTTCGAATTTTATGTCGAATGACTCCTTGCTTTCGCTCAATTCGAACCTGACTCCAGCTTGATGAAGTTGTGTCACGCTTGGCGCAGTTATAACCTTCTTTTCTCCCGGCGGGTCCGATGGCAGATAAGATGGCAGATGACAAATTCTTAGAAAATCAGTGAAATGTTTCACTTCTTTCTTACAATCAATCAACTTCTGTAATTTTCCGTTTACTGCCTCTAAATCCTCGAAGAATTTGTAAGTAAGATAGATGACTGTTGGATAATCATTCTCAACTGGGATCTTTTCAGCAACTTCGTTTAGGTTAAGAAATTCATCTAGAATAAAGAATGGAAGTTGATTCTCAAGCAACCACATATCGTACCAAATGTCCTGTAGCAAATATGGTTGCTTAAAAATATGATCTTGTTTCTCATTTCGAAGTGTAGAGTAGGTGTTCCTTAACAAGACTTCGATGATGAAGATGGAGTCCACCAGGATCATTTCAACAAATTTTTGGCGATCCATTCGGATTGCTTCAGAATAACAGCTTCGTATTTTGTCTTCTGTATCGACTGTAATTAAGTTAGCAAGCTCCCCCAAGTTTATATGCGTTCGCGCGAGAAACTCTTTCAGGTATCTCTGCTTTTCTTCTTCCATAAATTTTAAGTGTTCTTTGCCATGGTGAAAAGGGCCAATGGAAACTACCTGAGGCGTGTAAGCTCTTTCATTTATGTGACGTAAACGCTCCGGAACTCTGTAGATGCAACAACTCGAGGGGGAGGTGAAGGGTATCAGCTCGAATAACTTATTGTCTAGATCTGTTAGTGTCAGCACCATTTCTTTTTCTTTCCGGACCAGAATTCTCACAAGACGATTTTGTATCTAAGTTAAAAAAGAGGAGAGTTACTAAAAAAATGTACAATAACAGAATAGATTTTGACTATAAATATCATATAATTGAGACCATAATATTACTTACAAAATTCTAAATGGAAGACATACATAGTAAAACAAAATTCAATATTCTGTAGTTTATAATTTACGAGGTATATTTTCTGCAACGTAAAATGCTAACCCTGGACACATCATTATACAATTATATTCTGAAACTAGTACTTCATAGATATATAATTATATCGATCAAGAATTTTAAGATCATGATTCAGACAACCTAATAACAGTTTATAGCAGACTTAATAAGCTTTACATTTTTTTTACATGTTATTATGGGATTTCGAATTTTAACGTCTTTCAATTTTAGTTATCTATATCTGGGTAATTAATTAAAAGCTGGTTAATTTCCTGAAGTACTTTTTTTCCCAACAATAAACTCAATTCTTAATAACACAGATACACAAAGATCAAAATTGTTTGACAAATGAGGGAAATGAAAGTGTAACTTACATGTAAATACTCGGTATCGAAAATCGAAGTGTTTTCGAACTCATAGATGCACCAAGAACCTCTCTCGGAAGTAGTGTGTTTTTTTTCTCTGGCATCAAGCCATCATGAAGTGTTAATTTTTATCTAAATAGAACTTTTATGTTTATATTCCTGCCACCACAGATGATATAGGTACCATCCTTATATTCAATTTTCTAGGTTCTCTTCAACCAATTACTTGCGATTAACACCTTCTTAATTACAAAAATAATTCTATAACAGTAAATTTGTTTAATAAAAAGATTACAAAGACTACCAGAATATACATTTCTTGTAGAGAGAACAACCGCTATGATATCTGAACCCCATCTTAAAAGAAGGACACCAAAAAGCCAATGTTGCTATTAGAGAAGAAAAAATAAAAAGGATATAATATAAAAACATTTCAAGCTTTGTCCTTATCTCATAAGAAACAAACAAATACTTTAGTTTATTCCCAACCAAAGGGAAAGTAAATAATTTTATATACGCAAGTAGCACAAAAAGCATATAAAATTCTTAAATGTTGTCTTAAGCCATTAGCAAACTGATAAAAGCTTGAGCCATTGGATACCTTTTCTGTATTTGAAAACTTAGAAAATCACTACAAGAAAACTGGCATTCTGCGTCTAGCAAAATTAGACGCAGAAAGTCACATTTAGACGCTAAGCCATTTTTAGTGTCTAAATTCGGTTGTCGCCCCCTTAGTTGCAGTAGACTGGTCGCAGATTCATAGCGCGTCTTATGTGGTTTAGACGCAAAAAGTTTTTTTTTTTGGACTATCAAAATAGTCGGCAAATGTTGTTCAAATAGTCCCCCCACTTAGACGCTAAAGGTTGAAGGGTAATTTGGTAAAATTGTATAGTGATAATCAATTAGTTGCAAAATGTTAGTTTTAGTGTCTAATAATTTGTCGCGAATCCCACACAAATTAGACGCCAAAGGTGTAAGGGTAATTTCGTCAAAGGCTTTCGCAACTATTTATTAATAGACGAATGTATTTTTTGTGACCAAACTTTAGTGGTAATTGTAACTTTTAGATGCTGAATGTAGAATCCAAACGGTTTTCGCGGACTATTATATTAGAGGCCGAATGTATCTTTTGGTGACTAAAATTTGGTTGTAATTATAGTAATTTAGATGCTGAATGGGAATCCAATAGGTTTTCGCGACTATTTTTTAGTGGTCGAATAATCTTTTGGTGACTAAAATTTAGTAGTTAATTATAGTCATTTTAGAGTAATGTGAAATCAATAAGTTTGTGTTGACTATTTTATTAGTGGCCGAATGTATCTTAGTGAACAAAAATTTAGTGGTTAATTGTTACCATTTTAGATGCGAATGGGAAATCCAATAGTTTGTGACTATTTTATTAGTGGCCGAATGTATCTTTTAATGACAAAAATTTAGTGGTTAATTGTTATCATTTTAGACGCTGAATGTGAAATCCAAAATGTTATCGCGACTATTTTTTAGACGCTGAATATGGAAATCAATTATACTAAATTATTTTGCTACTAAAACATTAGTTGCAGAATGTGTTTTTTTTGAGCATTTCATATTGACGTCCAACGGAATGCAATTATGCTAAATGACTTTTTGCACTAAAAAATTAGTTGCAGAATATGTTTTTTTTCAGCATTTCGTATTGACCTACATTATACATTCAACATGAACAAAATAATAGACACAATATAAAAATCTGATCACTAAATCAAAATCATATTTTCATACTATATATATAGTCCATCATGGATTTTTATGCATGATGAGCAATAAAAATCCAAAATGCACTACTACATGTGCATAACCCAAAGAACAACATGCACCCATATTTTCCTTTCTCTACCTATCTATCTGTGCATAACTAACAAAAAAATGCCCACCCATGTACAACATCTAACACATATATGAAACAATCCTAAAAAGATGGTTCTACCCCCATGTCAAAATACTTTTGTATACAAAAAACAAAAAACCTCAATACCGTTAGCATGTCAAGTGTCACCACTTCCAGTATGTGAAATAGCTGTAGCTGATGAGGACAAGTCATCATCACTTCGAGAAGGCAAGTGTTGTCGAGTTGGAGCTTATCAGATTTCTCTAGCTCAAGGGCTATAGTAGCTGCTTCATCATCTCTAACAGGATGGATTGTGGGTGTTCAAGGCTTTTTATTTTCTCTTTTTGTGATCAAATAAGATTAGCTGGTCCTCCAACTGTTTAATCTTATTTTCTTGTTGTTGCACAATGCAACTTAACTCAGCTTCTGCTGCAATGGATTGATGCTCAATCTGTGAAAATGCAAAATTCTTGTTAAATCCGGAAGTTTTACCCAGAACTTCCTCACATACTCAGCTTCTGTTTTTTCACTTTCCTAATTGTGTTTCCTCTTGCAGCTCTATCATTTTTTCCTACCATCAATTGAATGCATAATCAATAAGTCAACAACAAACTAAATGCAACATAAAAGAATACTACAGCAGCAAAGAAAAATAAGTCTGATGGAGTAGAGAAGCAAGTATCTCAAACATTATCAATCTAATACTAAAAGGAAATTTCTGACATAAAGTTTTCTTATACACATATAAGCAACAGATTTACTTGTATATGTTTCAGCCGTGCACTTCTATGACATGCAAACATGGTAATTGTGTTGAACAAGTTTGGAGGCTATTCTGAAAATTTGATTGGATGGATCTGAGGAAAACTTAACAAGATTCTATGGAATGTATAGATGGATTCTTTTTACTAATTGGAGGTCAAAGTCTAATATATCAGTTCTACTAGGCATAATTGGACCTACAAATGAAATATATTGTTTATAAATAAAAGAGTACCTGTGGTAAAAAATGTTTAGGTGTCAAAAGGTGTTTTGTTTAATGTATTGTCAATTATGTTACCATCATACCACACAAAAAATTATCAAATTGATGGATAACTGATGGTCGTAACAGTATTATTTCATCTAATTGCTTTCCAATTCTCATTCAGTTCTCTATTACAAAATAAGTTAATAAGTGGTATATTAAAAATTTAGTTGTCAGCTTGTGGGTATCTGAGAAAACTCCTAGATGAGAGTGCCATTGGCTTTTCCATGATTAGTTAATTGATAACTATTTAATTTCCTGAAAATTTGCTGCTATAAGATACATATTCCTGTCTCATGATAGCCTCTTTATTGAACAACTATACCTTGTACATTTCAAGTTTTTAATTTATGGGAACCATCTAACTCAAAAACTTCATTTCAAATTACAGTGTTGCTTATTGAAGTTGCCGAAATGGAAATTGCGGCACACAAGGTATCCAGATTTTATATCAGCACAAAAAGTGCTTGTCTCAGATGTGCATGTGTTTTACAATGCAGTGAGTGTGTGCATGGTGTGCCTTTGTGTGCAAAAGTGTAACTTTGAGTTGAGTATTAGAAGTGGAGACTGTGCATGGTATGATTTGAACATTTAACTGACCGAGAAGAGAAGTAGAAAGAGAATTTGTCAGGGATAAGATATCATGGATTCTTCATATCAAAAGTTCTGATTCAAATGCATAGCCTAACAACACATATAATTATATACTGTAAATTCTATGTATGTACACTGCCTACATGCAGCATTGAGATGAGAAACAAAGAGATTGATATCTCTGTATGGATCTAGGTTTTAGCTGTAGCATGTAAATTGAGAGACAACTTAATCAAATTAATGCTCTGTAAGGATATAGATTCTTTGGAGGCATCTCATTTTTATTGTTGTAGAATGATTTGAAAATTACTTCATATTTTATCTTTTAATTTTTTGCAGCTACTTCATAAAACTCCCATGTATCTATGTTTCTCGGGACTGTAGTGAACACAGAAAAATCATACTAAAAGTGGATACAAGTTTTCTACTAGCCATGATACAAGTTTTCCTACTAGCCAACCACAGCAAAGTTATAAAACCATGATACAATTTTCCACTAGCCAACCACAGCAAAGTTATAAAAGTTTGGTAACACTCAGAAAACTAAATGCCAATATCAAACAATGCATAAGCAGCAACATAATACAGGTGATCAAAAGATGACAGAGAAATGCAATGAGACTAAATAAAAACAAATCCAGCATGGCAAATGGAACAGTTACGAAAAATGATCAACTTACATATAGCTCTTTGCTTGTTCATTATCCACCCTTCTCCGCGCTCCAACGAGTGTCATGAAATAATTGTTAGGACCAACAGATTCCCCAACTTGTTGCGCCCTAACAATTCATATCGTCATTGACCATAAATTGAAATAAATTTGTAACCAGGACAACAATGTTGTTATTGTATAGGTGAATCATATTAAATACCTTCCCTTTGTGCTGGATAAAGTTCTTGGAACCACGCGGTGGTTACACCTCATCTTCGACGGTTCTCAGTGTAAGTTTTTGACCGTGCCTAACACCACAAAATCAGGAAATTAAAATACAATACATATAAACAGCGTTAAAAGCCATGTTGACCTTACCTGAAACTTTTCACTTGAAAAAAGGTCACAAAGATATATCCAATCACAGGATTTTAATTTCTTCTGTCTATTTGTAATGCTTCCTTTTAGTAGCATATGCTTTGAATTTCTTGTGTAGGGCACTCCGGAAGCTGTTGAATCTTACACAATTTGTGCTTCAGCCATTTCAGTACATGGGGCTCCGTGACATCAATGTCAAACTTGGTCTAAATTCATCAATAATGTACATGCATTAAACTATATGGGTATTATATATATTTTCGTAAGGAAGTATGACAATATGGATAATGATATTAAACTACATACCGTGATCCGAGCAATCATTTGTTTTTCGACATCGACGGAACTTTCTTCCAAGTAAGCACTCTTACGGGGGCATAGTTCTTGCAACTATTCCTACCTCAGTACTCAACTTTGATGCATTTACTCCAGTAGGTACTCCATCTTCTTCTGAAAGTTACATGCAACTTTGACTGTGCTGTTTGTAGGAGTCTTTCACATCCAACTCCTCTAGTCTTCCCTTCATGTTCTTCGCCACTTATTCTCTCAAAATCAAAATAATGCATCAACAGTTAATACTATGTTATCACAAGGACGGTTTACATGTTGGTAAAGTAAAATGATTTCTTAAATTTTAAACAAACAGAAAATTTTTCAGTATGCAAGTATATATTTCAGTATGCTTATATGGACCAATATCATAACTTTACCAGTGATTGTAGAAATTTCAGGTGTCGGTACAAGGCTATGATTTCTTGAACAACATTTGCACGTCTAGTACGGTCCTTCTTCTACCAGGAGCCATCTTCGGAATCTGCAAACATCAACATAAGAGAAACTGTACCAGGTAAGATATAAGTCATTTATACAATTAATTCACGACATTAGATCATTAACTATATTTACACATTCAGAAAATAGTAAAGAGTACATATAATCATACAACATACCATCAGAAGTTGTTATCAGAATCACTCATTAAATCATATTCATTATCAGTACAATAATCAATCAAGTATCATCTTCTCTTCAACATCAGCATTGGCATCATCTCCCACCACTTCAGCTCCAACATGTGTAATTGTTGCATCAACCAAGTCAGGATCAATATCAGGCTAATGAAATGTCCCTGTCAAACTCATCTCTCTGAACAAGAACTATATCCTCCTTTTCTTCATTTGTGTTATTTCTCTTGTACATCCCATAGGTTTCTATGTTGAGCTTTCGAACACTTTCCAATTAGTCCCGAGTTTGTAATCATCAACTAGAAACTTGTTGAGCTTGAATGGAAAGTTAAAAGGCTCATTTTCATACCACAATTTCCCAACATTAATACAAGTGAGATGATAATCTTTTTGATATCCTCTTTTTTTTTTTTTTTTTTTTTTGCATCAGTGTCAAAACAATACACTTGAATAACATAACCCGAAAACCACTTAACATAATTTAGCTCTAAAACACCACTTAATTCACAACAAAAATCAATTGGATCACATCATGCTCCCTGGCAACATCACTCCACAATTTTGTGTAACTCGACATGTGATTGATCATTGTTATGGAAACGCACTCCATTGACATACAATTGTTAAACATTTAACACGAAAATCAGGACCACAAGATAAGAAGTACAGTTCCTTAGTTGTATCATTGCACCTGTCAACATGCAAGGTGTTCATCTACACAAAAACATCAATTCCAAATCATTAAGCATAACCTAAAACATATAAACTGTTTGTATGTTTTAAACAGATTAAGACATACTTACATGATCGGCAAACCATTTAGGAAATAACTGTTCTTGTGTTTGAATATGTTATCACAATTTAGGGCCTCCAACTCTTTTAAGTGTTCTCTGTTTGTTACATAAAGAAAAGAGACAATTATGGTTATAATGTCAAGTTATATACAGTTTAAAACATTTGTTTGTCAACAGGTTTCAACTAAACTTAAAAGGGACTCACTCTAGAAAAGGTTGCAGTTCTTCACAATTGTTCAAGACGTACCAATGAGCCTTTTGCAATTCATCTGGTGGAAGTTCGATAACTTCCTTGAACCATGGACGAGCCTTTTGACCGAAAATTGATAATACTCTTTCTGGTTGTCCATGCAACTGCCATCATTCTCTCTACTCGATTAAATCTAGTTTCAATTCCCCACAGATACATTGAACAAAATGTTAGTGCTTCATCACCAAATAACGCTCCGCAATAGAGCCTCCGGTCTAGCTTGTTTCTACCATATTTTTTCAATTTTCCCAAAAACCTTTCAATTGGATACATCCACCGATTCAACTGGACCACCCAATTAGTTCCAATGGAAGGTGTATAGCCAAATGAACCATAATATCAAAAAATGCAGGAGGGAAACCATTTCAAGTTACAAAGAATTAGAACTATATCTGTTCCAATCTATTTAGATCATTTACAGACAACGTCCTAGCACATATTTGTTGGAAAAAGTAGGACAACTCAACAAGTGTGCGTACAAACGTCTTGACGCAAAATGGACGTATCCAACGGGCAGCAGTTGTTGTAGGGACATGAAATCATGATCTTTAACCCATGAACCTTGCCGTCTTTCACTTGACACATGGGAGTATTACTTGCATAACGTTGGAAACTTCACTGATTTCAGGAACTGGCAAAATTGTCTCCTCTCATCTAATGAGAGAGTATAACATGCTTGTGGTTTCAAATACTATCACCATGAGGTTGCAAATGTAACTCTGCGCGTATGTTCATATCAGCCAATCAGTTAGCTTTATCAGTATCTTTTGATTTCCCTTCCATGTTCAATAATGTACCAATGAGTTGTCACTAGTTTTTTTCAATGTGCATCACATCAAGGTTATGTCTGATTTTAAGTTTACACCAGTATTCCAACTCAAAGAATATACTTTTTATCCAATTTGATGCACCAGGATCTGGTCTTTTTCTACCTCTATCAACTGATAATAAAATTTTTCTCGAAACGCACATGTTCAATGAGATTGTTGTTCATGAATTTCATCCCCTGAATAGTTTTGGCGGAGATCTAATTTCTCTTTTCCCATCGAATTGCTTGCTTCGCCTCCACCGATGATCTGGAGACAAGAACGTCGATGTCCCATGTAGCCATTTTACTTCGCAACAATTGGGATGAAGTATTTCATTACACAGGACAAGCCTTATAGCCTTTGGTTTCTATCCAGATAAATGTGCTAAGGCGGGAAAATCATTAATGACCACACACAGGGGCGTGTAAACGAAAAGTGTCTCCCCGAGCTGTATCATAAGTCTCTACACCATAAACCCATAACTCTTTTAATTCTTCAATCAATGGACGCAAATACAATCAATATCTCTTCCAGGTAAGTTAGGCCTTGGAATGAGCAATGACATCATACAGTAAGGGTCTTTCATACAATTCCATGGAGGCAAATTGTACGGGACAAGTACCACTGGCCACATGCTATAAGATAGACTCATGTCCAAAAGGATTAAAACCATCAGTTGCAATACCCATCCCGACATTTCGGGCATCTTGTGAAATAAGGGTATATCTTGTCAAATTCTTTCCAAGATCAGAATCAGCAGGATGCCTCACATACTTCTGTATTTAATCGTTTTTCCTTATGCCACACCATATCTTCAGCTGTGTGCCTGACAAAGAGTCGTTGGAGTCTAGGTTTCAGTGGGAAGTAACGCAAAACCTTATGTGCATTTTTTGCCCTTTCCATCATTAATTTATATCTAGGTCATCACATACAGGACCTTTATCAGCATTCGCATGCTTCTTCCAAAATAATGCACAATAACCTACATGCATGTATTGATTCATAGCCAAGCTAATTGTTGCATAATTTTCTAGTTCGTAGTAGGATTCAGGGAGATTGGATCCTTTAGGCAACACATTTTTATCAACTGTATTATCAAGTACAGATTTATCAGTCATGTGAGTAATGGCTTTTATATGCAACAATTTAACTATGAACTCAGGATTGAAATTGGGGCACCCTGGATACAATTCTTGTTGAGCTATGCAAACATGTCATCAAATTTCTCATAGTTACAGTCCGAAAATTATGGGTTGTACTACCACCTACATTTGATGAATCCCCATCCATATGTATGTTTACTGGACCACGAGCATCATTAAGCATCCATGATGTCATCATCATCTTATATTCATTGTCGACTTCATCGCCAGACACGACATCAAATAGGTTCCAACATTCAAGGGTTCCCTGTGAAAAGTCATACATCATAACTTCTTGAAAACCCATGTCTATACAAATGTAGCTGAATGGTGTATATATCATGTGATCTTGTATTCAAACAAGATCTACATGGGCAACGGGTCTTACCCTCAGTATCCAAATGTTGTTTTGCAAGTCTATGAAAGAGTCAATTCCTTGAATATATTCACGCACAACCTATTAGACAACCAAATCCATCTTTATCCATGTGACCTTCTAGGTTTGCAAACAAACATAAATTCAGTATCATAAATGTTCTATCACAAAGACAATACTCAACCCAAAAAAACCACATTCATCCATACAAAGAATATAGTACTAAGTGATATGTAAATGGGTATAAACGATAATAAATAAATAATAATTATCAATTTACGTACTATACTTTGTTTTATGGTTTTAGTAGCAGTGGTGCCCACACTCTTTTAGCCTCGGTCTTCAAGTCAACTTTAAGATTCTTAAATACCTTCACAACAAAATAATTGGGTTATAATTTTATAATTATCAAGAATATGTCATTTTCCTTATATGAAAATAAATACCACACTCTAAATTATGAATCAGCAAGCAATGGCTAAAATTAAAGTCAAAGGAACGACCCTGCAAATATGCTTAATTAAAATAATCACCATTGAAGGGAGAACTAAATTAGAATATTTTGAATATGTTGTCGTGGCCCTATCTAGTTAGATATAAGGGTAACAATAAAAAAAACTAAGAGTAACAAAGACAGAGGTCAGGTCCATCACATTCACATTCGATAGAACCTGACCTGCAAATTACTCAAAACAGCAAGATCTGTCCAACAATCCATAATCAAATCCAGAACCAAAATGAAGTATTCTCTATATTGATATCAACAGAACATTACATCCAGAAATAGCAACCTACTCTATATTGAGAAAAAAACTAGATGTTCTACGGGCATGCTACTATATTTGAAGTCTGCTCTATAATCAAAACGACTGCTATTAAGGTTATTTACTAGGTTGATAAAGTTTGCTGCATTTATTTACTTCCAGAGTGTATGTATTTTCACCCTTAAACTCCTCAATTGGGTGTTTGTTTCATATTATGTAGCATTTATTTGATGTTCTCATTACAAAAGATAGAGGCTCTGTTGAGATTAGTTTAATGAATGGCATTGGCAATAGACCCTGTAGTTTCAGAATCACTGGATCAGTTGTTTTATCTGTGATATTTTTGTACATTACTGTTTATCTATGTACCAAATATAATATGGATGGTACATTTGTTATGTGGTTAGTATTTGTTGGAACCTCCAATTGATAGCTATACCAGGTGCTTTGATTACTGATACATACCTAAGCAGGTTCCGCACCTCCTCTTTGTTTGGTTTTATCCAGATTGTTACATTGTCCAAAAAGACATGGTATCAAAGAAGTCACTTTAAAAAACAGCTTGATATAACCAATTTCATAAGCAACCTGCGTGTGGGCCTGAACCAGAATGAAGTAATTCTCTTATTGATATCAACAGAACATTACATCCAGAATATTATAAGCAAACACTAGAATGATCCAAGAAAAGAAAAGCATGGCACAAAGACTTTAGATGTAAAATAAATTGGGGATTCATAGAAGAAATTAAATAAGCTACAAAAGGGAGTTTGTATTTTGGCACAGAATGTACAAAGATTTAGAACCCAGTAGAGTGAATCAGATAACAGTTTCCTAACACAATACATACCAAGTCTGACGTGGTGCATCAATCCATCAAATGAGCAGCAACTGAAACTTCTTCTATTGGGGTAATCGCCAGGGATTTGCGTGGAGAAGAAATTCGAAATTTGGGGAAACAGGGAGGGATTGCGTGGAGAGAGAAGAGGTAGGTAAGGTTATGAGATGGGAATTTGGGAAATAGGGTAGGGATTTGGTGCGTGGAGAGATTGGGAATTTGGGG
Source organism: Pistacia vera (assembly GCF_008641045.1). Taxonomy (NCBI): domain Eukaryota; kingdom Viridiplantae; phylum Streptophyta; class Magnoliopsida; order Sapindales; family Anacardiaceae; genus Pistacia; species Pistacia vera. The sequence continues at coordinate 1,670,042 of NW_022196261.1, forward strand.
AATTTGGGGAAAGGTGCTGTTATATAGGTTAGGGTTTTTTGTAAATAACTTGAAAAGAATGACTAGTAATTAGTTGTTAATTTTTAATATAATTATATTTTGCAAACAAATCGATTTGTAACTAAATTTTTAGAGCAAAAATTACTTATAGTTGCAAGTTGACGGGAACAATAATTGGGGGGAAGATGATTTTTCAACTTAAATTGGCAACTAAACCGAATTTAGTTGCTGTATATAATTTTTTGCAACTAACACAAACTTTGTCGCTAAAAATGCTCAGGGCCTTGTAATTTTGTCCAAATATGGGAATTTTGGTAATTTAATTTTTTGTAAACTAATCATAATAGTTACTATACATTCTCAATTAATTGCAACTAATAGCAACTAAAGGATAGTTGCAAAAAAAGGTTTTTTTGTAACCAATAATGTAGATGCAAAAAAAATATTTTAGATGCAAATTGTCAAATTATGGAGGGAAAAATGGTCAACCCAAAATTGTAACTAAATTATTAGTCACTAAAGCAACTTGTTCTGCAACTAACAAAATAGTCGCAGAACATTAACTTTAGAGCCAAAAGTTGGAACATGTGGACCCCAAAATTGAGTTGCTCTTTGCCCGACTAATGGCAATTCAGTTGGTAAATGTAGCTTTTTGCAACTAATTCGGTTAGTTGCAAAAAAATGGTTGCAGAATGTCATTTTTCTTGTAGAGATTCATTGACACCCCTAATTTATATGTCAGCTATTGAAAGTCAATTGATATGTGAATGGTAGATAGACGTCCAACTGAGTCAACTTTAAGTCTTGAACATTATAAGAATTTGGTTTTTAAGTATTAAAAATTATTTTTTATTTAAAAGAGAGAGAGAGAGGAGAGAGAGAGAGGGAGAGAGAGAGAGAGAGAGAGAATGAGGTTATTTATACCAGAAAATCTACTATCAACACCAATTTATTAAGTAGACCAATCAGTTAAAATTGTAAAAACTTAGAGTTTTCATAATTTCAAACACAAATCAGTATATTAAATGAAGGATTCTAGTAGTTTCAAGAGAAAGAAAGAAAAATACAGATAATTAACAGAAAGTCGAAGAAAATTGAGTTGAGAAACAGAGTGAATTTCTTTTCATTCATAACTATTACAAAGAGAAGGCTCTATGTAAACATATGTTACTTTCAAAATCTGGGGAAAACGTTTCTTTTCATATTCTTCTTTAATGTCTATTACAATATATGTATATCCTATTTGTATGTACAAAGACCAAACTACCCCCTCAGACTAAGTATATAAACGCATACACGCTAACACTCCCCTCAAGCTAGAGCTAAATACTTGTCATGCCTAGCTTGTCAAAATAGCATTAACCTGAGTAGAACCTAAGGACTTTGTGAGAATATTAGCTAGTTGATCACAAGTACACACATGTCTATTGTGAATAATTTTCTACATAGCTTCTCGCGTATGAAATGACAATCCACCTCATGTGTTTAGTGCGTTCGTGAAATACGGGATTAGCGGCAAATGAATTGTTGCGTGATGGTCACACCACAGTCGTGTTGGCTTTGTCCAATGGAAACCCAACTCCAGGAGAAAAGATCGTAACATATCAACTCTGTACGTTAGCCAACCATAGCTCGATACTCTACCTGTGCACTAGACCGTGCAATCACATTCTAATTCTTACTCTTCAAAGAAACCATATTTCCACCAACAAAAACGCAATAACCAAATATAGACTTTCTATCAAATTGACACCCATCCCAATCTGCATCAGAAAAGCTCTCAATATTCATATGGTCATAATCACGATACAAAACACCCTTACCAGGAGTTTGCTTCAAGTATCTTAAAACGCACATGGTTGCAGCCCAATAGGTAGTTTGTGGAGCTGATAGATGCTGGCTAAGCACACTCACAGTATAAGCAATATCAGGTCTGGTGATAACCAAATAATTTAACTTCCCAGCCAATCTACGGTACCTGTCAGGCTCTTGCAAGTCCTGCCTATCTTGTGGAGCTAACTTAACATTAGTATCTATCGGAGTGTCACTTGGTCAAGCATTAACCATACCAGTATCCTGTAACAAGTCAAGAACATATTTTCTTTGGGATAAGAAGATGTCATGTTTGCATTGTGCAATCTCAATCCCAAGAAAGTATCGTAGACTACCCAAGTCTTTTGTCTAAAACTGTTTATGAATAAACTTTTTCAAAGAAACAATTCCATTATAGTCATCCCCTGAATAACTATATCGTCAACATAAACAATAAGCAATATGCGACCTGAGGCGGAATGCTGAAAAAGACAAAGTGATCATAATTGCATCTCTGAAGTCCAAACTGGTGAAAAACATCACCAAAGCATCTAAACCAAGCACGAGGGGATTGTTTCAAGCCATACAGGGACTTCCTCAACTAACATACCTTACCTCTCTCCCCTTGTGCAACAAGCCCAGGTGGTTGCTCTATATATATCTCCTTGAGAGATCACCATGAAGGAATGCATTTTTCACATCAAGTTGATATAAAGGCCAATGATGGGTGGCCGCTAAAGAAATGAACAAACGGATAAAAGTCATCTTTGCCATAGGAGAGAAAGTATCACCGTAATCCACACCATATGTCTGAGCATACCCTTTAGCAACCAAACAAGCTTTCAGTCTAGCCAAGGAGCCATCGGGATTTACTTTCACAATATAAACCCACTTACACCCAATTGCATGTTTTCCCTCAAGCAAGCAAACAAGATCCCAAGTGCGATTTTGTTCAAGAGCCAACATCTCATCTTTCATTGCACTACGCCACCTAGAGTCATTCACGGCCTCACAGACAAACTTGGGGATAGAGACAGCGTCAAGAGTCAAGATAAGACTACGCAAGGGAGAGGACAAACTTGCATAAGATAACAAATATTTGGGATTGGAGCGAGAGGTCTGAGTACCTTTTCGTATGGCAATGGATAAGTCAAGGTCAAATATTGGTGGAGCGAATAGAGGTGGGTCAGAAGAGGGATCCGTAGACGAGGAGGTTGATATAGTAGGGGCAGCACTGGATGGCACATCTATGATAGAAGAAACGGGGGTAGAGGACAATGGAGTGGAAGACGAAACAGTGATATTGTAAATGAGAAGATTATCATCACCGTCAGGAGAAAGAGAGGACCCAGGAAATTATCCGTCAAAGGGGACAGACTCAACAAAAGAGACATCTAAAGACACAAGCAAACGCCCCAAGGTAGGAGAAAAACACCGATAACCCTTTTGTGAGCGAGAATAACTAGTAAAAATGCACTTGAGGGATTCGGCATCAAGTTTGGTGATGTCGGGACAAATGTCGCGGACAAAGCACACATTCCCAAATATTTTTTGTGAGACTAGAAAGAGCAGCACAAAAGGAAAAAGAATAGCATGGGGAATCTCCCCCTGAAGTACAATAGATGGCATACGATTAATCAAATAACAAGTAGTTTTGACCACTTCCCCCCAAAAAACTTTAGGAACTTTCCTATGAAACAGAAGAGCACGGGCAACCTCCATAAGATGCCAATTTTTACTTCAGCCGCCCCATTTTGTTGCGAAGTGTCTGGACACAAGGATTGATGAATAATGTCGTGTTGTGCCGTAAAGGAAGAAAAAGGAGCAAAGAAATACTCGCATCCATTGTCACTACGTAATACGCGAATAGGAACAGAAAATTGAGTGTGTATTTCAACACAAAAAGTGGTAAAAAAGGAATATAACTCAAAACGATTTTTCTTTAAATAAACCCATGTCATTCTTTTATAATCGTCAACAAAGGTAACAAAATAACAAAACCCTAACATAGCAGTAACAGGACATAGACCCCAAACATCATAATGAACTAAATGAAAAGGAGCAGAAACTCGTTTTGCGGACTCTAGAGGGTAAGACACACGGTGATGTTTGGCAAACTAACAAGACTCACAGACTAACTCGGATATAGATGCAAGACTAGGACACATTTTCTTAAGGTTAGAAAGAGAAGGATGCCCAAGCCTACAGTAAAGATCAAGGGTTGTAAAGGAGACACCAGAAAAAGCCGAAGGTGATGATGGAAGAGCATCCAGCACATAAAGACCATCTACTACACAACCCCTACCAATCGTCCTCCTCGTGGTAAGATCCTGAAAAAGACAATGATCAGGAAAAAATGAGACATTGCAATGAAGATGCTTAGTAATTTTACTAACTAAAAAAAGGTTAAATTGAGAATTAGGAATATATAAAACAGAATTTAAAGGTACATAGGGTATGGGGAATGCAGAACCACTTCCCTGTACCACCATGGATGAACCATTTGTCATGGTCACTGATGGCAATGTCAAAGAAGAGGTAAAATTTGAAAGAATACCTATAGTACCAACCATATGGTCAAAAGCACCACAATCGATTAACCAAGTCTAAGGGGAGGCCGAAAAACAAGCAGCGGATGTACCTTTATGCACCAGAGTAGCAGTGGAAGGCTCAAAGGGAGGACTAAACTGACTAGCCGCCTAAAACTATGTGTACCAAGCAGACTCTTCATTAGACATTGGAGTTATTCTATGGTTAGGTGTCTGATTAGGAGCAATAGCAATGACAAGCCTCTTCGGACAATCCGACTTCATATGTCCAGGTCCTTTATAACAGTGACAAATAATGGCATCTCCAGACCGTCCACCAAAACATCTTCCACGTCAACCATGGCACCCCCCCCCCCCCCCCCCCCCCCCCCCCCCCCCCCCCCCCCCCCCCCCCCCCCCACATATCGTCCACCATCATGTCCACCATAGCGCCTCCCATACTGTCCACAATCACATCCACCTTGTGAATGTCCAGCCCATGGAGAGCTAAAGAGAGCTACCCTATCACAAAGCTCAGTAGAGGAAGAAGTAGATGTGGTATGCCGAGAGACCCTCACAACTCGAGCAAATGTATTGTTCAAAGAAGAAACATCAGAACTGGAAAAAAAATTTGAACAAGCAGCATCGTAATCAGATTCCAGACCAGACAAAAACCATACAATACCCAATTGTTCTCGCTGCTCCTTGGCCTTCTTTGGATCAACATCAATCAGAAGCAAAACATTAAACTCTTCAAACAAGGCTTTGAATTCACCAAAGTACTCAGTAACAGATCAACCTTACTGATTCATACTACATAGAGTCTTCAATACATCATAAACCCGAGCCATATTCAATTTTCCCATGTATAAAATAGCTAGGTACTCCCACAACTCTTTAACAGTGTCACAATGTGTTGTAAAGGAGAGAACTTGAGGATCCATTGAATTTAGTAATTGGGAAAAAAATTCGAGCATCATCTTGTAACCACTTATTTGATTTATAAGGATTGATATCTGTGTCTGGGGGAGAATCTGTGAGATGCCTATTTTGGCCCTATCCACGAAGAGCTAGAAGAACTATTTACTTCCATTGAGAATAATTGTTCAACCCTTGAAGACGTTGATCTGTAATACGAGGGCCAACGGAAGAAATTACTTCTAAAACTATAGTATGATAACCACCAAAATCACCAATTTCAGCCATGGAGTATCAAGCAAAGATAAATCCATGAACTAATAAAAAAAAAATAGAACAACCCTTCAACTTTTCTCTTCTTACAAAACAACCCCTTAACTTTTCTCTTCTTTCAAAACAATCCCTCAACTTTTCTCCTGTTCTGGACAACCCCTCAACTTTTAAATCTGTCAATTTCACCCCTATGCTTAGGGTTTCATATTTTTCTCAGAATCTGTAGCACCAACCGCCATACCCCCTTTACAAACAGGCTAGTCAACACCATCCCCCCTTCGTAAACAAAATGGTTGTTGCGACTCTTACCCACTCTAATTCCGCCAAGACAAGATGTGAAAATGAGCAGATCTAGCGCTCTTTGATCAGATTTGATCTCTGGTTTTCAAGTTTCTTTTTCTTTCAAAGAACAACAAGCACCAAGTGATGTGGTTATCGACAACTCTGATCTAAACAATAACCACCACCACCACCACCGATTAGCACCACCACCGCCACCGATTAACACCACCACCACCGATTAGGAACCTGCTTTGATACCATGTCACTTTAAAAATCTGGAAAAAGTTATCTTTCTCATATTCTCTCTTTTACTGTCTATTACAATATATGTATATCACTATTTATATGTAAAAAGAACAAACTACCCCCTAAGACTAAGTATATAAACACATACACAATAACACAAACAAAAAATATAAAAACGTCATCATTTTCAACCAATTCCTATTTCTTTACATTTTAACTCACTTTACTTTAATATTCCTCCTCAAACTAAAACACTTTACTCCTTTTAACTATCGACTATTCAACTCCTTAATGTCATTAAGAGAAAGTCCAAGAAAATTAAGTAAAGAAACAGAATAAATTACTATTCATTCATTAACTAACTGTTACAAAGAGATAGGCTTTATATAAACATACAAACAATATAAAAACGCCATCGTTTTCAGCCAATTCCTATTTCATTACATTTTAACTCACTTTAATATTCCCTCTCAAACTAAAACACTTTACTCCTTCTGACTATCAACTATTCAACTCCTTAATGTCTATAGATTGAACCAGTCTTTCTAACTTTTACTTTAACATGCCTCCTCAAACAAAAGCACCTGAATCTGCAATTCAATTACTAGTACCAATAGCTAGTAGCTCAATTACCAGTAACAAACTTTCAGTATTAACTCATCAGCAAACAATTTCAGCCTTCTAGCAGCAAACAATTTTAGCATTTCAACATCAGCATTAAGTCATTAATAACTTCTTCAAATTTCAACATATCAGCAAAGTTCAATTACCAATACCAGCAACATTCACTTCATTAGTAATTTTTAATTGCCATCAACAACACTCTACACAACATAATCAAGATTAACTCATTAGTAACTTCTTCAAATTTCAACACATCAGCAAAGTTCAATTACCAATACCAACAGCATCCAGCATTAACTTCATCAGTATCTTCTTCATTGCCATCAACAATACTCCACACAATTCCATTATTAATTAATCGGTAACTTCTCAATTGCCATCAGCTACACTTCACACTCCAATACTAAACACAACTACAAAACTACTTCCAATTCACTCTAAGCAACATTCAAGTACCAGCAACACATTCCAACAGTACAAACATAATTTTTAACCTCAACTGCCATCAACAATACTTCACACTCCAGTACTAAACAAAACTACACAACTACTTCCAGTTCACTCTAAGCAACATTCTAGTACTAGCAACACATTCCAACAGTACAAACATAATTTGTACCACCTCCGGGACAAGTCTGGATGGCAGATTATCAACAAGCATACCACCTCCGAGATGGCTTTGCTCGTCCCCACGGGCACCACTCGTGGATGGCATCTCGCTCCTGCTAACTCATTCCACCTTAAGATCACTCTTGGTTTTGGAGTCAGCATCCAAGTCTCTACTGCTTTAGCCATCATCGCTTGGCTCTATACTATGACCCCTCGGTATTTGCCCCATACAAAAAGCCATAATTATCCCCCAGTTGGAGCTGGCTCATCACCTTCAAGGAGCACAACACTTGTAGGAGCATTCTCGTATTCATCACCCCCAAACATGGTTACTCAGCTCAATCTCCAAACACAATCAATAAGGTCGCCGCTCAGCTCTATCTCCAAACCCACTCCTTTGACTATAGCAAAACGCCAACTTCCCACGCAACTCGACACTACTAGGTTCACGAACTCAACAGATTAGTCACCTATCCTCCGCTTAGCTTAGCTGACCCAACACCAACAGAACCTCCTAAAAGACTAGTATACCCTTCTCCTTCCCTTTTCAGATCAAAACCATAAACTGCCCAAACAACGAAAAACCACCAAACACCCTTGAAATACCACTTTTCAACCAAATTTTTTTTTTAAACCACACTTTGTCCTCAAAATGTCACCAAATCAAGCCTACTTTACTCGAAACTCAATTAAAATTTGAAGGAAAAGTAGAAACAACCAAAAGCTATAGAAAAAACAAAGAAGTTACCGTGATTGCTGGAAATGACCGAAAAAATGAAAGCTTCCACCGCCAAAAGCTTCTCCCATCTTTGTTTTCTCTCTAAAGAAGATGAAGTGATAGGGAAGGCGAGCCACCCATATTTAATGACTTGACATGTAAAGGAACACGCGGCAATCGATCATGGGCTCTTGGGAAAAGAAAGCTTTTCATTTTCCCGCCCAAAGGACACCTTAAATCCTAGTCGTACACATGGCGCCATGAAAATTCAGATCGCGCATGAAGTAACTACGCACCCTTCAGGAACCCTAACATGTGGCACGTTCAAAATTGTCTTGTTACGGAGTAGGTTTGTGATAGGGGTTCCACAAGCATATAGAATCATGCAAGTAATATAGTTTGAGTAAACGGATGTCGAACCCTAAAGAATTACTAGTTACCAAGTACCAAAATAAACTATCCTATTTTGATTAACCAAAATTTTATAAGATGAAATAATTAAAACTAACAATTCTAAAACTAAAAACTAATGAAAACAAATCACAAATCAAACAGAAAAGTTGGTTGTAAACAATATGACTAAACCTAGGGCATAGATTTCACACCAATTTACTCTATGTATTGACAATTAATGCTAACAAGGTTAAGCTTTTTCTACAGGCAAACTCCCTAGAATTCCAATAACTTTCTCTTGAATAATTACCAGATTGACCCTTTATTACTAACCCAAGATATCTCTAAATCGGATTTAAGTTTTAAGAGATCATTAAGCTCTATGGAGTTTATCAAAGCCTCACAAATCGTGGTAACATATCTCTAGCATTCGCTCAATCTATGGTTTTATTACATTAGACTAACTAGATTTAATCTCTCGATCTCAACCTAGTCCATTAAATCAATCAACTCTCAAGCCTAAAAGAATTGAAGCATTAAAAACCATAATAAAACTTAGAAAAGATATGCTTAACAAATATTAACAAAAATCCATCAATACATATTCATAAATTGGGTTACGTCTTAGCCCTAAAAACTTTATTTAGTTCATAATTGAATCAAAAGAAACAACCATTGTAAAATTAATAAACATGAGATAAAGAAAATAGTAAAAGAAAACTCCTCTAATTGATGATCCAAAACTCCAAGAATGGATGCTTTGATCTTCCCAATTGCGACTCCTCTTCTTTCTCTAGTTTCTCTAATACTCTTTCCAATATCTAACTAAAGACCTTTATTCATAGTGCTAGGGTTTATAGGTCAAACAGGAAAAAGTCTAATTCAACTAGAATAAGTGAAATTCGGACTGGGCTTTACACAGTCCATACAGGCCCGTTCTCCATCGCGGCGGCAATAGAAATGGTCGCTGCGATAATCGTTCTTCCCATTCAACGAGTCTGAAATATTTAGAATTTGACAAGGTCATAAACACAAGAATTTTAGCTCTATGAATAATATTTCCAACGCCACAAGAATCATCCAATTCCAAGTTCTACAGCTTAAGTTATGATAAAAAAAACTAAAGCATGTTCATCTTTGAAGAAATTCCAAGATTCGAATCTCATCTTCAAAGCACCATAACTTTCTCGTTTTAACTCCAATTCTTAATCTGTTTGTTCCTAGCCATCACCAATTCAGTCACCAACATTATGCTTCATTTGAATTTCATTTATGACTTGAAAATACTCAAAATACATTTGTGATCCCATAAAAGGTATATATGAAATAATTAACTCAAAATTTGCAATTTAAACTAATTTTCCCACAAATAATCTAAATAAATCACTAACGAAACACGTATTTTCAAGCTCTTATCACAACCCTCAACCAACTTCTTGCTAGTCTCTAGCAAACTAAGCGATCAAACATGTTTTTAAGCTTGAAAATAAAACAAATAATTAAAACCTATATCTAAACTCTCCTAAATCACTTCTGTAGATTGACATGATTGCATTTAGCGTATGTAACAAGCCTTTAAACCCTAGGCGGCCTTAGTTAGACGAGTTATAGTCTCATGAGGGTTTCTAGCAATGATACCCACAAACATCTATGCTAAACCTAACCTATATTCCCAAAAATAAAAACAAAGACTAACAAAAATTCTTGGATCAATTCATAGAGTCGTCTCAAAAATTGTGCATATACATAACAAATACAATAATTAAAAATCACCTCAGCTCAAAGATAATGAAAACTTTAATTCCATTTTCAAGCACTTATCAGTTTGCGACTAAATTGGACAAGTCCCTTTCTCACTCGACATGGCTGTTATACAAACTCCCAGGGCACCCTAAGAGACATGTTCGAATGTTCTTCACGTCATTCGGCTCAGCATCATTAACACCTAGTCGTGGGAGGATCAAAAGCATTTTGTTCAACATGGCACTATCACTACTGCGAAGGGATAAAGCTTAGTCCCAAGAAACTAGTAGTAGCGTTGTTCACGCCAATCAATGTATGTCCTACACTACCACAAGAATGGATCTCGATGAATCATAACAGTCTACTCAGTTGTCATCCTTCATTCAACTTACAGTTCCGAGCCAAATGGCCCCACAAGTGTTTCACACCACAAAGGTTGTTAAAAACAAATCCTCATAAGCCATCCCGCTCAGCACTTGCCACTCATCTCCATGAGTCAAGCCGAATGGGCTCAGACATGTGTCTACTTGATGTTGATTCCTGCTAAGAATCATTTTATCAACCCCATTTAGTACGACCAAGTCTTGATTATTGATGGGATGAGAAGACTCGCCTCTTTATAATATGTAGATACGTTTAAACACCTTCGATTACTTGAAACTACTCTCTAAAGCTAAGAACCCCTTAAATTAGAGAGTGGGGGACAAACTATACAAGCCAAAAATTGTGTTAGGCTTGGCGAGGCCCAATAAACAAGATAAACATATTACGGCTCAAGGCCTTAGCCCAATTCTGGTTGGGCCTATGCTTAAATTCACCTTGTGAATTGCCCACTCTATGAGTTGAGCTATCCTAGACATTAAGCTAAACTAGGTGTCAGCCCATTAGCCCACAGTAGTCCATAAATAGGAACATGAATCTTATTCACCTTCCAATTTGATTAAGATCCTGAATCTCACTATAATTGGAAGATCTTAATCTAATAAAGGCAAGTCTCAAGACTAACTTCCTAACTCCTCTACCAAATAGGACTCAGAGTCCTATTAGGATTTCAACCTCTTTGGTTCACTATATAAACAGAGGCAAACCCCCTCATTATTCATTCAGAAATAACCCATAGCTCCTAACTCTCAAAGTTCTTGCTCTCAAGAACCATCACATTATTCTGGTAACCCTTCCTGCTCTCAGCCCTCACTAAATACCTTCAAACTCGCTAATTTGAGCGTCAGAGTGTCTACGGTAAACACCACACTGGTGTTTATCTAGCCTTCACGTTCTCTTTTCCTTTTTGTGCAGGTCCATTAGATTGTTAGTGGTTCTACTCTCACAAGATCTATCCTTTCTAAATCAACCGTAGATTTTACCGTCTACAAGTATTATTGTCCAAAAATTTTAATGGTTAGAGATAAAATTGTAACAAAATTAAGATTATCAAGTAATCTTAAAATACCTAAGAAAATTTTAATATTCAAATAATTGTCTGTATAACCAACGGTAATTACTATTGATTTTGGAAGATTACTAGAATCTTATATTACTTGCCAACCAAACATGGTAATATGGGTGTGTTTGGTTAGGACTCTGGAAAGATAACTCTGATAATCATCTTTAATTCCAGACATTCCCTTGTTTAGTTGTCAAGTAATAAAAGATTTCGGTAATCTTTCAATACCAATTGTGATTACTATGGGCTAAATAGGGGGTAATCAAATTACCTCCTCAAAGGGGGGTAATCTTAATTTTATACTTATTTTGCCCTTAATTAAATACCATTCTGAACACAATTGTCCTTAAATGTCTACCAAATAACAATGACCCAAACCCCCTATATTTTAGAATTTAGCTAAAACACCCCAGCCACAAAAAGTTTAAAAGTTAACAAAATACCCCTAGCCACCAAAGATGGCCAGCCGCCAGCCACCACCATCAGCCACAGGCAATAGTTGCTAGATTGAAGCACGACCGACGGGATCTGGCCGGCCGTGCATCGACCTGGTTGTTTCCAGCCAAATCAAAGGCCGAAAATAGCCAGATCGTCGTGGATCTGGCTGGAAAAGCTAGAATAGATCGGCCGTTTGTGGTCGTTTCTGACCAGATCCATAGTGATCTGGCTATTTTCGGCCTTTGATCTAGCCTGAAACAGCTAGATCATCATGGATCTGGTTGGAAACAGCTAGATCAACTTGGATCTGGTTGTTTTCGGCTAGATCCAGAGTGATCTAGCTGTTTTCAGCCTTCGATCTGGTCGAAAACGGCCAAAACGGCGCACGGCCAACCTGATATCGCTGATCGTGTGTCGTTTTGGTGACTGACACCGATAGCCGACAGTGGTGGCTAGCAATCAGCGATGGTCTTGGGTGGCTAGGGGTATTTTGTTAAAATTTAAACTTTATTGTTAGGAGTGTTTTAGCTAAATTCTCAAATATATGGGGTTAAAAGAAATAATAATAATAATAATAATAATAATAATTATTATTATTATTATTATTATTATATTAAAAAGGAATGGCAATTTAATAAAACCCTTTGTTAATAATATTTTATTCTTTCCAACCAAATATCTTAATTATTTATATCCACTAATCTAATCAAACATATTAATATAATATTCTTCAATAATCTTCAAAATAATTCTATCTTTTTAACAATAAAACATTCTTAATAAAACGTAAGAGGACATTATCTCAATAATGATAACCCCAACCAATCATGCCTTTAAATATTTATATATTTCGTAATTAAAAAATCTATTTATTTCTGAGTCATTTATTTAGTTAAGCGTTCTCCGTCAGGTCGGAAGGAAAAATCAAATCAAACAAACACACACCCAATATAAAAACGTTGACGGTTTGTTGCCAAAAATTCAACAATTCAACACTGTAACTGCCCACCAAACGGCCAAACCAGAGACGCATTGCATGCTCACCATTCTACAAAACAAAAGAAAACAGAAAACATTTTCAATGAATGAATGAATGATCGTTACTGCACTGCGAAATCTGGCTGTTTCATAATTCTACATTTTGATCTCCCACTCTCACTATGTGGCGCTCCGTCTGGCGATCGATTGATCGCTTCTCTCTTCAACACTTCAAGTAACTTCACTGAATTTCTTTGAATTTTTCAAGATTTTGACTCTATTCACTTAATTTCTGAGGAATTGGTGAATTGTGATGGGCTATTTAGTTTTGATTATTAGTGTATTTGGAATCTTTGCGGAGCTGTGGTAGGTTTTGATAATTGAACTTCAATTTTATTAATGGATTATTTTCTAATTTTGGGGAACTTTAATTTGCTTGTTACCTAAAATGTCTGTTTTCGAAGAAAGGAGTGATTCTTTGGTTTAAGAGAGAAATTAAGAGTGAAAATGGAGGATAAATTTGGAGTGGTTTTACTATCATTGTTGTAGTTAAGTTTTTGTCTGGATGAATGTTTTGCTTTTTTGCTTTATGTGTGTAGTTGTGTAATTGTTATTAGCATCATCGTCATTATTGTCTCTGTCTTTGTGATAATTGTTTTTTTTTTTTCTGGATGTAGATATGTGATCAATGAACTGCGACAGATCAAAGTTGTGGACAGGAATAACCGGGTAACTTAGTTTAGCTTCATGTTATGTAAGAAAATTGTTAATACATTAACATCTTCTTTTTATTATATTATTTGTAATTTCCTCCAGGAAGTAGTCATTGATCTACTGCAATCCCTAGTGGAGATTGTTACATACGGTGATAGACAAGATCCAATGATTTTCGAGTATGTGTGGCTTTTGATACTGCTTCTTTTGTGGTTGTGCTTCTTATTAAAGGAATGATGTCATTAGAATTATGTTTTGATCTGTGCAGATGTTTTATGGAATATCAAGTTCTGGCCGAGTTTGTCCGTGTTTTAAAGATCAGTAGAAATTCAAGAATTGAGGCACCATTGCTTCAATATCTGAGTATAATGATACAAAACATGGGCAGCGAACAAGCAATATGTAAGATGCAAGTTCCATTGATGTTTATGGTAAATTTCTTTAATATGTAGTGTCTTTTCATCTCTCTGTATTTGGGTATGTTTGTGCATATGCACTTGGATTTTGGAGGGAGATTGCAGAAGCTATGATTGTTTTGAAACACAAATTCCAACATACATCAGAAGTGGCTAAATTTTTTTACTTCTGAGTCTTTTCCTTCTCTGTGGTGCTTCATCTGTTACTCCTATTTCTTGTATAATATTGGTGATGCATTAGCCTATTGTATCTTGCAGACTATTGCTTAAGTAATGACTACATCAACAAAATCATAGAACACACGTATGAATTTGATGCAGGAGACCTGGCTCCATATTACATGTCCTTCTTAAGGTTTTGCTACGTTCTCTATCTCTCTTCATAAATTTATATAAGATAACAGTTTAATTTTCATCCTTGCTGAACACTAGTTACTTTGCAACTTGTTTCTTTCTTACTGTGGCCATTTTGATTTGAATATTCCATAGGGAAGTAAATTTTCTGACCATTTTGTGTTTTTTGTTTCCTGCCTTCTTTTTCTTTCACTCATCCTTTTTGTTTATTTGTTTTGTAATTCAGAGCAGTGAGCAACAAAATTAACAGAGACACACTTTGTCTTCTTGTTAAGGTTTATAGGGTAAGTTAAAGCTCATCTTTATTGGATATGCAGTAAACATGTTGATGCGCCATTTCAGTTTTTGGTAGTATATTATTGCAAAGGAATTAGGAATGTGGTTTGTCTTGATATGATAATCAAGTTATGGAGGTCAAGGCATTTGAATTGTTAGTTCTACTTAATAGTCCTTCATCTCCTCTTCATTTTAATCATATAAGGAATTAGATGATATTTATGGTATGCTGGTCATTTTGATTTGTTGGAAGCATTACATGAGTAATTTTTTCACATCCTTTCTTGGGTAAATTTCAGGGATCCCCTTGAGGTTTGCCAAAACATCATGGACCCACCACATGCTTTAGAGAAAGAATGGTAAATTTCTGAAACATGTGTGCTCTCCATGATGTTTCAAAACAATAGGGGGTCTTGAGAATTAATTTTCTTTCTTTTAAACATTTGGTAGGTCCATCCACTTTTTTTATGTATGCTAAAAGGAAGGCCACTGGTTTTCAATTAGTACCCTGAGGTGCAGTGGTGCAGCTTCAGATCTAGGATTTCCTTGTGACAAATTGTGAACTTGAATATCTATGAAACTACAATGGAGGAACCCTTAAAATGGTTATATAACCTAATTAGCTGCTGAGTATTTTATGTTTTGGAAGAAAATTCTGAATACCATGAATGATGATGAAATTGTAGTCTGGTGCTGTTTTGTTTTCTTTTTCTGCTTGGAGGTCTTTTTCAGGGAGCCTGTGTTTTTTAAATAGACATTTTAACATTTGATATTTTTGTCCCTAAGTAAGATGGATATATCATTTTTAGGATCTGTGTCAAAAAATTTTAGCACATGCACATGCTTGATTTTTTTCCTTTTCCCTTTATTCCTTTCCAATTTTTGTTACCAGAATAGGTTGAATCTCAGTTGTAAGTTTGTGCATGTGAGAGTGGATCTTGCTTGTGCCTTAAGTATGACTCTGTTTCCTGTTCTTCTCATTGTATTGATTTGACCACAGGAACAGTATATTTTTCTGAATCACGTCCATCTTTGATTACAGGATGTTGTGACTTCATTTCCTTTGTATACTGAGGCTCTTAAATTTGCTCACCATGGGGAAAAGATGATTCAAACGGCTGTACGTGCATTAACACTTAACATTTTTAACGGTATAGAATTGTTTTATTTTTGTGTCCTTACCCAAAGAGAACAGATACACGAAAATTTGGTATAAGCTATATTTTTGGTATCTTGCAACAGTATCCTTTTGGTTATGCAGTTAGTGATGACATGGTCTATCAGTTTGTGGCAACTCCTCCAGCCTCAAAATACTTTTCAGATTTGGTTCATAGCTTAAGAGAGAAATGCATTCTTCTTGATGGCCTTGTCAAAGCTACAGAGTATGCTGCTTTCAATTTGTTAGAGAACTTTATTTCATGACAAATGTTAACTAGGTTGTTGTATCATAAATATTTATTGAAGGGAAAACCACTTTGATGTAGGGAAAAATACACTGATCAAAAGAAAAGAGATATACTTCTAGAAAGTGATAAAATCATAGATGATATGTACTACTTCAAGGATATTCTTTCTGTTGGCGAGTCTCGTTTGAGTAAAGTTGTCTCCAAGGATCTTCTCAGCTTACTTGTCTTTCCTATATTGCTCCCCTTACTGCAGATGCAGCAGAGTAATGTGAGATACTTACTATCTCACCTCCTTTCCTTGTCTCTACCTTTTCAATTGCATAATTAATAATGGATAGGATTGGTTATATGGTTTGAGATGATGGTGGCATTACTATCTGAATGTAGCCTGGCTGAATATTTTAGGATTGAGTATGTGAAAGTGAAACTTTTTCAGACAATCTGGTCTTCCACTTTTGACATGTTGGGAATGCAATTAATTAATAAGAGCATCTAAACTTGCCCATTAGATTGCAGTTCAAAATAAACATTGTTTCATTTATGATTTGGATAAATGCCGTGGATGTCAAGCCAGTATGAAACTCTAGATAATGATATGTTTCTTTCATATCTGTAAACAGTATGGTAGTAATCTGAAGTAGGGAACAGAAGGATGAATATTTCAACAATTTCTTTTCTTTTTGGACATGGTTCTACTAAATTTTCTAATGGAGTTTCCAATGGGTTCTTTTGTGAATTTGGGATGTTTTGTGTGGGGCTCAAATTATGGTCTTCCAGAACCTAACTATTACCGACAAAGAAACAAAAAGAAAATACATTATCAAAATTTAGCATACAATATTAATCCAAAATCGTTTCCTGATGGAAGAATTTTCTAGTCATATATCAGAACTTATTGTTTAATTGCTTTTTCAGGGATTTCATGTATCTGCAGTTACTTCTCTGTATATAGTTTCTCAGCTTCTTCAAGTTGTTGGTGGAAAGAACATCATTAACTATGTGGCTGTTGTCCTTTTGTATCCTTATATGACCTTACACATCAGAGATGCTATTGAAGGAGAAACAACTGATGCTAGTAATGCATATTCTTTTTACAACCTTTTGCATGAGTTGGAAATTGTGAAATTTTTTTCTCTCAAGTCTGAAGGAGAAGAAGACGTGAATGGAAACCACGTATCTGCACACGTGGAATCTAATGCATCATCTAATTCTGATTTAGATAGCTTCCCTATGGATGGGGATACATGTGTAGAAAGGTTAGTTTGTATTTTTTAATTGATGTTGGGTTGTTTCCTGTTCATTGATATGGAGAAGATTGAATAATTACAATGAGGCAAAAAAAAATTTTTTGTTTCTAAGGATGATTGCATACGCCATTTAGTATTGCTGATCACTAATAGGTAGCAAATTTTGGAAATGCAGTAATAAGTCAGCATAGTAGGTGCTCTTTGAGATTTTTTGGGAATTCTGCTGATTCCTGTATTGTTTGTGGTTTAGAACTCAATATACTTAAGAATGAATGTTTTGGAATGTAAAATTTATATTGAAGATTGAGAGCTCAATGACTTTGATATATCTAATCCTATAAAATATGTCTAAAATATGGTAGTGGCATGTCTATCTAGCAACTAGAGGTTCAAATCTTAATAATCTATTGCCTGTGCATGAAAAGTTAAACATAAAATATGCTAGCATCATGTTCTATGTATTGTTCCCACTACCACCTGTCCTTGTGTTCTCCAATGTTCTTTTTCTCTTGTGCTAATAGAGAATTTAGTTGTTACCTAACCAAAGAGGAAAAGTAAACAGTTAATTAAGCATTTATTGGACTGGATGTGATATCTGAGGCAAATAGCAAATTAGAATGTGTCTGATTTCCAGCTAAAATATGTTAAAGTCTGATAATTGTTTTCTTTTACTGTTTTTATTGGAATTCTGTGAATTTATTTCTACTGTACTTATTGTCATGTTCTTACCTGGTGCAGGAAAGGAATTCTGGCATACATTAACTCAGAAAATCACATTCTATTGTTCGCATCCCTATTTTTATTACTTATTTTAGCAGAAAATAAAGGTATCTTATGAGAAATAGCATCCCAAATCTATATAATGTGATATTTGTATTTATATATATATATATATGCTTTTCTTACTGTTTCTGGTCCTTTCTCTCTCTCTCTCTCTCTCTCTCTCTCTCTCTCTCCCTCGGAGTAGATCTTGATAGTTTGATGGCTTCGGCAATTGGATTAAGCGAAATGCAAGATACAACGGTAAATAATCAAATTTCACAAGCATCTCAATTGATTGTTTGATGTTTGCTAAGCATATTGATTTAATAAAGGTTTCTTAACAAATTGAGATGGAAGCAAAGAATTCTTTCATTCATGATAATTATTATCCTAAACAAACTGTAACAACCAAGATCCAGGACTCTTGAAACATATAGGTAAAGAGGTGAAGATGGATGAGGTGAGAGTGGGGTATTGATTCCACATTGCCTTTATATGTAAAATCCATTCTCAAATAATATGAAGCCTTTTGGGTGATTCTAAAAGCAAATTGTTTGGGTTACACCAAAAGCGACAATATTATACTTTATGGGAGTGAGTGGTTTCACTTGCTATTAAAGCTACCTTGTAGTGTGTGCTAGAGGAAGAAATAAGCTGGGTAGATTTAACACGAGAGGGTGTGGCCCATTCTCTTTTCAAATAGTATGAAGCCTTTTGGGTGATTTTTATAGCAAAACAATGTACTTTAGGCCCTAAGTAGACAATATCAGGATTGTGCATCTATGACCTTGTTATGGTTTCATGATTTTACTCAGCAAATTATTGCAGTAACCTGTTATTTAAGTGCACAAACAACCATTCTACATTTGCACTAATTAATTAGAAGTGATATAGTAGTCATAGAATTATTTTATCTTCTATATGCTTCCAAAAATGGATTCTACTAATGCTAATTTAATTTCTTGGATGAGTATATCGGTAAAGATTCTTGGAATTGTCGTGCGAAGGATTAGTTATACCATATTGGGCATTTTTAACATTTTTCCATGTGATATGATTTTTAAGTTGAAAATAAATGTTGGTCTGCAAAGATGTTTATAGTCTATATTTTGGTGAGACTTCAAAGCTCAATTATGCGGTGTTTAGATCACTGTTTATGTTTTATCTTTTAGATGAAGGGAATGTCGACTCAAAGCTTTTATCTTTAATTATGTGCCTGCACTTTTTGTTCTTGAGTTGCTGTGTAGTATATATACTTTTTGGTTATGTTCCTGCAGCCTTTTGTTTTTCTTATATTGCACAAATTAGTTTCAGAATTCTTAAGATTTCACTTTATCGAATCTTGTAAACACGTGATGTTTTATGTACATTATAATTTCATTTGTAAGTTTGTGATAGTTTTCTATACTTTCTAATTTATGGAGCAATTTCTGATATACTTTTGATATATTCTTTCTCAGAAATATGATATTTCAGCTTCATTGGTAGGAAAAAGCAATATCCTCATGAGACTTATGCCTCAGGTATGGCCTTTATCTGACAATCATTGCTGTTTATTTTGAAATAACGCATCTTAATATGTCATGTGTATAGCTGTCACCGGAATATGTTTATCTGACGCTAACTTTACTGCTGCTGTGAGCTTTAATGTCATGATTCTTTACAGGCCACAATGTCATGAACACTCATCATTTATTTATTTTTAACAGGTTTTAAATGCATTATTGAAGGTTTTAGCCAGCCAAGCACCATCCTGTGCACTAATACAATTGCATACAGGGTGGTTCTTGCAGAAGCTACTTAGTTTTCAAGGAAACAGACTCAATGATCACCATCTCCAGCTTTTCAATGTGAGGTTCAACTGATTGATTGCACATACTGAAGTTAATATAAATGCATTTGCTATTGACTTGACGCTGTAAACATCGTAACATCTTGTGAACATTAATAACATCTACTGTTGACTTGCATCTTGTCAGTGATATACATATACCAGATAGTGTTTAGTGCTAAAAGCCTCAAACCAACAAGTGTTGGAGTCTGATTTCTGTCTGGTGAGTGGCCACTTTGTTCAACATATTAAAGGTAGGATTCTATCTAGAACAAACCTATCAGGAGTCAGGACCCTTTAGGCCAGACCTGTATTGGGTAATGGCCTTTCTTCATTTGATCACTTATCTGAAACAATAGAGTGCCTCCGTGATTTTCTTGTTTTCTCATGCAACCGCCAGCCATTACACCAAGTTGCTTCAGACTTGTAAGAGGAGATAGCTAGAATTAATAAATTTATCAAAAAACAGAAAGTTTATATAATATCTCATAAAATTATGAACAGAAGTTGAAGTGTGAAGCACTGGTTTGCTCCAGTCAATCATGCTCTTGGAGTGTCCATATGTTCTACTACTTCCCTTCTGTAGTTA
Source organism: Pistacia vera (assembly GCF_008641045.1). Taxonomy (NCBI): domain Eukaryota; kingdom Viridiplantae; phylum Streptophyta; class Magnoliopsida; order Sapindales; family Anacardiaceae; genus Pistacia; species Pistacia vera. The sequence continues at coordinate 1,690,643 of NW_022196261.1, forward strand.
TTAAGAAGAAACGTAACGAAATATATTAAACAAATTTCTTCAGTCTATAATGTATAATTAATTTTTGTTTATGGTTTATGATTTTCTGTATTCAAAGTATCACGAGTCATTGGGGTTTTTTATTAGTCAAATTCAGGTGTACTGTTCATACCTCTTTTTTTGTGTTAATATGATATTTTCCATTCATGTTGCAAACTGTAGAAATCATTACAGAACAGATTCTGCTATTTTGTTGAGTTCTAGGATTTATTCTGGCGCTTAAAGCACATGAACACTTCCACTTGTCTTGCAATAAATTTTCCTTGAGATTAAACCGCTCTTACCTATCAATCTTAAGTTATATATTTTCTAGTTCCTGTTGACAGACTTCGTATCAGCGGTCATGTGAACGTCTTCAGAAAGAACTTGATGGAGGCTGGTTTGATCAAATCCTGGAAACTTTGAGGGATGAATGGGCAAACTGTAAAACAGGTATGAGGTAGAGAATCTTTTCTTTGGATGGGAAGAAAAAATTAGGACTCCATAGTGGTGTTCTTAAGTGCAGAGAATAAAATGATAAATTGATGGGAGGGAAATGATTATTTACTAGATATGCTAAGTCAGACACTTTATGGAATTCATCAAATCTATTTGAATGATTTGTACAGCTCTCGAGGAACCTTTGCAATCCAAAAATCCCTTGTTCGCGCTTGAGCTTGCTTTTTGCCAACAAACAACTGATGGTATTGGCCATTAGTGTTGATTAATGGTTCTTAAATTCATAATTGGATTAATCCTTCTTTTCTTCCTATGCTACAGAAATTAATGTCTTACACTTTTTCCTTCATAACTATTACACATTGCAGGCAGCACAACTTCTTCCAAATTTTCTTGGCAAACGATGGTTGATGCAGTGAAGGTTTTTATCATTCATTATTACTGAATTTTTTTTTTTTTTTTTTTAATATAAATGATCTACTATCTCTAACTGGATGCCTTCTTAGAGAGATAATGGTTTTCTTCTGTTTAACAATGACATTAATGTTGCAAGAAATGCTAAAGGTGTTTCCAGCATTGAACTGGATAGATGCCAGAGGCAAGGCCTTATTGCTGATGGATCTTCATGTATACTTTTTGTTAGTAACTTTTTTAACCCAAATGCTTAAGTTGTTAAGGGTTCAACTATGCTATTTAGGCTCTAAGATTCTCCCTTGTGATACATGTGTGTTGAAAACACTTATAAACACAAATCCAGTAGCAAATCAAAGATATAATTTTTATAATAAAAGATCACTTGGTTAGCTTGACTCTGATACTGTTGTAAAAGTAAATGATAAACTCAAAAGCTTAAGTTTGTTAGGAAGAGCCCAACAAAAATATATGAGCTCTAATGCTTCTTACATGCTGCGGAGAGAGGAACTGAGAAACAATGATCAAGTGAAAATGATGTTCTACAACAGCTACTTTTCACCACGTCATATGAAGCCTTTTCCTCTCATAAGTCATGATAATCTATTTTCACAGCTATAAGAGATTAATGGATAAAGGCTCTGTTGTGCAATTCAGCCAACACTTTCTTTACATTTTATCAAACTTTTGTTGTTTGATTGATTAATTATTCACCATTACAAGCATCTGCCTCTGCCTTTATGAGTATCAATTTTACTTTCCCATGAATGCAAAATTACATATTGGAAGCATCCCTTTGCAGTTGATATTTATGCTAAAAAAACCATTCATACTGCATTACACTTTGGTGCTCTGTGGATCTTATGGTGCACTTTCTTTTAGGTTTTCACTCTCCATGTTCAACTGAAGACGTTTATTGTCAAAGGAAATTTACTTGAGAACCCCTTTCTAGAATTGACAAGTGGTCCTGCCACAGATTCTGAAATATCCCAATCTTCAGATCTATCATCTGCAAGCTTTGGGTCGGAGGTTTTTCTAGGTTGGGTATCATTTTACTACATCTTTCATTTTGACTATTCATAATGTTCTCCATGGTCATGCAATATTCATTAAGACTTTGTCGATCTTTTATTCTGTTTGTAGGATCTGGATTCCCATGCAGAATTGCTTTTTCTAATGCTGGGGTCAGGGATATCTACCTGATACCTGTGGCTAGAGGAATATCTGGCAAACTGATTCTTGCAGAGAAACATCCTTTCCGAAGTCAACGAGGTGTTGTAATTGCTATAGCTCCACTGGCGGGTTTGAGTGTAAGTTTCGACATTGGTAAAGCTGACAGTCAAATTGTGTTTATGATATTAATGAGGTCAACTTTTTAGAGATGCATAATATTAGTGTAATCTAATCACTAAATGAAGTTGCTTTTTCATTAATGATGCCCATGGTAGTCAATCTTGGTTAAATGTGTTTGTATTTTTTGTATATTTG